>NC_048299.1:133018103-133147242 GCF_013100865.1 Trachemys scripta elegans | reverse complement strand
CCCCCCCCCTCTCCATGAATTCTCTGGGATGATCACGGTACCCTCCCCCCACCGCATGGCTGGTAACAGGGAAGATCCCTGCTAGCCAAACGCGAAAAACTCAGGGCCAATTTCCCATCTGCGCTTGGCTAACTGCAGGGAAGGATTTATTTTCCGCCACAGGCAAACAGCCCAGTAGGAACGGCCACCTCTGTCCCCTTAATTAAGTTCCCGTATTTCAACCAGGTTACCAGGAGTGATATCACTCTCCTGAGGATTACACAACAAGATAAAGAACGGATGTTGCTTGAATGCCAGCAAACACCGGGACCATACGCTGCCAGGCTTTGTCAGGCAATGATACCAGATTACTTGCTGCAAGCATGGCGTGGTCAAGTGTCCTACCATGGAGGAGGGAATAAAGATGCACTGCCCAGAAACCTTCTGGCAAGGCTTTCGGAGTACCTCCAGGAGAGCTTCATTGAGATGTCCCTGGAGGATTTCCGCTCCATCCCCAGACACGTTAACAGACTTTTCCAGTAGCTGAACTGACCGCGAATGCAAAGTCAGGCAAAGTAATCATTAAAAAACGTTTGCTTTTAAAACAAGTTTTATATTTTAAAAGGTAAACTCACCTGAGGTCCCTTCCATGGGGTCAGAGTCTTGGGTACTGGCTTGGGAGGCTTGGGAGGGTACTTCAGTCGGGGTGATAAAAAGATCCTGGCTGTTGGGGAGAAGGGAGTGCTGTGTGCTCTCTGCAAGCTCATCCTCCTCCTCCTCTACCCCATCGGCAGAATCCTCAGGCGTCGAGACTATCCCCGACCAAGAATCCACGAACAAAGGTGGGGTAGTGGTGGCAGCCCCCCCTAGAATTGCATGCAGCTCGGCGTAGTAGCGGCATGTCCGCGGCTCTCACCCGGAGCGACCGTTTGCCTCCTTTGTTTTTTGATAGGCTTGTCTGAGCTCCTTGACCTTCACGCGGCACTGCTCAGAGTCCCTATTGAGGCCTCTCTCCATCATGCCCTTGGAAATTTTTTCAAAATTTTTTGCATTTCGTCTTTTAGAACGAAGTTCTGCAAGCACTGAATCCTCTCCCCATACAGCGATCAGATCCAGTACCTCCCTCACGGTCCATGCTGGTGCTCTTTTTCGATTATCAGCCTGCATGGTTACCTGTGCTGATGAGGTATCTGTGGTCACCTGTGCTCTCCACGCTGGGCAAACAGGAAATGAAGTTCAAATGTTCGCGGGGCTTTTTCTGTCTACCTGGCCAGTGCATCCGAGTTCAGATTGCTGTCCAGAGCGGTCACAATGATGCACTGTGGGATAGCTCCCGGAGGCCAATACCATCGAATTGCGGCCACACTAACCCTAATTCGAATTGTTAAAATCGATTTTGGCGCTACTCCGCTCGTTGGGGTGGAGTACAGAAATCGATTTAAAGGGCCCTTTACATCGAATTAAATGGCATCGTTGTGTGGACGGTTACAGGGTTAATTCGAATTAAAGCTGATAAATCCGAATTAAAGTCGTAGTGTAGACCAGGCCACAGTGCCTAGCATAGTAGGGCCCATTCTTGGTGGATGCCTGGTACTAGGGTAATAAACATGATTATTTTTATTCCTATAGTTAAATGTGAGGAACATAGCATACTGATGGTATAATATTTGTGCTTTCCCAACTTTGCAGTTAATTACAGCTTCTAAATTAATTGATTTGGAAACAAAGTTGCCAGAGTAAAAGGTTAATATTGCTGAATCACCACTAATTTACTGTTAGTAAAAGGGTTACGGAGAGAGATGCTAATATGTGGATTTTAGAGCCGGATGATTATTAAAATCAGCTTCTTACTGGAGGGAGATGGAGGAACTTTATCTGAGAAACCCCCTTAATCAAATGATCCCAGTTTGCACAGATAGCTAACCCTGGCTCTAATGTGGCACAGCAATATGTGATGGGTAGAGCTGGTTGGGAATTTTCTGCTTAGATTTTTTTGTAGGAAAATGCTTATTCATGAAAACAAAAAGGTTTTGCAGACACGGTTCAGTTTCAACGATCTTCCTTCTAAACAAGTAGGTTTTCTATCACAAACATGCCTGGTCTCCTGCCAGCTCACATGGCGGGCTGCTGAGGAGCCCAAAACTCCATGGTCTGTGGCTTCAAGGCAGCTGAGCCAGGACCCTCAGGGCTTGCAATCCTGGGAGGGCTGAAGAAATGTAAGAGTCAGCTGCCTCTGACTCCTGGGAACTTAATTTAAAAATATATATTTTTCTGAACCAGTTTTTTCAGAATTTCCTTTCTGCAGGATATTTTGAAATTTCTAATCTGCATCCCAGTATCAGAATAAAAGTTTTGAAATGGCGGCGTTACCTAAAGCTCCAATTGTGAGGCAGTAGCGGCACCACAGTTATGGATGCACTAGGATTTCTAGTTTCAAAGAGGTGTGGAAAAGGTATACCAAAAATCCCTTGGGTTAGAGCATCATTTTCAAGTGTTCATTGTACTTTGTGCACTACTTGACTTTTCAATAGCGGTATGGATTGGTGAGGGGGACAACTGTTTGTTTGCTATAACTGTTTTTAAAGGGACATATGCTAGGAAAAAAAGTATAGTCATATGATGTTTCCCTTAGACTCTTTTTGTCAAGGAACAACAGCACTTTGAGGGGTGCAACTAATAAATGAATACCCATGGTTTGCATAGATTGGATGGATTCTTGAAGAAAGATGAAATTTGTTCTTGATAATCATACATTAGTGTTTTGATTCAAGACAGTAACCTGGTACTACAGCAGTCAATGTCAATCTTACCCTAGTCCTTGGAACAGGCCTATTATGAAGCATTTCCTGATGCACAGAAACCCTTTTGATCATGCTGACATCAAGGGCTTGTCAATAAAATTGTAGTAGTATAACTCCCTGTCTGGACACTCTTGTTCTGGAACAACTTTAACCCCGGCCCTGGTGCAGCACTTTAAAATCAATGAGTAGGCATATGGATTTTAGAGCACTTTTAAATATGGACCTGTGAAGGGGGTCCACTCACCAGAGGTGCACTTTCTTGTGGCTAGGTCTGGGAATGAGCTCTTATCCCCTCCGTTGCTTGCACTGTGGTCTCTCTCTCTTTCTCTGTGACTCAGGGTGCTCCATCTTTGACATACAACCTTTCAGCCAGGTCACTATATGGTCCTCACCCTTTCAGAGTAACAAGTTCCCTCCAGACAAGCTGTCTGGATCCAGTCTCAGACCATCTTCCATTCCAAGTCTAGGTCCTGTGTCACTTTACCAGTGGCTAGTAGGGGAACCCAGGTCTGCCTACTACTCTGGGTTCCAGCATAGGGACCCCATGATTAGCAGCCTAGGTTTGCTCAGTTTCAGGCCCTATTGCTGTTTCCCTGGGTGCCTTTCTACCCTTCCCCTATCTGCTTGCCTATTCGGTTTTTCACCAGAGATTCCTCTGCTGCCCAGGGCTACTTCACCCATCTTTGCCTCTTGCCAGACTCTCCAGTCCAGGAGAGGACCCCAGGCTTACTCTCCCCCTGGATTACCTCCTTGTCCCTGGCCAACTCCCTTTCCCTCTAGGATGTGACTGCAGACCTCATTCCTGCACTCACTTTAAACTCCTGTCCCAACTTGCCCCCAACCTGGGCTTCATCTGCAATTAATGCTTATCAATCCCCAGCTTCCCTCCAGGTGCAGCATACAAGATTAATTGGCCTCTTATAGCCCACATTAATCACTGCAGGGCTTGTATGGGTGAATTCCCTACTCACTGCTCTTAAATAAATTTTGCTTTCAGGGCAAAGCTTCAGAAAGGAGCTCCTGCACAATGCAGGCAGCGAGCACTCATGTGAATACCACATTCTCAGAAAGCTGCCGAGGGCAAGACTCAGACTCTCAAGAAGTTGCTGTTGCTCAGGTTGAGTGGCCAGAGCATGTTGCCTTAAGCCAGAAAGTTGTTGACACCAGTCTGCAAATACTCCAGTTTGCATATCTACAAATGACTGACTACTTGACTCAAGTTACATTGTAGTTCCAACTTTTACCTTGAATAACTTTTAAAATATTGCTTCCTCGTAACGATAGTAGGTGCCAGTCATGAGCTAAGTGTGATGGTTGGCCCATGATGGAGGCATCACCTAGTGGTTAGGGAATCAACTCCTCCTTATTGCAGAGGGAGGTTGGCAGGGGAGCCTGGGCCCTCCCACTCCATCAGGCTCCAACCCAGGGCCTTGTGAGGGTTAGCAATGACCAGGTACCCAAATATGCCTTATAGGTGCCCTTACTGGACCACTTCCTGCCGCTCACTCTATAGTCCAAGCTTTGCTGTCTGTAGCATAAGGTACTGAAGAAAAGGTATCAACTGTACCTTCAGTCTGTCTGACGCAAGCCAGTAGGCTTCTTTTTTCCCCAGAGGAGCTATTGCAGCATCCCTTCTCAAGAGCTCCCACGGCAGGTCATTATCCCTACCTTGTTAACTCCGTTCTGAGTGATCTGGCTACCTTTTGAGCACCACTTCTATCTGGGGCATGCTCTTCAGGTGCTGCTAGGTGGGATCATCTGGGCCCAGAATTGCTGTTTAACCCCATCAGTCTAGTGCAGGGTTTATACTCCCAATTACACTGAGATCAAACCAAAGTGGTGATATCAGTACATCTGAGGTAATTGATTTTTGTCTGTTTGGTGGTTGAACCAAGAAACCCTTCCCCAAATTTTGGTTAGTTTGGAATCAAAATGGATTTTTTTATTTATTTTTTGCTTTTTCTCTGCAAAACAAAAAATAATGAAAATGATGTTCATGTCAAACAAAATATTTTGAAAATGTCAATTCAAAATGAAAGGTCAAACCAGCTCATTTAGAAAATGCCCAAAAATTTCATTTTTGACATTTCCATTTTTTTTGATGAAATTATTCTCTTAATTCAACCCAATTACATGAATAGTGCCCTGAAAAATGCATTCTTCAGGAAATTTACTATTAGCTGACAAATCATAAATCAGAGCCATAGTTTGAGCCCAAGCATGTGCAAAAATTGTAAGAACCAGAATATTTTGGTGTTGTGATTTTTTTTTTTTAGGGGGGATTGTATCTGTGGGACCCCTTGCTCAAACCATCTCAAATTTGGACCACTTACCTTACCTTGCGACCCATGAGGAAGAGTAATTTTCAAGACAATCTGAATAATCATGTGCATTTTAGAGTACTTAGAAAAAAATGGCTATTTAATAGGGAGACTGTTTTACTGTTTGAAGGATTATAATGAGGCTAACGCATCAATGCAGTCATGTAGAGCAGCACCTACTACAAACGGAAACACATTTAGACACTTAGGCTTTGTCTACACTACGGAGGGAGATCGATCTCAGTTACGTGACTTCAGCTACATGAATAATGAAGTCGACATACTTAAATTTACTTACCGCGAGGTCCACAATACGCGATGTCAACTGGAGACACTTTCCCGTCGAATCCCCTTGACCTCATTCAGGTGGAGTACATTAGTCAACGGGAGACTGATTGGTTGTCAATTTAGCAGATCTTCACTAGACCCGCTAAATCGACCACTGATGCATCGATCGCCGCACGTTGAATCCCCTGTAAGAGTAGACAAGCCCTTAGATCAGTGGTGGGCAACCTGCAGCCCACGGGCCGCATGCGATCCATCACGGTAATCTGCTGGCGGGCTGTGAGACAGTGTTTACATTGACCATCTGCAGCCATGGCTGCCCACAGTTCCCAGTGACCACGGTTCACCATTCCCAGCCAATGGGAGTTGCAGGAAGAGGAAGCCAGCACCTCCCTGCAGCCTGTGCTGCTTCCCACAGCTCCCATTGGCTGGGAATCTGCACTGCAGCCACTGGGAGTTGCAGGCAACCGTGCCTGCAGATAGTCAAGATAAACACTGTTTCCCAGTTTGCCAGCAGATTACCCTGACGGGCCACAGGTTGCTCACCACTGCCTTAGATGCTGATACCATGATGTGTATTAAGTCGTACAGCTTAGTAGTTTGGTTTTTAACTATCTAAGCACTTCTCTCACCTTTCTATTACAGATGTGAGCACATAAGCGAAATATGAAATCAAGACAGCATATTCAAATTTAATAAAGTACTAATAAAATCTTATAAACTAAACAAATAATCAGGCAGTAGTAATTCTGGTTAATTCCGATCCAGGAAGACAATTTTGTTTAACAATATAGTTGACACCATATACATATTACCAATAACAAAACTATTCAGTAGCTCAATTTAATATAATATTAAATTTATTTAATAATAATATTTATGGATAGAAACTCACCATTTATACTGACAATTTCAGCTGTTCCATTTAAAATTTAATCAGTATACTATTATTTAGGGCCATATTGTTCCACTGAGTGGATTACTCCCACAGAGGGGATGGAAATTCCATAAAATGAGACTCATGATGTATCCCTAGCATTCTTCTAGTGGGGATGTGGGTTAGATTGGCTTCTGATTGGGGTTTCCACTCTCCACACATGTAGGGTGACCAGAGAGCAAATGTGAAAAATCAGGACAGGGTGTGTGTGTGTGGGGGGGGTAATAGGAGCCTATATAAGAAAAAGACCCCAAAATTGGGACTGTCCCTATAAAATCGGGACATCTGGTCACCTACACACATGTGAATTGCCCCTTTCACATTTGGATACTGGACAGGATGATCTTCACCCCATCAGGGTAAAACTCTCAAGATCTGGCCCAGGGTTTGCACAATGATTGTAAGAAGTGAAAATAAACTATTGTGGAGCCCTATTTGTGATTAGTTCCCTGGATATATTGATATACGAAGTGGCAGAAAATACAGTGTTACAAACGTGAAATTTTTCAGTACTGCCCTTTCCCCAAGCAATGAAAAACATATTTCTCACTGATTCAATTAAATTGGAAGCTAATCTAGTTTTAGCTAAACTTTTGAAAAAGTCAGAGTGAAGATCTCATGAAATTTGGGAATAGAAAATGCCTATACACAAATGGGAAAAATATCTGTAGAAACACAAATGGAAGAAAGATGAAAGCAGTCAAACAAGCATCACAGATACGGTCTCAGAGGAAATATTGCTTATAAAAATGAAGGAATTCCTCAGTTTCTTAGCTGACATAATTAACTGCACAGAAAAAGCTAATAAAAAGATGAAAAGATAAAGCTAGCATCAGAAGCAGCTGAATGACATTTAGAAATAGAAGGAATGGAATAGAATGCACATTTAAAATGCTTAAAAGTAATAACCAATATTTCCTTTGTACAGTTCACAGTAGTATTTTTTTTAAATATGTTTAATATCCACTGAAGAATAAGTCAAATTCTCCCCTACACATATTAAATACATGATACTATCTATTTGAGATGCCTTTCTAAATAAATATCTCTGAGTACCTTAGAAAATAGGACTGATGTCATCCCCATCCTATTTCCCCTGTCCAATGCTACTGTTTTAGGACAATTAATAAGCAGTAGATCACTGTAAAGATCTCGATTGAAGGATTATAGGTGAGGTTTCAAAGACATTGCTGGTGTTGTATCTTATATGTATATAGAGAATTTCACTGTCCAGATTCACATTACTGCTTAAACCTCAGAAAAATCACAAGTTCCCATGCAAATTATTTTCTATATATTAAGTATTCGCTGTTATTCCATATATTATTTTAGATATCACTAGTAACATTAGATACTAATTTTATAGAGGCTTTTATGTGGAAGTGCTGCAGCTTCTGAAGGTTATTTTAATATAAAGCTACTATAATCTGTGTAAACACTTTTACAGCTATAATCAATAATGCAATTCACATATGCCATTTCACTGTTTTAAGTATCAAATAAAAGCATCCACCTTCTGCCTCAGACAACTTCACTGAAATAAGCAAGGAGCAATTTTTGGCCATGAATTCCTCCCCTTCCCTCCCCCTGCAAAAAATAAATCAGTGACCCTGGTGTGTGTTTTACACCTTGGTTAACCTCCCATGATATATTAAAGCACAGGAGAAAGATCATGCCTTTATGCAATTGTTCTTTGCTATACTTCATAATAAAAACAGAAATGAAGCCAAGAGAAGGACTAAGCAATAGTCATGAGCGTCTTTAGAATATCATCAGAAATTAAGGGCTTGTTCACATAAGAAAGTTGCACTGGTTTAACCTAAGGTCTGTATTAAACCAATTTAGTTAAATCAGTGCACCTCCAATGAGGACTTTCTTATTTGGCATAGGAGTGGTTTATATTGGATTAATCGTCTGCAAGCTAAATCTGAAAGAATTGAAAAATGAATATTCACACAAGGATTTGCAGTGGCTTCACCAAAAAAAAAGTTAAAAACTGCAAAAGGGTGCAATTTTCCCAGGTGGGCAAGGACTAAGTCAATGAAACATAAAAAGACCCTAAGATGTTGTGGCCATATGACCTAAGAATCAAACTTCAACACATGTACAGTAAATAAAACCTATCCATATGACCTATAGTTCTCTGGGATTTTTTTCCTGTTTCAGTTTCCTTCTGTGAAGTTTCTTTCCTCTGAGTCTTGGTCTCAGGAGACCCTTTTGTAATCAGATATGACTGCAAACCTTTTAGGCTGCAACACAGGTCTAAGCTGGAAATCAGAGCACAATATAAGAGAGAGCAATTGCGGGAGTCTAAACTACTCATATCTATTTTTCTTTCTGTTTGTTTTTTCCTTTAATTTTATGGCTAATTAATATTTACCTCAGGCTTATTTAAAGAAACATTTTTTTCCCCTCTTTAAATTCTGGAGTCATGTTTGTACTCAGCAGAAGGGCCAGAAAATGTCAGCTATTGCTTCTACTTGTTATTAGTGATGGCTGCAGTCAACAATACTGTGTCACGTCCATCAACATACTCAGTTGATGGCTGCTTTAGGTCTTGTATTCACTCACATTTTTTAACTGAGTGGGTAAAGAGTTACTCGAATATTTGACACTAAACATTGATTTTTTGCACATGATACAACTGCTAGCTGCCATTGTTAGCTAACTGTGTTTAATTGCCAAATACCTATGCAAAGTTGTCTTCTTATAGCAAATTCATCACACTTTTTTTTTTCAGTGTGGACAGGATATCTTAAGCATGTTTGCATAACCTGAATGGGAGCTTATAGAAGTAACCCCATTTGGAACTTTAAACTTCTTTCCCTGGCTTTACAAACCCAAAGAGTCCATACACTGTGAAGAAACTCATGCATTTGAGGCCAGTTTCTTAATGCCTTTAGTGTTAATGATTCATTTAATTAATTTTATTTAATGGTCAATCATAGCTGTAGCAATTCAAATTTAAAAAACATCTTCCTTTCTTTGCACTATAAGATAAATTTTGGTAGTTTCAATTTAAGCATCTCCTTTCCTCACTCCCGTTCCCTTTCTCTAGGAGACAGAACTTCCTAACCTTCTGTGAGCAGAGGAGAGGTAGTCTGCTGGTGGATAGGTGGAACAGGGAAGTGCCACAGCTCCACCATCATTTTCCATCCTTCCCTGTTTCCACTATCCCCTGGAAGGCCATTTGTGTGTGCTTTATAAGGATCAGTCACCATGGGTGGTGAGAAGATGGACTGGAAGATCTGTGGAGGCCAATTCTCCTACAAACAAACTGTGCACCGCTCAGGGAACAATCTACAATACCATTCTCACTCATAGCATTTTCTGATCTGGTCCAAGATTAGTTTTTCCTCTTCTCTTTACATTTCCTTCTGACAGTTCCCAGCCCACGTTAGCGTTCCCAAACAAGTGTTCTACAGATGAGGTGTAATTTTAGGTTGTCTCAAAACAAAAATTCTTGAGGTGGAAGTTATTGGTTTGCCTCATTATATTTGTCCTACACATTGTCTATCGAGCTATTTATTGTTAGATTAGCTTACCTGGGAATTTGAAAGTTTTCTCCCAACTTACTGGTACAATACATACATACATTATCTCAAAGTAAAAGAATGAAAACCACAGTTTTAGATACATTTTCCAATTGCTATGTCACTTAGAAGTTCAGAAAGTTAATCGTTCATTGGAAGATTTCCAAAGGCCCAAAAGGGATTTTAGGCACCCAACTCCCATTGACTTTCATTTTGGACCAATGTCAAGCTAGTCGGCCTATAGTTATCTGGGTTATTCTGTTTACCTTTTAAAAATATTGGCCCCAAATTAGCTGTTTTTCCCAGTCCTCTAGCACTTCCCCAGTATTCTAAGACTTGTTAAATGTCAACATCAGTGACTCGGAGTTCCTCAGCTAATCCTTTAATATTCTTGGGTTTAAGTTATCTGACCCTGTAGATTTGAAGACTTAACAGTTGCCGTTTAACATCCTCCCTGGTTGCTGTCGGAATAGAAAGTATTTCATTATCAGTGTGAGCTGTGAATGTCATCCAGCTTCTTCCTGAATATCAAACAGAAATATTTACTGAATACTTCTGACTTTTCTGCACCCACTACTGACAACTTCACTGTCTCTTTCTCTAATAACAGTCCTATGCTATGACTAAGATTTCTTTTGTTCCCATTATATTTTTTAAAAGTTCCTTCTTTTTGTTATTAACCTTTTAGCTTTCCTCACCAGAAGATGACATTTCATGACTGCTTATATTCATTGTTTCAACTTTCCCCTTTTTCCACGTATATATAATTATTCCATTTTCACTTCCTTCTTCAATTATGGTGGGTTTTTAACTAATAAAGCCTATTTTTGTGATTGTGGAATTGCAATGCTTTGAGTTTCTAGTAAAGTTTTCTTAAACATCTCCCAATTACCATTCACATTGTTTTGTTTATTTTTTCTCATCCAATCAATTTTGCTCATAAACTGTATTCAGGTTTGGGAAATTGTCCCTTTTAAGATGCCTATATATAAACTAATTGTGACTATATTCTGTTTGCACATAAATGTAATTGGTTCATGATCACTTGTACCTAGGCAACCACTTTACTTCAGTATCAATTCATCTTTGTATGTCAGAACGAGGTCTAACAGAGCATTATCTTGAATAGAGTGTAGTACTTTCTGAGCTAGAAAATCATTGTAAACAACTTTTAGAAACTCAAGGGAAGTTTTACTAGTGGCAGAATGAGACTTCCAGCATGCTTCCACCGGGTTGAAATCCTGCACAAGTTTTTCCTTCCACATGTTGTTGATAGATGTTTCAAGAGCTGTTCATACTGTTCTGTCCTCTGATTTAGTGGTCTAAAACAGATTCCCACTACTACTACAGATTACTCTATCTTGTTATTTGTCACTTAAAATGTTGATCCATGCACATTGTTGATCCAATCTTTCTGAATTGTCAATTACTGTAAGGCAAGTAATTGTATCTTGGATGTCATGACACCTTCCTCCTTCCTGCCCATGCCACCCTTCCTATGTAGGGTGTGTTCAGTGATTTTAACACTGCAGTCTTGTAAATCCTTTCATATGATGCCCTCCTGGGAATGCTGCAAAAACTATTTGACAGGGTTTCGGGGCGGCGGGGGGGGGGGGGAGAATTAGAGTTATGTTCCTGGTGGATGGAATGATTTCCTGTTGCTTTGATTTGCTGCCTGAGTTAAATTTAATTGTTTAATGCTAGTTGTGGGTTGAATTTGTGTTATCCATATATGATTATTCAATGCTGCTAGGTGGTAATTAAAAAAAAAAAACTGAACTGAGTACCTAGAGCTATTTGTATGGCACTACTAAAATATTTGCATTTCTTCTTAGTGTATCTTGTTTTGCATAGTTGTTTCACTGCCTTTGTGACCTCTTACCCTTGGGGTGAAATTCATCCCCATTCAGGGATGCTGTGCAACACTAAAGTTTTACCTCAGTGTTAGGTTAAGAGCCTAAGTCCCACATCAGTGGTCATAGATCTTGTGATGGCCCTTTGTGCAGGGGGTGAAGAAAGTGAGATTTTTCACTTTTGAAATAAATGAAACAAACAACATAAGCATGAAAGAGTCTATAAAGAAGATGATCTGTGGTGCTTCACAGCCTTTTTTGTTCTTGATGCTGTTTCTTCTCTTCCTTAGTGGTTATCTAAGGCCTGGTTTACACTAGAACAATTAAGTCTACATAATTAGGCCACTCAGGAATGTGAAAAATCCACACTCTTGAGTGAGGAAGTTAAGTCAACCTAAGTTGCCATGTAGACAGCACTAGGTCAACAGAACACTTTTTTCTGTCAACCTAGGCACCAGCTCTTGGAGAGGTGGATTAGCTACACCAATGGATTAACCGCTCCCATAGGTGTGGGTAGCATCTACAGTGAAGCGCTACAGCTTTTCATGTGTAGACAAATTTTACCAGAAAATGAAAGTTACTTACTAGTAACCGAGGCTATTTGAGATGGACCCTGCATATTCGTACTCTTGGGATATATGCCAACTGATGCCATTGAATGGTGCAGGCTATCAGTAGTGCCTATTAGAGCACTCATGCACCCCCTCTGCACTTTTCGCCCCAGAGTTCATACGTGTCTGTCTCAGAGAACCCTGGTTACAAGTATGTAATCTTCCTTTTTTAATTTGAGTATTTTCTGCATAGTCCCACTCTTGGGACAGTTCACTCAGCAGTGTATATATATATATATATATATATATATATATATATATATATATATATATATATATCTCAAAAGATATGGAAGGTAGCTGTGATATCTAATGCTTAGTAAACATTTGTATTGAACTCCAGGTGGTTGCTTTACAAATGTCAATTACTGGAACAAGCCCTAAACATGTTACAGAAGCAGCCATCACTCTAGGGGGGTGAGCTGAGCAGGGGGAGATTGAGGCATTTTTATAACTTTCTACTATTTATACTCTGACCCATCTAGATAGTGTTTGTGCAGAAATGGGCTTTCCTTTACAGTTAGTAGCATATAAAGTAGTTTGTATGAAGATCTAAAATCCTTGGGCCTATCCAGAAAGAAACACTCTTCTAGCATCCAAACAATGTAACTGACTCACTCTCATGTGAATGTAAAGGTCTGAGGGGGAAAAAAACTGGTAGAATAATGGATTGATTGACATGGAAATTAGAAATTACTTTTGCTCTTTTTCCTCACCCACAATTTATACCAACTTTATCTTTATGAAAAATTGTAAAAGGAGGGTCAGTCACTAAGGCATGAAGTTCACGAACAGTCCAGGCTGACAAGATTGCTATAATAACTGCCATTTTAATAAAAAGATGAAACTAAGGCCAAGATAAAGGTACAAAGGGTGAAGAGACAAGCTGTGATAGCACTAAGTTTAAATTCATTGAGGGAATAGGTTCTCACCAGGGGATAAAAATTTTGTAAACCTTTCAGAAACCTCCTAATACTATGCAAGAATATAGATTTACCATCCATCAGTTTATGGAATCCACAGTTGCAGCTATATGTACTCTGAGTGATGTAATAGATAAACCCTTATTCTTCAGAAACAGCAAATAGTTTAATATGGATCGAATAGGAGCTGACCCAGGATCAATACCCTTATTAGATACTGATGTGAAAACTATTGCATTTTAAATCATAACATTGTTGTCTAGCATTAATTAAAACATGTACATCTATAGATAAAGATTTCTCTAATTCAGTTAGAGTCCTATTGCCTGTGGGGTCAGATGCAACAAAAGTGGATCTGGATGGTACACTTTTCCTTGCTGCTGTGACAGAAGGTCTGGTGACACACAAGCATCTGTTATTCCCTTTGGAAAGAAGGGCAAGTCCATGTACCACTGCTGTCTTGGCTATTGCCGAGTCATGTCTGGTCTTCTTCACAACCTTCAACACTAAAGGGAATGGTGGAAAAGCACACATTAGATCTGCTAGCAAGCGAGCATCCATTCCTGCCCTTGAATTATGATTTATCTGGAAAGTATCAGAGGGGTAGCCATGTTAGTCTGTATACACAAAAACAAAGAGGAATCTGGTGTCACCTTAAAGACTAACAGATTAATTTATGCATAAGCTTTTGTGGGTAAAGAGACCCACTTCTTCAGATGCATGTAGTGAAAATTACAGATGCAGGCATAAATATACTGGCACATGAAGGGAACGGAGTTACCTTACAAGTGGAGAACCAGTGTTGACAAGGCTAATTCAGTCAGGGTGGATGTGGTCCACTCCCAATAATTGATGAGGAGGTGTCAATACAAAGAGAGGGAAAATTGCTTTTGTAGTGAGCCAGCCACACCCAGTCCCTATTCAAGCCCAACCTAATGGTCTTAAGTTTGCAAATGAACCTGCACATATACTAATCTGATGTATGCCATCATGTGCCCCTCTGTCCGGTTTGGCCAATGTACATGGCAGTCTCTACATACAAGAATAAATGGACACATCAGGAATGGTGACATACAAAAACCAATAAGAGAACACTTCAATCTCCCTGAACATTCAACAACAGATTTAAAAGTAGCCATCCTTCAACAAAAAAAACCTTCAAAAACAGACTTTAAAGAGAAACTGCAGACCTACAATTGGTGACCGCACTCTGAGGCCACCAAAAAAAAAAAAATTGTAAGAACCCCTGACCTAACCTAAGGAGATGGAGTTGTTAGGGGCTTTCCCCATCACCTCTCCCATGGCACTTGCTATGCAGACAGAAAGCAGAAGACCAGAAGTCTGAAGTGCAAGCAATTCAATGTTTATTAAGGTTATTTTCAAGCAAGTATATCCATAGCTCTGATGCCACAGAGCCTTTTTCCCCAGAGTTCCTGTTTCTACTTCCTCTTTCTTAGAAGGCATAATTATACCTGTAGTGCATGTCCTTGGTCCCATCCCTTATAATTTGTGGTCATGTTCTGTTTTGGAGGGTCGTGAGTTTTGTATGCCATGGGAGGGGTAGGAAGAGAGGTTGTTTACTGGCCAAGGCCAGGCTTTCCTTTGGCTTTTTTTTTTTTTTTTATTAAACTTTTATACCATTCCCCCCAACCCTCCCTCTCACCCCCAACTGGTTGCTTGACCTTGCCTTGAGATAGGAGTCAAGGCAGTCATATATTAAACTCCCACCAAAATCAGCAACACTTTAGCTCTCTCTTATATTCTTTCATTAGGGGCAGGGATAGCTCAGTGGTTTGAGCATTAGCCTGCTTAAACCCAGGGTTATGAGTTCAATCCTTGAAGGGGCCACTTAGGGACCTGGGGCAAAATCAGTACTTGGTCTTGGTAGTGAAGGCATGGGGCTGGACTCGATGACCTTTCAAGGTCCCTTCCATTATTTAAATTAAATTTTTTAAAAAAAATTATACTAACAAACCCATCTGACCAGGCAGAAGCAACACAATGTCTTTGTTTACACACATTAGTAAGAATATACAAGTATCAAAAGTCAAATGGGCAAACAAAATCCAAAATTCTATCGCAGGCTAGCAAACAGGCTTGTATACACCAATAGGAGTCCTTTCACAGCCATCTATTTATGTCAACACATGAAGACATAAAACAAGTAGAAATAGAGAACTCCACGTCATTTTGTTTTCCTAGAACCTCTTCTGCTGGGAAAACTAGAAGAATTATAAACAATTAAATTGTGAAGTAATTTATACTTATCTGAACACAAATGGAGCTGTAGGTGCATGTGCGTGCACACACACACGAAGAACTTAAACACAGCCTTTTTGGTTAGACTTGTCATGGCATTATGAATAGCTTGGCAGAGCAGAGGTTTCTTCTGTGGAATTTTCACAGTGAATTTTCTTTAAATGTTTTGCTTTTCTGGACTAGTGTTCTAATAAGGCTTTTTGGTGATTCTATTTTGAATCCTAACTAGATCTGAGGGAGGGAAGGAAAAACTGGATGAGTTCCCAGAGCACTCCCGCTATCTTCCAGACCTTGGTCCATACTAGCACAGGAATTCTGGTCAGGGAATGCCCCTGAGTATCTCATTACACCTAGTAAAGCTTTTAAAAATACACATTTTAAATATGGTTTTCCCCAAAGAAATCCGTTTCTATATTTCTAATCATTAGAAACATTTTTTTCATGTGTTGAGTCTTGTAATGAAGTTGTGCTTACGTAGAAGTAGTGTAAATATTTATTTCTGTACATATATAGTGTGTATATAAGAGGTTGATAATGGTCCGAGTACAGCTGCATTCTCATTCTACTGCTAAGTATATAACTTATTCATAATCTCAATACCTTCCCAGTAAATCACAATAATAAGCTAGTAGAGGAAATCTGGAGGAGGTGTTTTAGGAAGATATGGGGGTCTTAGGCATTTTAAAAATATACGTTTCAGTCATTGACAACTATGAAAAAAAGTCAGCTCAGATTTGGGCCCACACGTCTCTGAAGATATAATTTTTGAATCAAACAACATTATTTGCATTTTCTCCACTAGCAGCTCTGTAATTCTTATGTGAGATTCTGCCGAGATGTTAAGTAACCTCTGACATTGTTACAGACATCAGTACATCATTCAAATAAGTTATAGTTACAGGAGAAGGGACTCTATTCTGGGAAGCAATGACTCTGAAAAAGATTTGGGGGTCATAGTGGATAATCAGGTGAACTGGAGCTTCCAATGTGTTGTCATAGGTTAATGTAATCCTTGGATGTATAAATGGGAATTTTAAGTAGGGTGGAAAGGTTATTTTACCTCTGTACTTCGTCCTGGTGTGACTGCTGCTGGAGTACAATGTCCAGTTCTGGTGTCCATAATTCAAGAAGAATGGACCCTTCAATCTAAATAACACAATCCAATGTTGAACCCAGGTTCCTCTAGAAAATTAGAAAAATAAGGGGTTTTTAGCTCTACAGATGAAAGATCAATATATCCATAATGAAAAGGAAGCCTATTCATTATAATACAACCTCATTCATCTTAAAATGTTAAGCAAATGCAAAACTGCATATATGAGTATTCTTTAGTACACCTTACACTCAACTTCATTCTTCTGTGTAGTTTGTGGGAAAATATAAATAATGCCATTTAGTCAATTTTCACTTTTACTCTCACTTTAAAAAAGATTAATTATTTAAGGTAAAGCTCTGAATAGTTAGTGGATTGGGGCTGCCTTGTGTTGGGACAGTGCTGAATTATGAATTACTGTGGCTGATGTGAATAAGTATGATAAGCATAAGTTTGGTATGGCTTGGTATGTCTGAATTTGCTAGAGGATTCTGGGAGCAGGATTCTCTAAGCATTAGATAGATGGTGCGGAAATTTACTGGAAGTGCTGAAATGGTGCATTTGAATGGTTAATAAAGGCTCTATCTGTGTGTATGTTTCAGCATAGAAATTGGGAATATATCAGCAGGGGGACCAGCTCACCAAAGTAAAGCTGATGTAGAAACATGCGATCGAAAGGCTTGGTACAGGCTGAACCGGGTCAAAATGACCATTTTGGATGGCATCATGCTAAGAGTTCAAGTGAATGATTGATGGGAAGGTAAATGTTGATTGAGCTTTGATTTTGCAGCCCCCATTCCAAAATATTAGAGAAAACCTGAAGTGAATGCCCACAGGGCATATTTATGGGACTCCTTTGAGAACAAAGGGTTAGTTCGTTCCCCAATTAACATCTGAAGAGATCCGTGACACTGAGTCAGAAGGCCTTGGTTAACCAAGACCCTGCTACAAGGGACCTTTATGGGATTTTTGAACCAGAAGGCCTCTGGGTAACCTAGACCCTGCTCCGGGGGACATTTAACAGACCAAGTACCTGAGAGGGGAAAGAAGAGAAGAAAAAAGAAGTCCCCATCTAGAATTGGTAGCTATACCGGCTTTGTTTGCCAATCAGGATACTGTCTAAGGCCAACATAGTTACTGAGGGATTATGCTTGGGGAATTGAGGCTTATCAGGGAGATGTATATTATATAACCTTTACTGCTTGTGTTGATTGCCTCTCTCAAATAAACTACTGTGCATTAAGCATACTGTTCTCAAATTTTCACTTGTACTGGTAATTATCTGCCCAGCTGTGGGTCATCAAAGAGCCGTTTTAACACCTTGCTTTGGAGGAAGGTCCTGTACTTCAAGCAGATACAAGACAACCTCAAGTTTGTCTGAGTGTGAGCGTGCACGCTCAAGTCATCTTTGAAAGTACACACCGATTGTAATTGAGACTGACTTTTTATGCCCTCACAATGCCCAACCACAATCTGCTCCTTAGGTTCTAAAAATTTTCAGCTTCTTAACTTGGTTATTTTTTCCAACTTCTTTAATTGTATTTATTCTCTATTAATTAATATAGCACCCAAGAGCTATACTGCCCTGTACAAAGTTGTAAGATGTGATGACTACAACATATGGATCCTGCTTTGAAGAATTTATAATCTAAATACATAAATCAATGCAATAAGTAACAAATACAGAATGTTGCTTATAGCTGGAATATCCAGAAAACAGGTGGGTCCAGAAAGGAGAGGGGATCTTGAGCAGAGTGCAGGGAAGAGGTGTCAGAAGATACATAGGTTACATTTTGGGAAGTCAACTGTAGGCAGTAGGGCTAAACAGTAAAGCCAGCTCTTTTTCTTTGTTACAAAGTCAGATGGTGCTCAGGGGAAGCAGTTTTGGCTGCTATAGATCTGTATTGCAGTAGTTACAGGGCCAGAGCCCTGTCATGCACGGTACAAACTCAAAGAGATGATCCTGTCCCCAAAAATCTTAATATCCAAGTAAAAGATGAGTCAACAGTAAACAACAAGACTATTGTGGTTGGTATGATAAGCAGCTATCACAATCATTACTAAACTTTTTTGCAGGCAAAGACGACTTTCATGGAGAGATTTCAAAGATACATTGCAATTATTTATTGCAAGCTCCTCCCATACATAAGGAATGGCACAGAAGAAAGCACAAAGGTTCTTGTTGGAAAATTTTACAAAAGGGCACTTAAGATGGGCATCATCTGCAGGTGAGAGTTTGTCATCAAGGCTATCTTCACTTCTGAAATAAGAGTTGGACTTTCTGATACACTGTTTATTTTAGTCCTTGGGTGGTGCTGGTTGAATCATTCATTGCAAATCATAATATTTGCAATTTTCTATTAAGTAATTATTTGTAAATAGCAGCTTTCATTCAACCATTTGTATTGTATTTTGATTTATAGAGTCCGCCTTAACATCCATCCTATGCATCCAGTGCCCAATACATAAGTAAAATGTACAAAACAAAGCTCTTCGTTACAATACTTGTTGAGACGAAAAAGCCACTTCCGTAACCCAAAGTCTGCTGTAAACAATAGAGATGTAAGAGCTATAATAAAGGGAGTAGTGGGACATCAGATCTTGGCATTGTGGAAGCTTTTGGCATTTTCTATGCTATAGGATTTATATAGATTTTTGATGTGGGCTTTCCTCCAGCTTGCAGTCATTTTTTATCATCAAAATTATTCCATTTCAGATAAACTGCCCACAATACAAGTATTTGTGGCTGTATCTGAAGATGTTGATAAGTATCCATAAGTGTCAGTATGCTGAAATTATGCAATTAATTCCCTTGGAAAACACTAATGTAGTCAGAGACATGATTAAATATATAAAAGCTGTACTCTTAGAGTAAGGTTGACTAACTGACCAATGCCAAGAGTGTCAGAATTAGTGCTGCAACTTCGCCTTTAAGTCTCTCTATGTACTGTTGGTATTGCACAACTAATACACGGCAAAATCAGGACACAACCAGCTGAATGAAAAATCTGCTATTATGCTTTCATTGTATATCTAATAGTAAGATCTGGAGTGGACCTTACATAATTCCAATATAAACATTCCCACAGCTTCGGTCCCACCCCATATGCAACCCAGATGATGGGTCTTAAACACACTGAAGAACAAGCCTTTTAAACATACGTATTGGGGCCAAATTTTTCAAAAATGAGTGATTTTAAGAGGCTCTTCTTGAGATGGCCTGATTTTTAAAGGGTGGGTACTCACCTGCTCAACCTTTTCTGAAATATCAGGCCCCTTTAAACAGCCTCAAGTTTGAGATTTCCACAAACTGAAGCATCCAAAATCATTAGTCACTCCTGAAAAACTTGGTCTACACAAACAGAACAGAAGGAGCCACTTGTCAAACATAAACAGGTTCAGACATCTTGAAGGGCTGCTCCTTGGCTACAAGAAAGCAGGAGCATAGTGTGTATCCCATTGAAGGGCCATCATCTCAGAAGTTCAGCTTTTCTAGAATCATAGAATATCAGGGTTGGAAGGGACCTCAGGAGGTCATGTAGTCCAACTCCCTGCTCAAAGCAGGACCAATTCCCAACTAAATCATCCCAGCCAGGGCTTTGTCAAGCCGGAGGTTTTTAAGGCCCAAGGAAGGAGATTCCACCACCTCCCTAGGTAATGCATTCCAGTGCTTCACCGCCCTCCTATTGAAATGTTTCCTAATATCCAACCTAGACCTCCCCCACTGCAACTTGAGACCATTTCTCCTTGTTCTGTCATCTGCCACCACTGAGAACAGCCGAGCTCCATCCTCTTCCCCCCCCCCCTTCAGGTAGTTGAAGGCTGCTATCAAATCCCCCCTCATTCTTCTCTTCTGCAGACTAAACAATCCCAGTTCCCTCAGCCTCTCCTCATAAGTTATGTGCTCCAGACCCCTAATCATTTTTGTTGCCCTCCACTGGACTCTTTCCAATATTTCCACATCCTTCTTGTAGTGTGGGGCCCAAAACTGGACACAGTACTCCAGATGAGGCCTCACCAATGTCGAATAAAAGGGAACGATTATGTTCCTCGATCTACTGGCAATGCCCCTACTTATACAGCCCAAAATGCCGTTAGCCTTCTTGGCAACAAGAGCATACTGTTGACTCATATCCAGCTTCTCGTCCACTGTGACCCCTAGGTCCTTTTCTGCAGAACTGCTACCTAGCCATTCAGTGCCTAGTCTGTAGCAGTGCCTGGGATTCTTCCGTCCTAAGTGCAGGACTCTGCACTTGTCCTTGTTGAACCTCAGGTTTTTTTTGGCCCAATCCTCTAATTTGTCTAGGTCCCTCTGTATCCGATCCCTACCCTCTAGTGTATCTATCACGCCTCCTAGTTTAGTGTCATCTGCAAACTTGTTGAGAGTGCAGTCCACACCATCTTCCAGATCAGACCCTTGGGGCACTCCGCTTGAAACCGGCTGCCAACTAGACATGGAGCCATTGATCACTACCCATTGAGCCCAACAATCTAGCCAGCTTTCTATCCACCTTACAGTCCATTCATCCAGCCCATACTTTAACTTGGCGGCAAGAATACTGTGGGAGACCGTATCAAAAGCTTTGCTAAAGTCAAGGAATAACACATCCACTCCTTTCCCCTCATCCACAGAGCTAGTTATCTCATCATAGAAGACAATTAGGTTAGTCAGGCCAGACTTCCCCTTGGTGAATCCATGCTGACTGTTCCTGATCACTTTCCTCTCCTCTAAGTGTTTTAGAATTGATTCCTTGAGGACCTGCTCCATGATTTTTTCAGGGACTGAGGTGAGGCTGACTGGCCTGTAGTTCCCCGAATCCTCCTTCTTCCCTTTTTTAAAGATGGGCACTACATTAGCCTTTTTCCAGTCATCCGGGACCTCCCCCGATCGCCATGACTTTTCAAAAATACTGGCCAATGGCTCTGCAATCTCATCTGCCAACTCCTTTAGCACCCTCGGATGCAGCACATCCAGCCCCATGGACTTGTGCATGTCCAGTTTTTCTAAATAGTCCCGAACCACTTCTTTCTCCACAGAGGGCTGGTCACCTTCTCCCCATACTGGGCTGCCCAGTGCAGCAGTCTGGGAGCTGACCTTGTTCGTGAAGGCAGAGGCAAAAAAGTCATTGAGTACATTAGCTTTTTCCACATCCTCGGTCACTAGGTTGCCTCCCTCATTCAGTAGGGGGCCCACACTTTCCTTGACTTTCTTCTTGTTGCTAACATACCTGAAGAAACCCTTCTTGTTACTCTTAGTATCTCTTGCTAGCTGCAACTCCAAGTGTGATTTGGCCTTCCTGATTTCACTCCTGCATGCCTGAGCAATATTTTTATACTCCTCCCTGGTCATTTGTCCAATCTTCCACTTCTTGTAAGCTTCTTTTTTGCGTTTAAGATCAGCAAGGATTTCACTGTTAAGCCAAGCTGGTCGCCTGCCATATTTACTATTCTTTCTACACATCGGGATGGTTTGTTCCTGGAACCTCAATAAGGATTCTTTAAAATACAGCCAGCTCTCCTGGACCCCTTTGCCCTTCATGTTATTCTCCTAGGAGATCCTGCCCATCTGTTCCCTGAGGGAGTCAAAGTCTGCTTTTCTGAAGTCCAGGGTCCGTATTCTGCTGCTCTTCTTTCTTCTTTGTGTCAGGATCCTGAACTCTACCATCTCGTGGTCACTGCCTCCCAGGTTCCCATCCACTTTTTCTTCCCCTACTAATTCTTCCCTGTTTGTGAGCAGCAGGTCAAGAAAAGCTCTGCCCCTAGTTGGTTCCTCCAGCACCTGCACCAGGAAATTGTCCCCTACTCTTTCCAAAAACTTCCTGGATTGTCTGTGCACCGCTGTATTGCTCTCCCAGCAGATATCAGAGTGATTAAAGTCTCCCATGAGAACCAGGACCTGTGTTCTAACAACTTCTGCTAGTTGCCAGAAGAAAGCCTTGTCCACCTCATCCCCCTGGTCTGGTGGTCTATAGCAGACTCCAACCATGACATCACCCTTGTTGCTCAGGCTTCTCAACTTTATCCAGAGACTCTCGGGTTTTATTGCAGTTTCATACTGGAGCTCTGAGCAGTCATTCTCCTCTCCTTTTCTATTTCTTATTTGTACACATATTCCCTTTAACTTCTCACTGCAACTTTTTATACCTTGTAGATTTTTCACCTATATTTAACTTAAAATCTCCCTATTTTTTCAAAGAATTTCCTAGGGTTTTAAAATAATGATTTTTCTTATGAAAGACCCCTGCAAATGTGTATTTTTTTCCTTTGCAGTG
The DNA here is from genome assembly GCF_013100865.1 of Trachemys scripta elegans. NCBI lineage: Eukaryota > Metazoa > Chordata > Testudines > Emydidae > Trachemys > Trachemys scripta. The sequence goes on along the minus strand of NC_048299.1, from coordinate 133,124,375 downwards.
CACACTGACGTTTCATGTTTTCTCGGCCTTTACTCATGCCTGCTGTTAAAAGCTGCTCTTGTCACCCCATATTCCAGAAACAAGTTGACAAAAGGAACCTCCTGGCACACCATACATCTGTAAGATGAGGTGATAATGGCAGCTTTCTAGCTGTACATACATTTGAGATGTTATTCCTCTGCTACAACAAAAAAAAAAAAATCAGAAAGATTTACAAAGCATTATTGGATTTTGATACCATCATAGACCAACATTTGATAGCATTAAACTTATATTGATTGTATAGTACCATTTTAACACCACAGAAATCAGTGGTCTTTGCCACAGAATTGATGTAAAATATCTGCAAGTTGTGTGGAATGCTCAGGCTATCCAATATTTGACTTGTGGTGACATGTAGTCTTGCAATGCACTCTGAAGTTAACTCTTTAAAATAAAAAGTACCACATAGGAACAATGTCAACATTCCCCTACATAATAAGGCCGATGATATGACCCAGACTATTTCTATTGTTGTCACTAGAGTTGTGCAGAGAAAGGTAATTACATTTCTCTGAGGTTCTTGCTATTTCAAAATCTGCTTTTGAACTAGTTCAGAGTATGGCTACACCTCATATAGGAGATGTAATTCCCAGCTCAAGGAAACATAGCCCGAGCTAGCTCTGATTGAGCTAGCATGCTAAAAATAGAATGTAGCCACAGCAGTGGGAGGTGCTAGCCATTCTGAGTACATGCCTATTGTCTTGGATGGTGTGATCAGGCACTCCACTCACCGCTAGGATGGCACCTCCTCCCAGTCAATCTGGGAAATAGCTCATCAGATCGATGCCCCTTTCCCATGGTTGCATGCTATCTCTCCACCTCTTTCTCTGGCTCTGCAGCCCCTCTCTCACTCCATGAGCTGCACCTCTTTGTGACCTGCCATCTGGCCAGGTCACTACACATTTCCCCCTTCTGGGGTACCAAAGTCTTCCTTTAGCAGCCCTAGGTATTCACTGCCTTGTAGTGGCGCTCCCTCAGTAGCTGGCAGGGGAACTCAGACTCACCCTCTATTCCAGGGTCTGGCTCACAGACCCTCTAATCAACAGTCAAAGTCTGTTCCCTATTAGACCTTACTGCCTTTCCCTGAGCCCTGACCTACCTTCCATCCTACATTCCTAGCTCTGGCGGCGGCGGCGGCGGCGGCGGCGGCTGCTGCTGCTCCTCCTCGGTTTGCCAGCCCAAACACACCTCTCTTCTCCCAGAGAGTGATTGAAAACTTTCCCCCTAGTACCTATTTGCTGCCAATTTCTTGCCTTTATAATCCCAGCCCAGTTTGTTTCTCCTCAGCTGGGCTGCCTCAGTCAATCAGGGGATTGCTTACCCACCTGATTCCTCTCAGCTGTAACCTGTTGGGTTAATTAGCCCCCTTCTCAGTCTGCATTAATCCTTTCAGGGCAAGTGTGGAGTGAATACCACACCACAGATAGGTATGTACTTGGCATGAGTAGCCCTTTCTTCTGCTCATGCTGCCACAGCTATATTTCTGCACTAGCGCAATCAGAACTACTGAGGGTATGTCTCCATGAAGAGGGAATCACAGCCTCAGTTCAACATATACACACAGAAAGTCTGCATGATAGGCTGGCTGCCCTGGAGCCACAGACCCTGAAAGCCCTAGAGTCCCTAACTCTGAGGTAATCTGCATGGCTGGTTGTTCCAAATTGTCTGCCTTCATTGCCCTGGGGACATGGTCCCCCACAGACCACCAGGCAGGCTGCTAAGTAGCCAGATGGCAGGAGGCCAGGGAGGTTTCCAAAACTGCCTGGCAGGCAGGATTCCATCAAAACTCTGCTGGTTTGTGGAGGAACTTCATCAACATTAAACCATCTCCAGAAAATTTTGGTTCTGACAAATGGATAAATTCTGATGAAAAATGGTTTTATCTATTTTTTTCTACCCAGTCCTCATTTTCATGTATGTTGCTGTTTGTTTACTGCATGACAAATATTTAACTCATGTTTTGAAATGTCTTGACTATATGAAATCATACTCCATTCTTTATTCACAACAAGATATCACGTACCTCTTAGGATTATGGGGTGAGCATTTGAAATTTAACTTTTTTTTGACGTGATATAGACAGCAGCGGAAAGCCTGCCAGTCATTCAGTTGTGAAGTATGAAATCAAGTAACTTTCATTTTGTGAATACCCACTTACAGGTATTTGTGGCACATCAAAGAGCAGAAGAATCTGCCAAACTCACTTTTTCAGTTCTGTTTTTTTTCTTTTTTCCATTGAGCTAAAATGAGCCATTCAGCATTTCCTATTGGCACCAACAAGCACAGACAACCCAGTTGGGGCTGAAGGGTTCTGCTTTTTTATAGGTCATAAACATGACATGCTGTCCTAGCTTTAGCAATGCTGAAGCAAGAGACAGTTATGATCTTTTATCAGACATCATGAGTGATCAGTGTATCCATTATTGGTGACTGAATAGATGTATAATATATGGCATAAAATGGCCATACTGGGTCAGACCAATAGTCCATCTAGCTCAGTATCATGTCTTCTGACAATGACCTGTGCCAGATACTTCAGAGGGAATGAACAGAACAGGGCAATTATCAAGTGATGCAACCCATCATCCACTCCCAGCTTCTGGCAGTCAGAGGTTTAGGGACACCCGGGGCATAGGGTTGCATCCCTGATTATCTTGGTTAATAGCTACTGATGGATCTATGAACTTATCTAATGCTTTTTTGAACCCATTTATACTTCTTTCCTTTACAACCACCCCTGCCAACAAGTTCAAAATGATGACTGTGTTGTGTGAAGACTTTTTCAGTTCTGTTTTTTCTTTTTCCATTGTGCTAAAATGAGTTGGTTAGCATTTCCTATTGGCACCAGCAAGCACACACAACCTGCTTGGGGCTGAATGGTTTTCCTTGTTTATAGGCCCTGAACATGACATACTGTACTAGCTTTAGCTTTAGGTTTGTTTTAAACCTGTTACTTATTACTTTCATAGGGTGACCCCTGATTCTTCTATTATGTGAAGAGGTAAATAACACCCTCTTATTCACTTTCTCCACACTATTCATGATTGTATAGCTTTCTATCATATCCCCTCCCTTAGCTGTCTCCTTTTAATCTATCTCATATGGAATCTGTTCCATACCCCTAATCATTTTTGTTTCCCTTCTCTAACTTTTCCAATTCTAATATATGTTTTTGAGACAGGGGAACTAGAATTCAAGATATGAGCATACCATGTGCCCTATTTTTTCCCTTAATGCTTATCATTTATTTAGAGATTTCCCCTCTTTCCTAATGGAAAATGAATATAAATTGCTATAATTTATAGCATTCATATAATTGTTGTTAAACACTTATTTTTTAAGATGAACAGTTCCTTTTTAGTGCTGAATACCCCTCATTGCAAGTTTTTTATTCAATGTCAGTTATTTTTAATAAGGTTATAGATAGACAGGATTTTTGTCTTTTAACTGCAGTAATTACAATGCTCTGATCTTGGATATGCGATTAGTACTTGGGTTTTTCCTTTGCCTTCATGTGATTGCCATTCTATCCAGGTCCACACCCACAACTTTGGAGTCATGTCTACATTTTTGTCTTAATTACATTCAGATATCACAGTCCTCTTAATCTTAAGTGTTTGTGTTCTCTTGATAAGAACCCAGGAAAAAGAATAAAGACATTGTTTATTTTAATAAATTACCCAGTTAACAAGCTTCATAGACAGGCTGATAATTACTACAGCCCCTTTAAAAGAAATAAGCTGACATCATCTACCAAAATTGTATATCAAGTGTCATTTTACTTGTTTGTTCCATTTACATCATTCTTAAATAATGTTAGAATCCCTCAACACATGCATGTGGAGGAGCACATAGTGATGGTGCAGATAGCAAAGAAAATAAATAAAAAAATCTGATTCAAAGTTTTGATGGCTTCTCTATTCTTTCTATAGCTGTTAAAGTCCCTCTGAGGAGTTGCACTGAGGAGGTCTTAGTCTATGGGGAGAGGGAGATTCAACTGGAAACTAAGCTTAGTGTTCAATAGGTTACAAGAAAAAGCTCACAAAAGATGCATTGTGAATGGATGCAAATTAAATAAACCTGAAGCAGATACTCCAACAAAATATACTGCTGACTTCCAGAGTGTGTATGATTTCTGGGATGTAGTAAACACATATGAAATACCTATATACCTGTCTCCTGAAATGTCTAGCCCAGCTGTAAAGCACCAGCATTGCTCCTAGATCTGATTTCTGGACATACCTATATCTGACTGCATACTTCCAAACTAATTTCCCTGTCAAGAAACCATGCCTGCTCTTTCGGTCTCCGGCTGTTTTCTCTCAGTGTCTTACCCTTCCTGAGGATCATCTTTTTTACTGTTTCCTCCCCTATTAGCCTGTGTTTGCTTAGAAGGAATAAGGAAGCCTATTCCCCAAACTGAGCCTTTTCTGAAATATGAAAAGATTTGGTTCCCTCATCCCTTCACCCCACCCCTTTTGTATTTCTCTGAACTTCCTAGTTCCAACTGGGAAAATGCTAGAATTCCACTAAAATGGATCCTGACATGGTGATTTCAGTCTGCATAAAAAGGAGTGTCACAGGTGCACTGGGTCATTTAAGAGAGAACTAGTCCCAACCCCCCTGTGCCTCATTAATAGCCTCACAATGCAGCTGCTCTCTATAAAGAGCCAGAGGACAGCAGGACCAGGATGCTCTGGCAGAGAATAAAAATGGCTGCTGTAGGGAAGACCCCCGAGACACCAGGGGAGTTTTGAGATAGAACCTCAGGGCGGGAGAGGCTGTGGCCAGCTTAAGGCTGGGAGAAAACTGTTTATTTTAAACTTTTTGCCAAGAATCCAGATCCTAAGCATAGGTATTATTTAACAGAAAAAAAGCCTTCTTGAGAGTTATTGAGGTGCCCTAGAGTCACCCATAGCTCTACTATTTATAGTTGTGCTAGCTCTCATTGAACTACCATGAGTATGTGTATGTGAGCTAGTGAAATCACACCCCTAGCCTGTCTGTACGGGTAGCCTATGTTGACTCTACACCACCTGGCGATTCATCTGACACTAAGCTTCACTCAAACAAAGGTTTCTAAATAGTATGCCATCTGTCTTCAATAATTTAACTAAATCAGGAGTTTTCCCTAGCTCTATAATAAGGATGTGTGGGTATGGGTGTGAGTATCCTGTGTACCAATGTTATGACCCCAGAGAAACCGAATTTTTGTTTGGGACATGCAGAGCAAGTAGGAAGATGTTTCCCTATGCCAAAAAGGTTAATTTTAGCATTCATTTGTGAATTGCCTATTTTGTTCTTGTAAGACTGGTGTCCAAAACCAAGATGTGTCCACAAAAAATGGACAGCTAAATGTAGTAAATGATGCAAGCAAAGACTGGAACCATACTCTATACCAAGAATACCTGAGTTATAGAGGGCCAAATTGCCACACTGATACCTTGTGTTGTATACCCCATTGACTAATAGGTTTGCACTGGTGTAAATTGTTACCTCTGTTCCCCTAAAAACCAACCCAGGGTCACACTTGTATTGGTTTTATTACAATGTTGCTGTTGGGTCAGATAGAAAAGAGATGGAGCTTATTCATACACGTGCACATTCACCGTATTCATGCACCCACACAGTTACACAGGCGGAGAGTTACTGGAGACAGCGTGGAGACCGAGAGGCCGAAGCGTGGGAGATCTGCTGTGTCCGCCTGTGGTCATGAATCCAGGCTGCTGAGCAGGTCAAGGAGCAGCAGCTGCTTGTGTGCATGGCTGCTTCCTTTTTCTGGAACTGGGCAGCTCCTGTCACATACAGTGAGTTTTCCTTCTCAAGAAATTCCCAGCTACAGTACGGGAACAAATCTACATGGACACACCCCCAGAACCCGACCAGCGGTATTCTATCTGCTACCCAAGATCCATAAACCCGGAAACCCTGGACGCCCCATCATCTCAGGTATTGGCACTCTTACAGCAGGATTATCTGGCTATTTGGACTCTCTCCTCAGACCCTACGCTACCAGCACTCCCAGCTATCTTCAAGACACCACCGACTTCCTGAGGAAACTACAATGCATTGGTGTTCTTCCTGAAAACACCATCCTGGCCACCATGGATGTAGAAGCACTTTACACCAATATTCCACATGAGGATGGACTACAAGCTGTCAGGAACGGTATCCCTGATGAGGCCACAGCACGCCTGGTGGCTGAGCTTTGTGACTTTGTCCTCACCCACAACCACTTCAGATTTGGGGACAACTTATACCTTCAAATCAGTGGCACTGCTATGGGTACTCGCATGGCCCCACAGTATGCCAACATTTTTATGGCTGACTTAGAACAACGCTTCCTCAGCTCTCGTCCCCTAGTGCCCCTCCTCTACTTGCGCTACATTGATGACATCTTCATCATATGGACCCACGGAAAGGAGGTCCTTGAAGAATTCCACCTGGACTTTAACGATTTCCACCCCACCATCAACCTCAGCCTGGACCAGTCCATACAAGAGATCCACTTCCTGGACACTACAGTGCAAATAAGTGATGGTCACATAAACACCACCCTATACTGTAAACCTACTGACCACTATACGTACCTAAATACCTCCAGCTTCCATCCAAGACACATCACATGATCCATTGTCTACAGCCAAGCCCTAAGATACAACCGAATTTGCTCCAACCCCTTAGAGACAAACACCTACAAGATCTTTATCAAGCATTCTTAAAACTACAATACCCACCTGGGGAAGTGAGGAAACATATTGACAGAGCAAGACAGGTACCCAGAAATCACCTACTACAGGACAGGCCCAACAAGGACAATAACAGAACACCACTGGCCATCACATACAGCCCCCAGCTAAAACCTCTCCAGCGCATTATCCACCATCTACAACCTATCCTGGAAAATGATCCCTCACTCTCACAGACCTTGGGAGGCAGGCCAGTCCTCGCTTACAGACAACCCCCCAACCTGAAGTAAATACTCACCAGCAACTACACACCACACCACAGAAACACCAACCCAGGAACCAATCCCTGTAGCAAACCTCATTGCCTACTCTGTCCCCATATCTACTTTGGCGACACCATCAGAGGACCCAACCACATTAGCCACACCATCAAGGGCTCATTCACCTGCACATCTACTAATGTTATATATGCCATCATGTGCCAGCAATGCCCCTCTGCCATGTACATTGGCCAAACTGGACAGTCCATCCGCAAAAGAATAAATGGACACAAATCGGACATCAGGAATGGTAACATACAAAAGCCAGTAAGTGAACACTTCAATCTCCCTGGTCATTCTATTACAGATTTAAAAGTCACTATTATTGAACAAAAAAACTTCAGAAACAGACTTCAAAGAGAAACAGCAGAACTAAAATTCATTTGCAAATTTAACACCATTAATCTGGGCTTGAATAGGGACTGGGAGTGTCTGGCTCATCACAGAAGCAGCTTTTCCTCTCCTGGAATTGACACCTCCTCATCTATTATTGGGAGTGGACTACATCCACACTGATTGAATTGGCCCTGTCAACACTGGTTCTCCACATGTGAAGAAACTCCCTTCTCTCCATGTGTCAGTATATAATGCCTGCATCTGTAACTTTCACTCTATGCATCTGAAGAAGTGAGGTTTTTACCCATGAAAGCTTATGCCCAAATAAATCTGTTAGTCTTTAAGGTGTTGTTTTTGTAGATACAGACTAACACGGCTACCCCCTGATACTTCAGTTTTCCTTGTGTCCATCACTGAGAAGCGTTCCCAGACCAGTTCCTTTCATGCATACCAGGTTCTTTTTCTCTTTACAGCACTTTGTGATTGCCTTGTCAGGGTAGATTATATCAGACACACCTATCTCCTGTCTCTGGGCTCCTTTCTCCTTGCAGTTCCTCTCTGCCCAGTCCCACATACACTCCCTTGTTCACACTCCCTTATCTTCCCCACACACTCCCTTGTTCACACTCTCTCTGATTATGTGATGGGATATTACACAGCTTGGAAGTTCATAGGAGTGGTAACTTGAAAAGGTTACAGAGCTTGCAAAGGTTACAAAACTTAAAAGGCTATGCTAACAATAACTGAAGTTACAAAGTCTGCAAAAAGGTTGTGGAACTTACTGGTACAAGTTAGATCTTACAATCGCATTTGAGCGGAGGCTTTACATAACATAAATCAGGGCTGAATTTGGCCTAGTATATTTAAGAACATGTTCCTAAAGATATTGAAGCATGCAGTTTACTTACTCAAAAGAAACAATGAGCTGGGAACTGAAGAAACAGGACCAGTTTTCCACTTCCAAAGGTGTAAATCAAGAATGTCAATGGAGTTACATCACTATAAAACTACTGTGAGATAAGCCCACCTAGAATGTTTACTCTCAATATACATGTAAATGAATGTGCAGTCCATACCTCTCTCCCTACAGCTCATGAAGATCCATGCTGTGAGGAGAGATAAGACTGACTTCAGGTAAAAATGTTTTTACCTCACTTTAGCTTTGCCTTGAACTCTTCGATCTGTTTTGCCTACATGCCTCTTAAAGATTGGTTTAAACTACTGTGGTCCACCAAACTGACCCTAAAGTCATTCCACATAAAATGGGTTCAATCTGATCCATCGTATCAAAGGTAAAAGGTCAATGTTTCATGTACTAAGCCACTAGCCTCTGGCATTGTTATTTACAAATATCATGCTGAAATTATGTTCTGAAATTCATGCCTCAAGTCATTAACATCAAGAGGGACATTAGAATTGTATGACCATATGTTACACCCAATTAAGATTTTGCCTAAAAGACAAGGGTTGCCTCTTGGGCACCTAGAGACAAATCCTACCAATTGTGACTGAGGTGGGTCCTGCCTGCTGTGAAACTTATGCAGTTCTGCAGTCCCAGGTGAGCAAATGCTGGGATCCCACCCAGTGAGTGCACTAGCTGCACTAGGCACTCATTCAGTTTGGGTGCCGGGGAGAAAAAGCCAGGGTGGGGATGGTGGATATGAAGCTATATGGATACAGTGACCGCTTCCCCTCACTTGTTCTAAGCTGGTATAAAAGTGACATAGGCACAACTGCAGTTTCATTAACACTTTGGGGATGTGGAGGATTCAGTCTTCTCCTCTCCTCTCCTTCCTGTTGGACCCTGCATTTGCCAAGCTCATTGCAGGAAATATGTTTTTACTCAAGCTTGTTGAGGGGGAAAGATAGGATTTACCCACATAGTGAGTAGATTAGTTTAATACTAGCTCCATAACGGAAGTATAGTTTGACTATTAAGTTCTTGCATATACAAAAGTTAGAGCTTTATATAAACCTAAGATAATTTTATTCTGCTTGTTTTTTTAACTTCCTCTTCTTCCACAACATTAGCTATTCCATTGACAGCTGATGTGTACTCCAGCATTTCCCATCTGACTGGTCCTGTATCATCAAAGCACAAAGGAGAAACTATCAAGGAACAAGAGAACAATTCAGACCCTAATGAAAGGCTGATACTGAGCAGATCAGAGCTGGATATTAAATGTCCTGAAAGTCTCATAGTGATTTGCTAATCACTGCCTGGAGATGGGATATTTGAGGAAAGTGAGTGATAAAGACTCACTCAAGAGTGATGTGCAAGTAATCTCTCCTCTCTAGGTAGTTGACACATTGGGTTTATAGAAATGTACTAGATGGGTTGAGAATGTAATGTATGTGTTATTGGATAGTTATTAACTGTTTATATATATGTGTGTGTGTGTGTGTATATATGAGTTAATTTTTCTTTAAGAGGGAAGATATAAAGATATTATTGTGATTTGGAGATGCTCCCTCATAAGAGACTGTGTTGTGAGTGTGGGAATTTGGAGAGGTGCCCTGGAGGTGAGGGTGGGGAACACCGCATGGCTGTGTGCAGCAGTTCACCAGAGATGCTATCAAGTTTGTTTTATTAGTTGTATTCCTTTCTCATTCACTGGTCTGTTATTCAATGAACCCCAAAATTGTTAGTCACCACCATTTTAACACTGCACAACTCCCTGCCTTACAGTGATATCTCCAGCAAGCCAGAAAGCCTAAAAGGCTAGCATCTGCTGTTTGCTTTTTCTCTGAGGGCTATGACAAGTGCATTGCCAGCAGTTATAAGTTACCAAACAGTTCCTTCTAAGCAAGCACACTTATTCTTAAGGTAAAAGCATTACAGAGAAAGTATTAAAAACGATAAAAGACCTTATGTACATGCTAAAAAGCTTTACCAGAGGTCACCTCCTTAGGCTTTGGTAGGCTTCAGTTATCCAAAACCCACAATTGCTTTTTTCCCATGATTACAAGTTCATCCATCTTAGATCCAGAATCAGAATGAAGGCTAGGCAGATCAGCCATTTCTTTATACAACTCAGGCCTTTGATCTTGGGATTCTGTAACAAGTAAACAGCAGACAATGACCTTACGCTTAGGCCATAGCTTTAAATAGCTTGGTTTTAGTGTAACTGGAGTTGGGGGATTTGTATTAACCTCTCTCTAGGGATTCTGAGATAAACAGAATACATAAACCATGAGTTTGTACTTTGTGCCTTCGCTTTTGAATCCGTTAGGGTCTGTTTAGCAAGAGTTTGGAATGTGAACCTCAGGTTGCTGATATTGTGGTACAACTCCTTTAATGTCATTGCCATTGTGACATTTTGGGAATCACTCAGATTGGTAGGGGGTTCTGTCACTGTCTGCCTTAATGCGGTGTTGCTATGGATCAGATTCTGGGCACCAGGAGCCTGCCCATAAGCACAACGTCTCACCTGGCTTCCAGGAGCTAGTTACTCCATTCAGTTTAACACCAACAGCCCTTCCAGTCCCAATTCTCCTCAAATCTGTCTTTCCTGAGTTCCTGTACCAGACATTCTGACTATTCCCCTGTGCTTCATCACCCCCAAAAGCATGAAAGCAGCCCCACAGTTGTCAATTCACTTTGGCAACCACATTCTACAAAGTTTGCATAACAGAGACCTGTTGTCGGTAAAAATAAACCAAACATTTATTTAATAGAAAAACACAGATTCAAAGATGAAACTGTAAGAAAAGCAAGTATAGACAAGTTACACAAAAATACACAAAGATGCAGCTTCAGGATTTACCTTCTCTATTAGATAAAATCCCTTTTCAAATACATGTTACCTATTGCCTTTGAACAGTTTCCCAATGTGCCCCCTAACTGTTGGGAGGCGGAGAGGTAACCAGTGTTTCACAGACAGCTTCCCCCTTGGTTTCTGGATGAATTTCACTTCAAACACCTTACATTTTAAAAGTGTTTGAAGTTTTCTTTCTTCAGTCACTACAGATATTAAAAGTAGAGTAATTCCCAGTTGTCTTTCCATTAACTTGTATGGCCACCAGGTTCTTTTCCTGGACTGGACAATGGATGGATACTTGAAGTCAGTTTTGTATAAGAAACTGGCTTGGAAGGTGCTCCTCCCTACCTGACTGCTCACTGCCCTGCTGTGAAGTGGTTATGAGGTTTATGAGCAGAGTTTTCTATATACACAAATTTGTAAATTAATAACCACAGTCTGTAAACATCTGTCATAATGAGCATCAAGTTCAGAACATGACAATCTTTCATAAAGACATTACTTAATAACTTCTATTGTACAATAATACAGTAGGTAATAAGTTGGTTTAACTGCTCCTTTTTTGGAGTTTTAACATTCTGTTCTGCCTTTGGGGTGTCTGGACCCCAATTGTCACACCCAGGAAATCCACTTAACCCTTATTGTCCCAAGAGTCCATGCTTGTCTGGCACATTTTCAGTATAATCTTTTGAACTCCCAGATCTCACAAAAATACATACACTTACTACAGTAAGGTCTTCCGAGGATATTGCAGGAAATTTCCATATCTGTCACATATGTCATCTGGGAACTTTTCCAGATGAATTTTGAAAAAGTTAAGTGATATGCCTAAGAGTCTTTTATCTGGAAAAAATGCTATCAGGAATCCTGGAGATCAGTTTAGGAACCTAATGGAACATGGATACAACAGGTAGAGAAGAGCAATTCTTGTCAGAGCTGTTCACTGATAACTTTTGAATTTCCTATATGTTACAGGACCTTCTTTGACATCTACAAATGCTTCACAATGGTAACGTTCTCCCCCCCACACACACACATAGATACAAAACTAAATTTGCCCAAAGATTATTAATTTCACTTTGAGGAAATGACAAAAGATTCAGCCATTTCATGTATCAAAGGGGTAACCGTGTTAGTCTGGATCTGTAAAAACAGCAAAGAGTCCTGTGGCACCTTATAGACTAGCAGACATATTGGAGCATGAGCTTTCGTGGGTGAATACCCACTTCTTCGGATGTGTATAGTGGAAATTTCATGAATCTCATTTGCATTATGGGATGTGCCAGAAACATCTGGACCTTTTTGTTTCGTATCTACCAAACTCACTTGAGGCTGGAGATACAGAGGAGGATAATTTGGACATGGTCTTAGATGTTGTGTTTAAGAAAGTCTTTCTAGAAAATATTACAGATGAGCCATAGGTACAAAATTCTGGTCTGGATTTTATTTAGATTTATTTTATTATCAATCTCCAGCCTATTAATAACCTCTAGGTGCTTATAAATATTTTTCAAAAATAAAGTGAAAAGGCCTCCCCTGGTCCTACAGAAAGTCAGCCACTCATGACCCTAGCTTTCTTCCATAGGATATAAACATACCTACAACATATCAGTCAATCTCCCCATAAAATAATGACTTTTCAACATTACCACCTTAATAACTCCTCTACCTCCTACCCCTCAAAAAATTTCCTTCTTAGTAAGAGCCTAAGAGAATTGGTGACTCGTGCTCTTAAACCAGGAAATGTTAGCTAAATCTCCTCAGATGACTACAGCTGCTGAGTTGTTCCACAGGGAGATTGCCATCTGGATGGTATACAGAAAGTCTTTTTGAATTGGGATCTTAGGGCCAGCAGCAAATTTCAGACCCAGACAGTTTGAATTCAGACACTTCTCTTACTCCCAGTAAAGTTCAAGTAACATCAAGATCCAGAGTCTTGCTTCACGTTCATCTGAATTTTCTGCATAGGGGAGTATAGTGTAAATTTTGCACCTGAGATGTGGGTTAAACAAGATTGCATATATAACTTCTCCTTTCAAACAGGGAACATATTCCAGCATTTATAGACTTCTTTAACAAAAATGACCAGATGTAAGTTTTAAGAAGCAACACCTTAGCTGCAGATTTTGTAATGCTTTTCAAGCAAAAAAATGCAAATAACCAATAACGCAAGTGAATCCAATCCTTTTCTGATACCTATCACTATAAATCTGAGCAACCAGTTCAAACAAGTGGATGTTAACTAAACTGAAATAGAAGGAAATAAAGTCAACCTCTGCTTCTCATCCCTTCTGTTATCCCATATTAAAAGCTACAATACAATACTGTAATAAACCAAAACAATATTCTATGATCTCTTCCAGCTGTAATATTTCAGATCATTACTGCAGGATACTGTACTAATTTATTTAATACATATGGGATATTCCTGCTAAACTTTTCTTGCACCAAACTTTGTCACTTCGTGTAGAATTAACTGGAGCTGAGCAAATAATTCAGCCTTTTTCTGGTCAGGGAACATCTGCAAGCAGATCAATTTTCTTTAATTTATTATTAATCCATAGAAATGTCATGGAGTAATTTTAAATAATGAGCAGTAAACTGAGAATGGTACTTGATATTCCAAATTAAAGTTGTGCTAATTAGTCCTTCGATCATACAAGTCACATGGGTTGGGTCCTGTTTCCTTACTGGATGACTATATGGAGTACTTGTTCTGAATACTCTAGCATGAGTGTCTGACATTCACTTCCATGAATATTCACAGGAGTAAAACTCAATCAAATATGTTTTTTGCAGTATTCACCAGCTCTGGTAATGGTGTTTATCCACATATTCCTTTAAAAGGATTAAATGTGCTCATTTAAATTGGGTTAAACCAAAAACACAACAAGCATGAACAGGATACAACAAATCATAAGTGAAATGCCAGACTAAAAGTGAAAGGCAGATTTTAAAGTTTGCACATGACAATGCTAGAAGTAATCAATGAAGAGTGATGATTGACACAGTTTCACTTTGATACACCTTTATTTTCTTGGGCAGTGACCTTGTCAAATCTCATTAAGTAAAAATGTTTGGGCCTGGCCACTACTTGTATGGAAGGTATCCTAGACAAATACAGGTGTTAAGATCTGGTGGTTGGTCAATTCAACAGATGGCACACTTCCTTCTTGCATACTAGTGAACCATGATATTCAGGAACAATCCTTCAGCAGAGATGAAGAACCAAGAACCTTATGAACTGAAAATCACATTGCAGTTTTCACAAAAGTAAGATTATTGGCTGTGGGAGTTGCCTTCCTCTGCAGGGTGTGGGTGGGGTCCCTTGCTATGATTATCTGTGTATCTCTCACTTAAATATTTCCCTGCCATTACAGGGGCTCAGGCATTGGTGCACCTCAGTCCCTCCTATTCTCTGCCTGTGGCACACAACAGTCCAGTCTCCTGTGGGCTGTAATATTTTGGTCTCATTCCAACTGTGTTCCATGTGCAGGTGCTGAGTGGTGCTGGCGGTCTGGGATATAGAGGAGGACAGACTAGATGATCTGGTATTTCCTTTTGGCCTTAAACTCTGTGACTGTTAACTAAGATGTTCTGGCTGAGAGAAGCTAGGTGACTGCCCAATAGCTGCCTCTAAATTCTTCATTTATTGAATTGGAGTTTCTAGAAATGCCCACAGAGCGAGCGCTAGACATAAACCGACTAAGCAATTGCTTAGGGCCCCAAGCAGCTCAAGGGAGCCCTCAATTGCTTTTTATTATTATTTTCATAAGAACTTGCCTGTTTAGTATTCGGGGGCGGGGGGTATTCCTGCTTAGGGCCCCAGTGGTCTAGCACCACCACTGAATGCCCCCACCTTCTTTTGGAGTGGAAAGCACTGTCTGGGACAAGGGTGGAAAAAGGATTATGCTGCGATGAAGAAATGTCACTGTGACAAACTCGAAGCATAGCAATCTATTAGTTTATATTTTCAAAGCTATCTTCACACTGAAACGGGCTGGGAACTTACTTCGTTAAACACTTAGGTTAGCTGTGATATCTAAATTGTTAACCAGCAACTCTGATAAGTTCTACTGGGGTCTGATGGCCTTTAAAAGGCCACACTTTTCAGAGTGACTTTTAGTTTCTAAAATAAACCAGCCAAACTTTCTAAAAATACTCAAATGTTCTGACTATCATTGCAGACAACTGAATGCAACCAATCTGGGGTTTCTAGACACTTATTTTTTATATAACTTGCTACAAACAAACTAGATTTTTCAATCTGAACTCGAATTTTACAGCTGAGGCTTATTTCCTGTTTCCAATACACTTTAAGTTTAATTGGAGCATAAAGTTAAAGGCTATGGTGCCTGACAGGGGAAAGATACACTGCCTTGGCAGGAACACATAGTGGCATTGTGCTGCAGGCAGGCACAATGTCCTCAAAGAGTAGATATGACTGATGCAGATTTTGTAAATTGCAAACAACCTTCAGAACTTCACAAGGGACAAGATTATCTGTTAGAGCTTTCAACAGGAATAGATGATGTCAAGAAAGGATTTATTGTCTCGATAATATTATATCTGCTGGAAAAATGAGACAGAACAGCTAAACAATCCTCCCAAATTATAAATGAAATTCTCAATGTGGTCTCAGCCCGACCCACTTCTATCTCATTTAAAATCAGCCAGCTCTGATTTTGTAAATGTTTATATATCTACTAGTACTTAAAAGCTTCTAGAGTAAGCTATGCAGTCCGTGCAATACAATTACAAATAAACAAATCAGTAAGAAAGATTAAAATAATTGTTGCTAAAGTTATATTCAATAACACTATCCTAACATGAGCAACAACAAATACTTTCTATGAATAAAAGGGATGATACCAACAGTAATGGTGATCAGTTCCATGGAGGAGTCTATCTTAGGAACCTAACTATTTATTTTGGTCCTTATAGTGGTGTTCTCTCTCATTTATTGTTGAATTCTAACATGATTGTTTATTTGTTTTGTGGTAACACCTACAATGGAATAAAGCTTTCTCCCATGGTGAACACCAAAGCTAAGTGAATGCTGCTCAATGCTGCTCAAAAGAATCCATAAATATTTGCTTGAATTTTGATCTGTCATCACATTTTTCAGGTGTAAAGTTTAATATAAATATCAATTCAATGTGTTGTATTTCCAGCAACCTAATGTAAAATACACACAACTGTTTGTAATGAAAGTATATTTTTGCTCATCCAGCAGGAGAATAGAATCACTATAGGGCTTAATTGCTTGCTCGCAACTAACAAGCAGCTCAAATAGCTAATCCAGAAATGCCTGTGATCAATCCACAGTTAAGGGGAAAAAGGTATTTTTAAAAATAAATATATCTAACAAAATTATCCATAAAGCACATCGTTCTGTTAGTAGAAGGATTGAATTAATCAGATTTATTATTTTTTCTTGCGGATAAGGCACTGACCTGGGACTCAGTAGATCTGGGTTCAAGTCTTGGCTCTACCACAGTCTTGCTATGGGACGCTGGGCAAGTCAATTTATCTGTGTCTCAGTACTCCATCTGTAAAAGAGGTATAATAATTCCTTGCCCCCCCCTTTTTTTTTCTATTTGGAGCATAAGCTTTTTAGGGAAGGGACTGTGTCTTACCAGGTGTATTAAAGCAGTTAGCAAAATGGGATATGCATATCAGCTGAGGCATCCAGGCATTATCATGATACAATATATAAATTAGAATCACAGCTGTGCCCAAAATCTACAGTGTTAGGTGCTGTACATAGACTTAGAAGTCCTGCACCAAGGAATTTACAAAAGTTGGGGATAAATAATTTGAGTAGGGAAAATGGTGGGTTCAGAGATGTGGCTGAGCATGTCTGTCATTGCAGATTCCATTTTTAAGTAGAATTAGGAATCTTGAGTCCAGGAGACTGACATATTACAGACTAGCACCAAACTGGATGTTGTCATTACATTTCAAGTACATCAGCCTTGAGGGTTGCCTTTTAGTTTGGTCTGATAGTGGTACCTTATACATTTTTATAAAATAGGCTTTGAAATGATTGTATTTTTAAGATTATTCATATATTCTAAAGCCAA
Organism: Trachemys scripta elegans; assembly: GCF_013100865.1. Taxonomy (NCBI): domain Eukaryota; kingdom Metazoa; phylum Chordata; order Testudines; family Emydidae; genus Trachemys; species Trachemys scripta. The sequence goes on along the minus strand of NC_048299.1, from coordinate 133,107,141 downwards.
AATAGACTGCTGTGATCATCTAGACTGACCTCCTGCATAGCACAGGCCCTAGAACTTCACCAAAACAATTCCTATAGCAGATCTTTTAGAAAAAAAAAAACAGCCAAACTTGATTGAAAAAATTGACAGTGATGGAGAATCCACCATTACCCTTGGTAAATTGTCCCAATGAGTAATTACTCCCACTATTAAAAATATACATCTTATTTCCTGTTTGAATTTGTCAGCCATTGGATCATGTTATACCTTTCCCTGTTAAATTGAAGAGTCCATTATTAAATATTCCCCATGTAGGTACTTACAGATTGTAATCAAGTCACCTCTTAATCTTCTCTTTGTTAAGCTAAATAGACTGTGCTTCTGGAGTCTGTCACTATATGACATGTTTTCTTAGCCTTTAATCATTCTTGCGGCTCTTCTCTGATACTCCTGCAGTTTATCAGCATCCTTCTTGAATAGTGGGCATCAGAACTGAGCTCAGTATTCTAGCAGTACTCACTCCAGTGCCCAATACAGAGGTAAAAAACTCAATTCCTACTAAAGCTTTCCATGTTTATGCATCCCAGGATAAGATTAAGTCTTTTGGGCTCTGCATCACACTGGGAGCTCATGTTCAACTTTATCCACTATACCCCCCAAACCTTTTTCAGAGTTATTGCTTCCCCAGATAGAATCCACCATACTGTAAGTATGGCCTACATTCTTTGTTCACGGATGTATAAATTTACATTTAGCCATATTAAAACAAATATTGTTTGCTTATGCCCAGTTTACCCAGTGATCTAGACTGCTCTGAATCAGTGACCTGTCCTCTTCAATATTTACCACTCCCCCAATTTTTGTGCCATCAGCAAATGTTGTCAGTTATGATTTTGTTTTCTTACAGGTCATTGATAGAGGTGTTAAAAACCACCAGGCCACAAACCAATCCCTCTGGGACCCCATGGAAAGCGACCAGCTCAATGATGATTCCTTATTTACAATTACATTTTTAGATGAAGGAAGCTTGCAACACTAATGGCACAAATCAGTATTTTCCACACCTGTGGGTCTCTGTTACCTGTGATAATAACTTCTTCTCACTGTTTCAATAATGTGTTGCTATGGAAATGCAGCCACAAGGTAGCTGGTGTTAATTTAGTTATGGCTAGAAGAATATATGTGGTTCCTTATCTACTACATATAAACTACTTCTTCCCTTCCTTCAGAAAGGACCCTGGCTGCATTAAACGTGTGCAGCTCAGCTGTACAGTTAGGGACAGAATCTGAGAAACCTGTGTAGGAAGCGTTCAACTCCTGTGCATCACATAACTCAATACTGTGGGGGATTCCCTGTACATGGCCATGGAAAAAGATTTGGGGGCAGGGTCAAGGGATGCAATCCAAGCCAAGGCTCTTATAGTCCTAAAGCTGAGGACCGCAGAGTGACTCCATCAAGTGTTATGAAGTTTGGGAATAAAGAAAAACAAAACAAAACCCTCTCCTGAGCCACTGTGGGATAACTCTGAACTTAGCCCAGCTAGTAGTAAATAGACTTGATACAGGGAGTAGTGGAAAGGATTTTCCCTATAATTAATAAGCAAAGTAAGGAGCTTTCCCATATCTTTATCTAAGGGCATAGACTTCCCTCATTTAATATACAGAGTAAGGAGAAGGCTTTAATGCTTATATAATGCTGTAATGCTTTTATAAATGAACTACAGTCCACATGTGATAATTGTGGCCTCTGTGCCCATGGCTGCCAAAGAATTTACTTGGATCACAAAAAAAAAATGTAGAAGGTTAATGGTAATGGGATGTATTTAAAGCAAAAAACTAATTGGTTTCACAGACATTTTAAGCATATTAAAAGCATTAGTACATTAAACATTAACATGTTCCCTTTCTAACTCCTCTAAACAAGGATGGTGTGATAAAAGAGTATTTCAAAATACTATTGGAGTCAGATTAATAGAAGACTTTCAGTATTCTCCAGGAAAGAGGGGAAGAGGAGAAATGTTATGTTCACTGTTTTCATAAGATGAGTTGAGCTACAATAGGTAAATTTAGACCTCTCTTCCTGATGTTATGGTGGCAAATCTGGTTTAATCTACTGTAGCATAATTGGTGACAATATAAAATCATAATCATTACTGAAATGAATATCTGCATAGAGGACTCATGGCCACTGGAGGTGCACGTACCTAAGTTACAATAACTCTGTGCATAAAGGTACTTAGATGAGAACAAATCAATGACACTTTTTTTTGGAATGATAAACTATAAAAACCATGCGGTGTCAAAGTATAAAAGAGACACCTCTCTGATAACATATCTGTAAAATAATCCAGGAGATGGGCTTTGTGTCCACCCTGCATTTGTCAAGAATATTCATTCCTCATCCAGTAGCAGGTTGCTCCATCATATGTCCTCTCTGCCCAACTCTAAAATAAAAAAGAGATACAGAAGAGTGAATAGCACATGTATTGTTTATAATAATCCACACTCTGTTTCTGACAGCGTCTGATTTGCCTTTTGATAATAACAATATAACTTAGCTCTTTTAAATAGATCAGAAGAGCGTTAGCATGCACTAAAGGCACCTGCCCTTATCCAGAGAGTTAAACATTCCTGCTGAACTGAGCCCAACATGATTGCTACAGGGCAGAACCAATTATTTTTAGAACTTTACAAGAGACTATCTTAAAGTTATATGAGTACATAGCATTTCAAGAATTTCAATCATAAATGTGATATATTTGATTTTAGTGAGGCTTTGAGACTGTCCTATATGACAGTCTCATTAGCAAATTAGGAAAATGTGGTCTAATGAAATTACTATAAGGTGGGTGCATAACTGGATGAAAGACCATACTCAAAGAGTAGTCAAACTAGTATCTAGTAGGGTACCACACGGGTCTGTTCTGGGTCTGATACTATTCAACATTTTTATTAGTGACTTGGATAACGGGGCACACTTATAAAATTTGCAAATGACAGCAAGTTGGGAGGAGTCACTTTAGAGGACAAGTTTAGAATTCAAAACTACCTTAATCTGAAATCAACAAGATGAAATTCAATAAAGAAAAGTGCAAAGTACTACACTTAGGCAGGAAAAATCATATGCACACCTAGAAAATGGGGAATAACTGGCTAGGCAGTAGTACTGCTTAAAATGATCTGGGGCTTATAGTGGATCATGCACTGAATATGAATGTACAGTGTGGTGTAACTGCAAAAAGGCTAATATGATTCTGGAGTGTATTAACAAAAGTGTCATATGTAAAACACACGAGGTAATTGTCCTGCTCTACTCAGCACTGGTGAAGCCTCAGAGGGAGTATTGTGTCCAGTTTTGGGTACCACACTTTAAGAAAGATGTAGACAAATTGAAAAGAGTCCAGAAGAGAACATCAAAAATTATAAGAGGTTTAGGAAACTTTACCTATGCAGAATAGTAAAAACTGGATATGTTTAGAAAAAGAAGACTGAGGGGGCACCCAATAACACACTTACAATATGTTAAGGAGAGTCAGAAAGAGGACAATGACTAATTATTCTCCATGTTCACTGAAGATAGGACAAGAGTAATGGGCTTAATCTGCAGCAAGGGAGATTTAAGTTAGATAGCAGGAAAAGCTCTTACTAGAAGAATAGCTAAGTACTGGAATAGGCTTCCAAGGGAGGTTTGGAAGCCCTGTCATTGGAGGTTTTTAAGAACAGGTTAAACATAAACTTGTCAGGGATGGTTTAGGTTTACTTGGTCCTGCCTCAGCATTGTGGGCTGCACTACATGATCTCTCAAGGCTCCTACCAGAGCAGCATTTCCATGATTCTGTGTCTGAGTAAATTAAAATTGAGAAACAATGAGCCAAATTGATCCCTGGTGTGGATATGGCATAAAGAACAAAATGCTTGGAGCTTATGATAGTTTATTCATTCAGATTGTTCATATATCAACTATATGAGGCTAAATGCACTATGTGACCATAGAAAATAACATTTTAGAATGAGATAAATTGTTCTTATGAAATGGAAGATTTAGCTTACAGACTTACACACACACACAAACCTCAGCTGAATAATTCTTTTCTCTTTAGTGTTGTGCTGAATCAAGCTTATAACCTTTTCTCTATAGAAACGAAAAAAGTACCCTTGGTAAGTGGAAAGAATGTCAAGATTCACTATTGTAAAATGGCTAACTTATTTTCTATTAGCCTTCATATTTAACATAGGAATTAAAATCTGATGGGTATGATTATAATTTATACATTACATGGCCTTGTGGAATTTTAAACATATTTATTTATCTAGTCATCTTGTTGTGCCTTCAAACCATGCATTTGTATTAATCTGTTCTTTCCTATTTGTGTCAACAAGAGTGGTTTTGGAAGCTAATGACAAGGTTACTTCTGGAAGCTTTTCATAATTTGCAGCTGTTGACACCTAATATTCTCTATGTAAGACTGAAGCTTTTGTCAGCCTCTTCAAGAAGACTCAATAAGCAAATAAATTACATTGAGCTCCGTTTCTTTATCAGAACAGGATTGTGGCAGTTAAGATGATAATGCCCCAAATGGGAGAACAGCCTCCAATGCTTTGCAATATTCTAAAAATGACACAAAACAATATAATTAGGCTAAAAACAGCCAACTGTGTGGGAAAGCATCTGTGATATTAGTGGAATGAAAATTAAAAATAACTCTTAGATAAAATTATTGCAATGGATATGCTGTACTGTTATATACAAATCAAATTAATTTCAGTGTTCAAACCTTAATTTCACTAACATGGGAGAAAGAACACTTAGAGTTCATGGAATTCATTATAAAGAGATCTCTGAAAATTTAAAACATCTCAGATAGTCACATCACAAAATTAAGGGAAGATAGAGGAGTGCTTTCCATTTGGGGCTGTCAAGATTACATAACCCCTATCGACATACAGCTAAGAGGATTTAAGTTAGTACAAAAATATGTAATTCGAAAGTATGAAAACTGCAGTGATGCAGTCACAGGACTTGTATGAATTTTCTCAACCTCAAAACAAGCCTAAAGAGCTTAAATCTTGGCATGAGCTTAACTCACCCAAAATAGTGACGCATACAAAATATAACTCTGTCGTGTAGCTACAATGACATTCTACATTACAAATAATTCCAAGAATGAAACCAGTTAGTATTAACGGGAGAACTTGTGGTTGTTACAAGTTGAACATTTTCCCTTCTTTAAAGGGCTACGTCCAAAGACCTCTTTGTGTAGGCTATCACCATTCTGTTGCTGGCAGAATCAAAACTGATTGGACAGCTGATAAGGGAATATCCCCAATTTTCTAAAGACCCCTTCAGTTTCAAGACAATTTCAAAGTTAGCCCCTCCATGAAACAAAAAGCAAATCTCTTGTCCTGCATCAGCACCTTGCAAAAACAATAATCAATAAGAGTACACCATAAACAACAAGAAAAAATTAATGACTGCAGATGCAGAGAACATTAACCATAAGTTAAGGGAGGGCTGGAACTGTGGACCTATCCCTTAGAAAAAGGGAAGTTTTACAGGTAAACAACCACAATTCTCCCATTCTCTCTCAGGGCTAGGTCCACAGATCCTCAGTGTAGGATTTTTTCATCCATCACAAAATTCCTAGGGAGGGAACAAACTAATGTCACTGAGATAATTGAGATAATTCCTTACTCTAAGGAATCACCATAGCATTCAGGATCTGCCTGCCAAAGGATGCATCAGCTGAAGACTATCTATCTTGTAACAGGAATGACCAAGTTGCAGTTTTACAGATTTAATCATAAGGGGTCTGCCTTTTCTCAGGCCCATGATGCCACTGTGACATTCTATACCTTGGGGGAGCATCCTGTAACCCCCATATTCCTCATTTTTATATAATCATGATCTTACATATAAAGCATGCCTTGTAAGGTATCAAGGGAAAGGTTATGATCTGCTGAAAGTAATTCTCTACCCATATATGTATATCATTAATGCATATGAAGTTATGAGAATTGTGTTGTATGGTTGCCACTAAAACATGCTGTACATTGGGGAATCAGCCAGATATTAGCTCCCTAGAGGCAACAGCAAGGAAAGTAACCAACACCCGGGTGGGGTCTCAAACAACCCATCAACAACCATTGTCCAGCAAGGGAGCCACAATTCAGTGACTCACCTGCATGAGGCCACACAAGCGGAATTGATCAATCTTGCCTGGAGACTCAGTAATGCCCCGAGACATGCCTGGACTTGTGTTCTACAAGCACATGGACAGAGGGTATAAAACTGAACACAGCGGGCATAAGGTTGGCCTTTTCTCCTTCACCCACCTACACTGCAAGCAGCAAGGACACTCTGAAGACTCCAACTGAGAGGACTGGCCCAGATTTCAAGGGTGAATTTGTATGTTAAGGACTGCAATATCCTGTGGGGTGAGAAAAGCTGCTTAATCTAGATGTTGCCCTGTCTAATAGGATTGAGAGTTTAGACTGCATGCTTATATTATATTTTATTTTGGTAACTAACTAACTTTTTGCCTATCATTTAATATCTATCTTTTGTAGTCAATACATTTGTTTTACTGTTTATCTTTACCAGTGAGTTTGCCTGAAGTGTATGGTAAATCTGCTCAGGTTTTGCAAAGGCTGGTGTTTGTCCACTTTCCATTGATGAGGTGGTGATTCAATTAATAAATCTGCACTGCCCATCTTGAGCAGTGCAAGATGGTATATTCCTGAGGTGCAGTGCTGGGAGCTAGGAGGATTTGGCTCTGGTACCTTTCTGTGTGTGATTCATGAGTGGCTCTGGGAGCATTCATGCAATCTAGGTGAGTGTGGGGTCTTCACATGCAGTTGTGTTGAGTGATAACAGCACCTGGAGAGGTTTGCTGCTGGTCACTAGCAAGGCATTGTGAGAGACAGTGCAGGCTGGAGAGAGCAATGCAACAAGAAACTGATGATTTAGATGTCTTAGCACCTCTTTTTCCTGGATGACATAAGACCAATAAGGCTGTTTTTTTTTTTTATGCTGTCAGTTCTTTTCAGATAAAATGTTAAGGCTTGCCTTATACCCAGCAAATGCCTTATCCTTTGGGTGGGAAGAATGTGAACAAAAAGAAGTCAATGAGATCTCTTTTGACCGATTAAAAATCCAATTTTTGGAAAAAAGGTGGGATCCATTCTCAAAACCATCTTATCTTTGTGAAAGATGTAGTAAGATGGATCAACTGAAAAAGCTCCCAACTCTGACACCGTTTTTGTTGAACTGATAGTGATTAAAAAAATCAGTTTGATAAACAAGTAATATAATCAAACTGATTTTGTAGGTTCAAAGGGTGTTTTCATTAAGGCATTGGGCTCAATGTTCAAATCCCAGTACAGAGCTCTATGCACCTTAAAAGGACACAATAGATTAACTGCTCTAATGAAGTGACATATGTACTTATGGTGTGAAATGTAAAATTTTCTGTGCAGAAATATGGTATTTGTCTGCAAGCCATTATCAAAACCATCTTGTAAAAACTCCAGAACATGAAATGCTTTGACTACATATTTCTTTCTACACCAAGTTTGAATTTAGACCAGATCCTGAGTAAGCCGTTTCTTGATTTTCTCCTACGTGATAATAGAGTTTCAGTGAGACTAAAAAAGTAACCCTTTTGTACTAGAAACTAGAAATGCCAAACTGCTAGATTTAACTTGTTTGGATCCTGGTGAAGAATTACACCCTGGCATAAAAAAATCTGACCTTGGATTCAGGATCAACGGTGGCTCCATTGACATGTTCACAAAGTTGAGAAACTGAGGCCTGCTTACAATACTCCTGCTAAACCATCCCAAAATAATGTTCACTTTTTTTGTTACTGCATCACATTGTTGACTCATATTTAGTTTGTGATCCACTATAACCCACAGATCCTTTTCTGCAGTACTTCTTCCTACGCAGTCATTTCCCATTTTATATGTGTGCAATTGATTATTCCTTCCTTAGTGTACTTTGTCCTTATTTATTTCAGACCATTTCTCCAGTTTGTCAAGAACATTTTGAATTCTAATCCTACCCTCCATTAAACTTGCAGCTCCTCCCAGCTCGGTATTTATAAGTGTATCCACTCAAGAGTTGTTTTGTTCCAAGTTTCTTATCTGAATCATACTGTCCCAAGCCAGGAATGCTGGGCTCAGCTTGGGCAGAAACAAAACTTCAAAGGCATTGACACTGCTATTGCCAGTTAAGTGCTTGTGATTTACTCATCTAAAGCCATAGTCTGCTTTTCTGAATACCTAAAGTGAACTCCTGTAGGAATTAACCTCTAGCAAACAGCAAAATAATCAAAGGCACACATAATATTGATAATAGCTATATCCCATATCTTTCACAGGAGGTATTATAAGAACCCAGCTACAGATGGAAAAATTGAGGTACAGAAACAAAATGGCATACATCTGTCCCAGCCTGAGAAGCAGATATTGGAACAAAACCCATACTTCCTGAGTCCCAGACAATAGCTGCAGTAGTGTTCTTTCTTGTCCTCATAGAATTGTGAAATCCACAGAGACTTGTACAAATATTTTATGTGGTTTAAATCTACATAGGTTTGGTTCTCACCTTTGTTTCTTTTGTTAGTGTTAGGCTCAAGCAAATCCAAAACCTCCAAAGCAAAATTCTGTGCAAACGGATGAGTTTCACTTGTTTTTACATGAAAATCATGAACAATTCTGCAAAACTGATATAAAGCCATACATGTCCTCTTTCCCTTTAAAGCTGTGCACGTTTGCTAATTGTAGCATTTAAATTTAAATCAGTTTCATGTGATTCTATGTGGCACACCGCTCTAACCAATTGAATACTTGATTTAAAAAACAACAACCCCACACTTCAAACATCTGCCTGTTGTTTGTCATTACTTTTTCCTCTTTTACTTCTATTTAGCCCCTCTGATTCTTCTTTTACAGTATCTCAGAGGTAGTACATGAGCCTAATAATATTAGAACTGAAATAAAAACTTTCCAACACATAATATTAGAGCAATTTTAAACTCATGCAAAATAAGATTCACAGCTACATATCTCTTCTCATGCATTTTCCTTTTGAGTGGGCCTTTGCAGGCAGAGAGGTGAAAAACCTGATTAAACATTTTCCACAAAACTTTTAAAGAAAATCTTTGCAATTTCATTTGGGGCAATTTTGTGACCTTAAATTTAGCATCCCTGCAAAATTGAAATTTCATGCGTCATCTTTCCACTCTTTTATCAGAAACGGTCTCATTTCAAGCTAAAATTATTTTCATAACGTGGCCATTTTTCCAATGGATGAGCCCATTTTCAAGTTTGTAACAAAGTGAAAATCCAGATTTTGATTAGTTTTGTTTTTGCAAGTCTTTCACTCTAAATAAAAGCTATTAGAAATCCAAAAAGGACACTCAATGTTGCCAAGTCTCATAATTTTATCATGAGTCTTGAACTATATGGGATTTTCCTTCAAGCCCCAATTCCTGGACTCATGTGAGCACAAAAGAAAGACAGCTTACTTACTGGTAACTGTTATTGTTAGAGAGTGTCACCTCTGCATGTTCACACTTGTGGGATATAGTTTACCTGGCATCAAACAGTGGATTTTTTTTTTTTTAGTGAACAGTGTCCATCAGGCTACTTGCCCCGCCCCGTCCCGCCCCACCCCACCCTCATGGAGCATTCCAACTATATAAAAGGGGGAATGACTCCAGTCATCCATCACTTCATTCTTTAATTTCTGAATTCTTTACCTGATACTCTGAAGAAATGGCGAAGAAGGATGGCGACCATGAATATAAAGAGGCAATACTCTAAAAGAACAACAGTGGCTAGTAATTAACTTCTCCTTCCTCAAGTGGCCTCAGGATATTCCCTCTGGTGGAAGACTAGCAAGACTGTCAGGTAGCCCAGTTTGGGTGAGTGGTGCCACTTGCTGTTGTGTCGGGTGATAACAGGGCCTGGGTGAGGCTGGCTGTATCCCCAAACCAGCTGTGTGTCGGAGAAGGGTGCCGCGGTTTCCACAGCTCCCGGACTGCACCCCAGAGGTGACAACCCATCACACAACTACTATATGTTTATATTAGAGAAGGAAAGTCAAAGAAATGTATGCTGCTCTTAGAGTGAAAAGAGGTGAGGTTTGTTATCATTCTTAGTTCCTGGAGGGAGTTCATTCCACAGACATGGACAGCCCCCAGAGACACATGTGTCTCCTGCACAGATGAGCTTTACTCTTATTTTTGAGAGTTCCATTGTACCAGAAGAATGCAATTGTTGACCCAGCTTCTTCCTGGAGCTCTAGGCGATCTTGTAGATATCTTGGGTCCAGGTCATGAAACACTTTGAAGAAGATAAGGACTGAGACCTTGAATTTGATTTGAAATTCTATGGCAGCCTCAGCACAGGATGATCGGAAGGTTCTCTTGGCCTGTAATTCTGCCTCAGGATAGGCACTGAGGAATTAATTATGTTTCATCCTGTCTGATTCAGCCTTTGTTTTCTGCTACTGGTGCTGGAGATTCTGCCCATCTGTCTTCATCTGGTGTAGGGAGTCAGAAAACCAATCAGTTATGTGTAGGTGATGGGAAGGAAGGGGCTGTTTTGCAGCCAACATGTCTATAACCAAGGCCCTGTAGAATTGCAGGTAACGATTCACTGGGTCCTCAATGCCTCATCCCGAGGATGGGATGCTGTTGTCCTTTATCAGGTTTTGGAATTTGTCAGAGTCTATGAGTCTTAATGGTCAGATCAGCATCACTAGTCTTTCTCGTTGCCTGGGCACTGGAAGGTCTCTGACCATTGCCCTAATGAGGTGATGGTCTGTCCAAGACAATGGCTGTATTGTGATGTATTCTATCTTGACATTTAAGCTGAAAATCAGGTCCAGGGTGTGACTGACTGTGTGGATTGGACCAGAGTTGACCTGTGAAATTTCTAGGGAGGCAAGTAACTAGATGAATTTTTGAGATTTTGCATCTTAGGCCTTATCAATATATGTGTTGAAATTTACCAGTAAACTCCTGTATGAATCCTTTTGTCTATAATTGTCTAGAATTCTACTTTGTATTATAGACGGCACAAATTGTACCCCCTTTGTTGAGGCTGTCTATCTCTTTCCACTAGAAAATTCTGTTTTCCGTTGCTTATAACTTTGCCAAACTTAAACCAATTGGGATGAATTTTTCTATTTTCTATGATTCAGCCTAAGGCAGACACTTTTTTTTAAAGTTTTAGCTAAAACATTTAGAAAATAAAATAGTAAAAAAAAAAAATACCTTTTGCCAAAGTATATAAGAAATGGTTTTACATACATTTGGTCCAGAAGATGTAGCATCTCCTTGCATTAGGGAGATATGAAATGTTGCAGGAGTTTAATGGGTACCTTTAATTATGGCAATTCTTAACTTGGTCCTTGACTTTGCAACTTTAATGTTCTTAACATAGTTTCTTAGATGCAATTATACACCTCTACCCCGATATAATGCGACCCAATATAACACGAATTCATATATAACGCAGTAAAGCAGCGCTCTAGGGGGGCGGGGCTGCGTGCTGTGGTGGATCAAAGCAAGTTCGATATAACGCGGTTTCACCTATAACGCTGTAAGATTTTTTGGCTCCTGAGGACAGCGTTATATTGAGGTAGAGGTGGATTATATCATTTTAATTGACAAGGTCCATAATATGCAAGGATCAAACTAGGCCCCTATCCAATTCAGACTGAAATTCATGAGTATGTCTCTTGTCTTTGTTGGAAGTTGGATCAGGCCTTTACAGATAAGCACAAGAAGATAGGGTTAAATTTGATCTTTCAGTCTAATTTCTGAATTTCTTGGCTTTGGGGAATTTTATTTCACAACCTTAACACTGCATTTCTTGACATTTTAGTGCTTGTTTTCCCAAATTTAATTTTCCATTGTACATTTTTTGCATTAAATAACATGTACATAAAAATAGGAAGATTTTGTAACAGTGTTCTTGTCCAGTTTATCAATGCATACATCAAACATTGCCTACACCTGTCTTTTTCAGAGATTCATAGATTCTAAGTTGAGTAGAGATCACTGTGATTATACAGTCCGACTGTCTACATAACATAGGCCATAGAACTTCCCAAAAATAATTCCTATAACAATAGCATATCTTTTAGTATCTTAAGGGATTACTATTTCCCTCCCTTAGGCTGACTCCACTTCATTTATTTATTTATTTCAGTTCTAGAAGGCTTTGCTTTTAAAACAAATCTGTTCAGCTGCAATTTTTAATTGACTTGGGGGGTGGGGGAGGTTAGATATTGTAGCAGCTCCTGAATTATTAATAGATCAGTTCAGTCCCTCTAAGGCAAGGTTGCTAAAATCAAACCACATCTCTGCACACACAGGGACAGAAGAATCAGGTCATGTTCATGTAAAACATTCTTCACATTCATTGTCTTTACATTTTCAAAGCTAAAACACCCTAAATTCATATTTGTTTCTCTTCTGTGAGATATGCTATTTTAATATAGTGGAGACCTATCTTAGCAAGCAGCGTCAGAACATAGCATACCTGCTGCTATAAGGCTGCAATTTTGTTAAATCTGGAGAAACTGAACAGAGTGCTATTATACCGAACATGACTGCAATATGGAGGGTCAGTTTTTAAGATAACTAGGCAACCAAAATCAAGGGAGCCATGGATGTTACAAGAAGGCATGAAAAATTAATTGCATTTTTTTAAATACTAAGTCCAGTTTCCTGAATTTTAGAAATTTTTAGAATAAGATTTTAGGAAATAAACAAGAGAAATAATATACAATATATATGAAATTCTAGATGAACAGTTAACTATCTCCTATAAGGAGTCACAGTCAACTTAAAAATAACTCCTTGGTCTTCTTTTTACCTACCAAGATTTCAAGTCAGACCTAAGATTACTGTAACTGAAAGGAGATAGTAATAAACTGGGGGGAAATTCTCCATCCGTTTGAAAACACTTCAATTGACTGACTATCCAATGAGAAAGAGTGAAAGTCAATATGTACAACTTCCCCGAGGGCTTGTGTGGACCCTTCTTGTTTATAAAAATATTTCTCTCCCTTGTTGGTATGTGAAAATGTGACTGTAAAACCACATTAACTAGTAAAAGGATGTACAGGCAAATATAGGTCCTGAAACTACTGATCGTCCTTTTTTGGAAAGTGTTTGATTCTTTAAGTGCCATTAATAACCTGAGAATTCATCATACATGCACCAACGACCTTGGGTAATTCTATACCAACAAGCAATCCTCTTTATCCTAGCCCCTCAATGAACTCAGACTCATAAGGTCTTCTCTTCATTAGAATCATTAAACTCACTAAGTTGCTGTTCTGTCCTCAAAGTGCACCATTACTCACCAGGAGCTTCAGGCTTCTAGTCATGGCTCTGCCACTAACTCATTGTGTGGCAATGGACAAGACACTTTACTGCTCCACATTCCTTTTTTCCCATCTTTAAAATAAGGACACCACCACTTACCTCCCCCACAAGTGTGTTGGGAAATTAATATTCATACAATGCTTTGAAAAGCTAAAGCTCTCTGAGATCTTTTTTTTTTTAAGTGAAAACTTTTGTTCTAAATAAATAAGCACCTACCCAGAACAGCTGGCAGATCAAATTGAGAAACACACTCTGTCACCAGCTGTTTTTATTCTGGAATTAGTCATTTGCTGGTGAATTGGGCATACTTGTTGAATATTTGTGTTCATTAAGTAAAATGACGATATTAAACAGCATTTGGAAACGACATATTACAGCAGGGGTAGGCAACCTATGGCATGCGTGCCAAAGGCGGCACGCGAGCTGATTTTCAGTGGCACTCACATTGCCCGGGTCCTAGCCATTGGTTTGGGGGGCTCTGCATTTTAATTTAATTTTAAATGAAGCTTCTTAAACATTTAAAAAACCTTATTTACTTTACATACAACAATAGTTTAGTTATATATTATAGACTTATAGAAAGAGACCTTCGAAAACGTTAAAATGTATTACTGACATGTGAAACCTTAAATTAGAGTGAATCAATGAAGACTCGGCACACCACTCCTGAAAGGTTGCCGACCCCTGTATTACAGTGTACTTGGAGAAATGCACTGTACCAGTTAAAACTGTCAATACTCTTTTCTTTAACAAGGATTCCTTAACAAGCATGATTGGAAGGCCCTGTTTTTAAACATGAACAGATTGTGGACTTTTCAATTCTCATCACTTATACAGTGTTACACTGTAAGCAAACATATGCAGTGTGCAGGTCAAATTGCCCCCAACTTTAGTTATATAACTAGTTGACCCAATTAAATCAAGCAGGAAGTCTTGCCAGATTTGACCTATAACCATATAGTAGCCCACACCATTGTGGGAATCTTGTTCAATACAGACTCATTCATAGGAAAAACTCACATGCACCTGCCTTCGGAGGACTGGGAGCCACCAGAAAAGGGTCACCTTTGAGAATGGCTAGTAGCTGTCAGTGCTCTGCCTGTGGATCATCCAATTATACTGAACCCTCACACAGCTGTCCTCCTTATTTTTGGTAAATAGATTTAAGCCCCATCTCAGCACATGCACTTGGATCCAGTTGTTTCCCAAAATTGTCCTTAATCAGCAAGGCCAACCCAACAGGATGTAAAGAGCAATTTGTAGTTAATTTTTATATTAGTGCTTAGAGGCCACACCCAACACTGGGGTCAGTGCCAGCCAATAGTAAGATAATCTCTTCTCCAAAGATTTCAGTCTCAGATTTACAAAGAATCCAAAGAAAGATAAGTATTCAAATCCCACTGACTATCAATAGAATTTGGGTGCCTCGCTCCCTCAGGAACTTTTGCTTGTCTTTCCCTATGTAGGTTGGGTTTTCAAAGGTTGGGAGAAAAGAAGCATTATTCCCATTTTACACATGGAGAACTTAGACACAGAAAGGTAAGTGACTCACCTGAAGTCTATGGTAGAGCAAATAATTTAACCCAATCTGCTGAATGAGAGCCCATTGTCTCAACAACAAGACCATCCTTCCTCTCCAGGCATAAAGAAAGATAAATACATACAGTCTACTTCTTCTTAGATTCTCTTCCTCCCACTAGATGCTCACTGCCTGATTATTTTAAGTATATAGGATGCCCTAATTTAATAATTTGGCCGGGGGACTCTCATCAACTTGAAGTGTCACTGCAACTTCTCCGTTCATAAGAAGATGTAACTCCAACAAAGTCACCAGAACTGCACCACTTATACCACATCTTAATCTTTGTGTCTGTGTCTTACTAATGTGTACAGAACTAGGGAGGTCAGGGACATGATAACCTTGCTTCCTTTGTAAGGGGTAAGAAAGTTGCATTTTACAAACAGTTGTAGGTAAAACTTTTTTTGATTCACAGAAAAAAATGAGAATATTCACATTGTTAATGGAATTTCACAAGTAATCTTTTGGGACAAAATGTTTTTTGTCAGGAGAGCATCTCCCATCAACATGGTGCAATGTAGACACGTCTGTACATTGACCTAAATTATGTCTACTTCTGTTACGTAATTTACGTAATTTACGTAACGTAAGTAGGATAACTTAGGTCGACTAACAGCTTTAGTGTAGACCATCCCTAAATGACTTGGCCAGGTCATATAGTCTGTAGCAGAACACAAAATTGAACTCACAAGGATGGTCTTGTTGTTGAGACAATGGGCTCTCATTCAGCACATTGGGTTAAATTATTTGCTCTACCATAGACTTCAGGTGAGTCACTTATCTTTCTTTGTCTAAGCTCTCCATGTGTAAAATGGGGATAATGCTTCTTTTCTCCCAACCTTTGAAAACCCAACCTACATAGGGAAAATTGAACTCACGTATCCAAAGTCACAGGCTAGCATTCTCATCACTGAGCCATTCTTCACCTCTGTTTCATCTTCTAGAAAAATGTAGGGATTTTTTCCTGCATAAATATATAGTGTAAACAAGCAATTACTTTTTTTCCATCTCTTTGACATAATGGCACAGATAACATCTGATACTCCTGCAATCTGAGGAAAGAGAGTCATTTTGATCAGAAGATTGTGGCCAAATAAAGATAAGGCCAGAGAACATCCATGGCTGAATGTGTCTGAATCTTTCACTGCTGAATGTTGTGTGTAAATTTTTTGAGATGTTTGGGAGGAACAGATTAGCATATGTAGATAACATTGTGATATTTAAAAAGAAAACTTAAATTAATGTATAATTGGGGGAGGGTTAATGGAAGGAAATACTTTGAGTTTCTGACTTTGGAGCAATTTCTGCTTAGGTAGGCCTTAAAACTCTCAATTTAGTCTTCACCACAGAGGAAATTAGAGATATACCTAACCTGGATTTGGTCTTTTCTACTAATAAAGATTAGGACCAGCAGTGACTGCAGTATAAAGAAGAGGTGGTAGAATAAATGTGGGACTTTTTTTTTCCCCCCAAAGAACTTGATTTTTTTTTAATGGAACTGTAAGTTCATTTCTTTGCCAGTTATAGGAAAGCTGTTACAGACCAGAAAGACATCTTTTTGGGTGGCAGATTATCCCACATCCACCCAGAAGATGGCAGTTTCTTGCACCTTAAAGTGAAGCATCTGGTGCTGGCCAGTGTTGGAGACACAATACCAAATTAGATGGCCATGCAAGTCTGATCAAGTATGACAGTTCCTATGATCCTAATGTTTGGGTCAATGTTATTGGGGGTCAGTGGTAAAAATGCATTTGTTTAATGTAATGTCGCTACACTGTAGCACAGCTGATATAGGTTGTACTTTGAAAAGGGGAACGTTAGAAAGAAATCAAGGGTCTTTTGGAGATAATCAAATTAATGGAAATAATTAATTAATTTTATGGAATTTTTGAATTAAGGTTCCAGTAACAAAAGTCAAATGAAATAGTTACTACTCTGTAAAATCCATTTAAAGGCAAAAAGGCTGAAGCCCTTCAAATAACTTCAAACCAGCACTAGGGCCTTATCCCAGTTTGTTTCTTAATTATGTGTAAGACTTTTTTTGTGATTTACTATACTGAGCAATATGCAGTGTAATATCTTAATGTGCTTTTTAAACAAGATATAACTTACAGCTGCATTCACAGAGCTACGGTGATTCATGCATCATAAATGCTTAGGGTAGATCAGCAGACAGGGCCTAGACTGTGTGGACACATGATACATTCACTGAACTCCATCGAAAATAACAAAACTTTTTTTTGTAGCTTTATAGCTAAAACTCTTCATTTTCAGTTTTTATTTGTTTAAAACTTCCTGGGAATTTCTGTATTTATTCTACCCCCCTGATACTTGTATTTATTCTAAAATTTATAACAGGCAAACGCAGTAAAACCCCAAAATGAAGGGGAGAGTGTGGGGCTGAGGATGTCCAGTACTCAGAGGTGGCAGCATGTGGGGGAGTGAGGGTGCCCAATTACTCATGCCGTAGAAGTTGAGGAAGCTTGCTCCTTGCAGGCCAGCTGCTGTGGGTCGGGTGGTCCTGGCTTCCGTGCCTGTCTCACTTTCCCACTGCAAAGCAGCAGCCACCAACTGGAAGGTACTCTCCTCTGCACAAACGTGCTGTGCCATGTGGTGGGAACTCTGCGAGGGAGACTAAGCTGATAGGTCAGCGGATTTCCAGCACTTCAAAAATTTGTGTGCAAATTGGTAAAACCCAAAGAATGGGTTGTTTTTTGTTTTTGTTTTTGTTTTTTTAAAACAAACAGGATTTTCTTTGGAAAAAATCACTAAAAACTGGAATCAAAGTACCTTACTAATCAGAAGTGTTTTGAAACACCAGAAAGTACGTATAGACTAATCTTCATGATACCATAATATGTATATTTTCAAATGTGCTGGATGTAAAATTATCTTAAAACAAATAATCTAACTCTCTGATTCAAATTCAACAGACCATAATTTGCTGAAGCCAGTGAGACCTGAATAATATATACCCAAATATACCCAGATTCCATTTCTTTTAAATGCTAGGGCTTGGCTCAGCCTCATGCCATATGTTGCTACTATAGGGCCCAACCCAGTTGACATCAGTGGAGTTATTCACATGAATGAAGTTGCTTGTGTGCCTGTGTATTATTCCTGTCTGCTTTATCTTCCTACTTCCTTTTTTCCCTAAAGTAAATGACAAAACTCTGTTTCACCCTGTACGTTGAATAGTTAGTCAGACTCTTGAACTCAAGAGGAAAACAATGCTGACAGAGGTTCCCAATTTTTCACTTTACACTTACCTTATGCTTCTTGGGGAGCTGGAGTACAGAAGTCAATGGGAGAGTGCTCTGTGATCGACTTAGCAGGTCTTCACTAGACCCACTAAATCGACACCGCTGCATTGATTACAGCAGTGCCGATTTAGATGTAAGTATAGACATGCCCTTAGTCTCTTCCTACCCTAGTTCTCCATCTGTAAAGTGGGGATAATAGTACCTCCCTACTTGACTGAGCATTGGGAAGGTAAATATATTAAGAATAAGGTGCTCAGATACTGTGGCCCTAAGTACACATAAATAGACAGAAACTGTTTCCTGATCTGGAAAATTAAGTTTCCAGACCTCAGGCTCTACAATTTGAAAGCTCAGCTCCAATATCTCCATCTGGCTTCTGAACCTCATTAAATAAACTTCTGTACTCCATGTGAGCATGTTGGGGAACATTGGGAGCATCCTTGTCTGCTACAAGCTACTATGCAACCTTACCTTTGGAACATTAGGTCAAATCCATTGTTAGTCTACCATTTCAAGGCTTCCAAACATATGATTCTTTCATAGAATCATACCGTTGGAAGGGACCTCAGGAGGTCAGCTAATCCAACCCCCTGCTCAAAGCAGGATCAATCCCCAGACAGATTTTTACCTCAGTTCCCTAAATGGCCCCCTCTAGGATTGAACTCACAACCCTGGGTTTAGCAGGCCAACGCTCAAACCACTGAGCTATCCCTCCCCCCAACCTGGCTTTCTCCCCATATCTTCTGGGATCCTTATAGGACAACACTGTAAAATGGGTAAGCAGGCTGACACCCTGACACTCCAATATTCACCACTGTCACGTAACACTGATCTACAGCCAAAATGCTTCTGAAATAAATGTAGTCAAACTTTACTAATTCTGGGTCACTGAGAATGAAAATGATGCTTAAAATTGTTGATTGGCTCTAGTTTTCAAGATATGCTATTGGGTCAGTATATACGACCCTTGACTTGGGAACGGCGGAGGATAAGTGAGTTATAAAGGGAAGGGATCTCAATTTAAACCAGAAATGACTAAAATCCATCTTTGACTGGATCTATGAATAAATCTATGACTGGGTTTGGACAGTACTTGCTTTTTAGGCAAAACAATGAATGATGCAATCTGAAGCTGGTATTGCATCATACATGAAAGGAATTGCATCATGTTATTCCTAGAAGTCATGGATGATGCAATCATAACGAAGCTTACATCACTCTGCTGAACAAATTGCCCTATATCAGCTCTAGAAATCATACAGTGTTGTGCTCTCTTATTTGTCACTGTTTGATTTTGCAAAGGGACACATTTCTGTTTAGCCAAAGTGAGCAGAGATGCCTCGTACTTGTGTGAACAGTGCAGATAACTTCTGCTATGTTTGTGGTGAAGTGACTTTTGTATCACAAAAGCGCAGTATAACCACTATGGTTAAGAAAGCCTATCACCTTTATTTTGGCTGCAAAATTGGACATCAGGACAAGAGGTGGGCCCCACACAGATATGCTGCAACACTTGTGCAACAAATCTTCACCAGTGGTTGAACAGGAAAAGGAAATCTATGCCTTTTGCAGTGCCAATGATTTGGAGAGAGCTAACAGATCATACCAGCAATTGTTACTTCTACATGGTGCCTCCAGTTGGGAAAGGTGTGTCAAAGAAGAAAAAGTGGACTGTGCATTATCCAAACATTCCATCAGCTATACGCTCAGAACCCCATGGAGAAGGACTGCCGGTTCCTGATGCACCAGAATCATTCTCACTTGAGTCAGACGAGGAAGAGGAAGAGGATGAAACTTCTGGTCCTGAACCATCAATGTCACAGGACCCACATTTTCTCCCATCCTCCTCCTCTGAACCACACCTCATAACACAAGGTGAACTGAATGACCTTGTCAGGGATTTGGAACTACCCAAGAGTAAGGCAGAGCTGTTGGGCTCCAGACTACAGCAGTGGAATCTCCTGGCAGGTGATGTTAGGGTTTCCATGTTCCGTGACCATCAAAAGGATCTTGTCCCATTCTTCTTCATGGAAGGTGATCTTGTAGCCTGCAACAACATCGATGGTGTGATGGCAGCCCTCAACATCTTTCACGATCCAGATGAGTGGAGACTGTTCATTGATTCATCGAAGACGAGTCTTAAAGCTGTTTTACTGCATAATGGCAATGTTTTGCCATCAATTCCAGTTGGTCATGCAGTCCATATGAAGGAAACCTATGAAAACATGAAACAACTTTTCAGGTGCATAAACTATGACCAACATCAGTGGCAGCTTTGTGGCGATTTGAAGGTTGTTGCTCTCTTGCTTGGTCTGCAGACTGGATACACAAAGTACTGCTGTTTTCTCTGTGAATGGGATAGTCGTGCAAAAGATTCCCCCTACATCAAGAAAGATTGGCCACTCCGACAGTCATTGGAGCCTGGGAGGGAAAGTGTTCAGCATCCACCACTTGTTGAATCAAGGAACATTTTGTTACCACCCTTACGCATCAAACTGGGTCTGATGAAGAACTTTGTCAAGGCCATTGACAAAACAGAAGCAGCTTTCAAGTACCTCCGTGGAAAATTTCCAAGGTTAAGTGAAGCTAAGATAAAGGAAGATGTCTTTGTTGGTCCTCAGATTCGTGAACTTCTTCGAGATAATGCATTTGACCATGCACTGCGTGGTAAGGAAAAGACGGCATGGAAAGCCTTCCAGTTAGTGGCAATACATTTTCTCAGAAACAACAAGGCAGACAACTACAGGTTGTTGGTGGAAAACCTCCTCAAGGTATACAAAAGCCTTGGTTGCAACATGTCACTAAAGATACATTTTTTGCACTCTCATCTAGATTTTTTTCCACCGAACTGCGGAGCAGTGAGCGACGAGCACGGCGAGCGTTTTCACCAGGACATTGCAACAATGGAGAAACGCTATCAGGGCAAATGGAGCCCATCAATGTTTGCAGACTATTGCTGGACAGTGACAAGAGATGCTGCATTTAATGAATACAAGAGACAAGCCAAGAAGCGCCGAGTAGACACTGAATAGGACTAAACTATGTACATAATAGTTTTTGCCTTTTGTTTCATAATAAATTTATTTATATAACCCTTTTGCTGATTTTTAAAGTGTTACATAAACAGGACAGGTGAAATATTATCATGTAAAGCAACCATAAACACATGAAAAGATCTAGGTTTACAATTTATGATTAAAACTCTACTATCTACACAATATACATAGACATAAAATGTAAAAACTTAAATATCTTAGAAACAGTAGCCAATCAGTTGTTTTAATTGTCATATTTGAATTCAGCACATCAAAATACATAATAAATAGCACATTTTATCTCTGAAGCAGACGACTTCTCAAAAATTGTAGACCAGTGTTATTAAACTGATCTGGTTATTAGTTCATTTTAACAGAATGCTTTAGTACTGATGTAGAATCTCCTTTTCTAGATTCATGAGTGTCTGCATTACTGAGCTAGATGTGATTGAGTATTTTGCACCAATGTATAACAAATGCAAGAAATCTGAAATTGAGTCACTGAAATGCGTCAACTGGAGACCTAAGGAGGATACCTTCCATGGACAGTAGGAGATTTCTTGGAACTTCAACCCCCAGAACCAAATATTCTAGACTTATCACTGTGAGCGCTCCAACTTGCCTTCTCCCACAAATGCCTGGTGTTGTGCCCTTTCTTAACACAAAAAAATGATGTTGCAATATTCTCCTTTTAATCTGTAATGCGTGTTGTTTTGAAATAAGTTGAAGATTTTATTGGCATTTTATAGAACAAAATACATACAAATTAGTTTAATTTTAAATATCTGCGACTGGACACTATTTAAAGTGCTCTCAAGCGGCATCAGCCTTAGGCTACAGAATAAGTGAGTTAAGTATTCCCCAATATCCAAATGTTTCCATCACTTTATATCATGATGCTGTCTCTTGTAAACTGAGGTCTTGTTTACACGGCAAATTAGTGTGCAGCAAGCCAGGGTGTGAATCTACAGTACATTAGCTTGTCACAGCAAAGACAAGCCCTTAGCTTCTAAACCTCACACTGTTTTTCTCCCTAGCATAATCTTCCAAATGACTCCCTTCCCTATTTAATCACTTACATATAATCTACCAATACTTTCATCTCATAAAGTTACCATGAAAGTGTTATCTTTTCCAAGTAGTATCAGAAATACACTTTGGCTTTTGTTTAAGCCATCCTCTCTCTTTGAAGTTAGTTCAGTGTACAACAGTGACATACCATTAACACTGAGTCAAAATACATATGTTTCTTATTAAATATCCTACTTTTTCAGCTGCAGATAAACATTTATTCCTTCCTGACATTGGCTTAGATGAGCATGTGTCCAGTTCCAATGTGTTATCCCATTGTCCTGAGTCCACCTTTGTAAACAGATAAAACAGTAAATTTCCCTACAAGTCTTTCTTCCAGGATTCAAAACTTCTGGTATATATTTAATTACCTCCTTTGTCTGGCCAGCTGAATTTAAAAGGTTTATAGCATATGTCATAAATATACACAGGGCAGCTGTACTAAATTGCCTAAGTGGCTCTTTTTCCTAAATTTTTGTCTAAATTACTTGGTGGTGGCAGCAATACCGTCCAAGGACAAGGAAAGAATTTGTGCCTTGGGGAAGTTTTAACCTAAGCTGGTAGAAATAAGCTTAGGGGGTCTTTCATGCGGGTCCCCACATCTGTAACCCAGAGTTCAGACTGGGGAGGGAACCCTGACATGGTGGCAGCGCGGTGGGATCATTTTGAACCAGAAGCACAGGATTTTAAAAGGACACACTTTTTTCCTTTTGGCTTTCTCCAGCAATCCACCTCGTCCCAGTGACCAGTCAGCTGGGCAATGTTTTAAATGTAAAGAGCTGGGGCATGTAAAGGCCAACTGCCCCAAGAACCCCAACAGATTACAGTTCATTGCACTGGGGTTACACCAAAGGTCCTCAGGCCCAGATGCCTCCCAGATACCCTCAGAGTGAAGGGAAATTGTGAGTGTGGGTGGGAAGAAGGTTATAGCATGGAGGGATACTGGAGCACAGATGTCAGCTATCCACCAATCCTTAGTGGACCCCAAATTCATCAACCCAGAGGCCCAAGTGATGATTTAACTCTTCATGTCAAACTCTTTTGACTTGCCCGCAGCCAAGTTGCCTGTCCAGTACAAGGGCTGGTCAGGAATGTGGACTTGTGCAGTCTATGATGATTATCCTATTCCCATGCTGCTGGGGGAAGACTTGGCCAACCATGTGAAGATGGCCAAGAGGGTGGAAATGGTCACCCACAGACAGGCTAAGCAAGCTTTCATGCCTATCCCTGTTCCTGAGCTTTCTACAAGGGCCCCGTCTGTGTTACCAAAGACCCAGACTGAGGTGGTGGAACCGGACCCCATTCCAACATCTGCGACAGCAGTAATGGATCCTGTCGCAGAGACCCAGCCAGAACCAGTCCCAAAACTGGAACTGGTGGAGCAACCAACACCAAAACCATTGCCAGCACTGAATTCAGCACTTGCAATCCCGTCTGCAACTCCAACGACAGAGGGCACCACCGAGCCTGCACTGGCAGCAGCAGCTAAACCTGCACAAGAGGCTCAGCTGGAGTGCACCTGAGGAAAGTGGTTCACAGACAATGGAAACAACGCCATGAACTGCATCACTTCCAATGGGACCAAGCCCAAGTCCACAACCCAGTGAGGAACTAATGTCTCCAGCATCAATGGAACAGTTCCAGGCAGAGCAGGAAGTGAATGACAGACTCAAGGGAGCTGGGACGGCAGCAAGGAGCAATCCACCATGTCTCAGCTCTTATAACAGGTCCAGGTTTGTTATAGAAGGAGGACTCTTATACAAGGAGACTCTTTCTGGTGGGCAGAAGGAGGTCTGGCATCCTCAGAAACAGTTGGTAGTTCCAACTAAGTATAGGGAAAAGCTCTTAAACTTAGCCCACGATCACCTTAGTGGCCATGCTGGGGTGAACAGGATCAAGGACAGTTTGGGGAAGTCATTCCACTGGGAGGGAATGGGAAGTGGCCCCTCTCCAGCCACTCCCCATCATTGAGGTTCCATTTCAGCATGTAGCTCTGGATATTCTGGGTCCTTTCCCTAAGAAGACATCCAGAGGAAAGCTGTACATATTGACTTGCATGGATTTTGCTAGCCGATGGCCGGAAGCAGTAGCTCTAAGCAACACCAGGGCTAAAAGCATGGGACAGGCATTAACAGACATTTTTGCTAGGGTAGGTTGACCCTCCGACATCCTTACAGATTCGGGAACTAATTTCCTGGCAGGGACCGTGAAAAGCCTTTGGGAAGCTCATGGGATGAACCACTTGGTTGCCACCCCTTACCACCATCAAAAAAGTGGCCTGGTGGAAAAGTGTAATGGAACTTTGGGGGCCATGATATGTAAATTCATAAATGAACACTCCAACGATTACGGCCTAGTGTTGCAGCAGTTGGTCTTTGCCTACAGGGCTGTACCGCATCCCAGTTTGGGCTTTTCACCATTTGAACTTGTGTATGGGTGTGAGGTTAAGGGGCCATTACAGTTGGTGAAGCAGCAATGGGAGGGGTTTATGCCTTCTCCAGGAATTAACATTCTGGACTTTGTAAACAACCTACAAAACACCCTCTGAGACTCTTTAGCCCTTGCTAGAGAAAATCTAAAAGATGCTCAGGAAGAGCAAAATGCCTGGTATGATAAACATGCCAGAGAGTGTTCCTTCAAAGTAGGGGACCAGGACATGGTCTTGAATGCGCTCCAGGCACATAAGATGAAAGTGTCATGGGAAGGGCCATTTACGGTCAAGAGTGCTTAGGAGCTGTTAACTATCTCATAGCGTCCCCAACCTCAAACCTAAAGCCTAAAGCGTACCATGTTAATTCTCTAAAGCCCTTCTATTCCAGAGAGTTAAAGGTTCTTCAGTTTACAGCCAAGGGAGGAGATGACGCTGAGTGGCCTAAAGGTGTCTACTATGAAGAAAAAAGTGACACTGGCATGGAAGAGGTGAAACTCTTCATGACCCTTGTATGTATGCAGCAACAGCAGATCAAGGAGCTGTGCACTAGTTTCGTGCCGATGTTCTCAGACACCCTGGGATGGACCGAACAGGCATACCACTCCATTGACACAGGTAATGCTGGCTCAATTAGAGCCCAATCTTACCAGGTGGCTCCTCAAGCCAAAACTTCTATAGAACGGGAGATCCAAGACATGCT
Organism: Trachemys scripta elegans; assembly: GCF_013100865.1. NCBI lineage: Eukaryota > Metazoa > Chordata > Testudines > Emydidae > Trachemys > Trachemys scripta. The sequence continues at coordinate 133,081,674 of NC_048299.1, read as the reverse complement.
AAAAATGGGTGTAATCTGCCCCTCTGAAAGTGCCTGGGTATCTCCAGTGGTTCTAGTTCCCAAACCAGATGGGGAAATACGCTTTTGTGTGGACTACCGTAAGCTAAATGCTGTAAATCGCCCAGACAACTATCAAATGCCATGCACAGATGAGCTATTGGAGAAACTGGGACATGCCCAGTTCATCTCTACCTTAGACTTAACCAAGGGGTACTGGCAAGTATCGCTAGATGAATCTGCCAAGGAAAGGTCAGCCTTCATCACCCATAAGGGGCTGTATGAATTTAATGTGCTCCCTTTCGGGCTGTGAAATGCACCCGCCACCTTCCAGAAACTTGTAGATAGTCTCCTAGTGGGATTGGGAGAAACGGCAGTCGCCTATCTTGACAATGTGGCCATATTTTCATGGGATTCATGGGAAGAACACCTGAAGCATCTCCAGAAAATCTTTGAGCGCATAAGGGAGGCAGGACTAACTGTTAAGGCTAAAAAGTGTCAAATAGACCTAAACTGAATGATGTACCTTGGACACAGGTGGGTCAAGGAACTATCAACCCCCTACAGGCCAAAGTGAATGCTATCCAAAAGTGGCCTGTTCCAAAGTCAAAGAAACAGGTCCAATCCTTCTTAGGCTTGGCCGGATATTAGAGGCGATTTGTACCCCACTACAGCCAAATCTCTGCCCCACTGAGAGACCTGACCAAAAAGAAACAGCCAAATGCAGTTCAGTGGACTGAAGAGTGTCAGAAGGCCTTTAACCAGCTTAAAGTGACACTCATGTCTGACCCTGTCCTAAGGGTCTCAGAATTTCCTAGTAACCACAGATGTGTCCAACCATGGTGTGGGAGCAACTTAATGCAGGAAGGACCAGATCAAGAATTCCATCCTGTCACGTTTCACAGCAAAAAACTGTCTGAGAAAGAAAGCCACTGGTCAGTCTCCGAAAAGGAATGTTACACCATGCATATGCTCTGAAAAAGCGACACCCATATGTTTGGGGATGGTGTTTCCACCTGCAAACCGATCATGCTGTGCTGAAGTGGAAAATCAAGGAAAATAACAAAAAAATTCTTTGGTGGAGTTTAGCTCTCCAAGATTTTGATTTTGAAATACAGCACATTTCAGGGGCTTCTAACAAAGTGGCTGATGCACTCTCCTCTGAAAGTTTCAGAGAATCAGTTGATTAAAATCTTCCTTGAAATGTAAAAAATATTGTTAGTTCTTATATAATCAGTAGTATGTCTAGATGTGCATGTGTCTTATTAACTCTGTTTTCTCCTAGAGCTCCAGGAACAAATCACAGCCAGTGTGAAACAGGCTGTCCAGCAGTGCCTGTGATTTGAGGGGGAGGGGCATGTCATAAATATACACAGGGCAGCTGTACTAAATTGCCTTACCTGTAAGGGGTTAATCAGTTCAATTAACCTAGTTGGCACCTGGCCGGAAGGACCAATGGGAAAAGAAGATACTTTCAAATCTGGGGGTGGGGTGGAGGTTTTGTTTGTGCTCTCTTTGTTTGTTCCCTCTCTGGATGGAGAGAGGTTCCAGGCAGAAAAAAAACATCTCCTGAAAACATACCTGAAATGAGCATCTAAAATTACAAAAATTGTAACTCAGGCAAGGAAATGCATTAGATTCTCTTTTGTTTTATCTTTTAAATTTTCCCTATGCTAAGAGGTAATTTCATTCCTGTTTTGTAACTGGAAAGCAGAGTCAGAGGCGAATCCTCTGTGTTTTAAATCTTTTTATTTACCCTGTAAAGTTACCTTCCATCCCGATTTTGCAGGTGTGATTCCTTTACTTTTTACAAAAAAATAAAATTCTTCTTTTAAGAACCTGATTGATTTTCAGTGTCCTAAAAAACAAGGGGTTTGATATGTGCTCACATTGTAACCAATTGGTTAGTATATTATTCTCAAGCCTCCCCAGGAAAGGGGGTGAAGGGGCTTGGGGGAATACTTTGGGGAAACAGGGACTCCAAGTGGCCCTTTTTCCTAATTTTTTTGTCTAAATCACTTGGCGGTGGCAGCAATACCGTCCAAGGATAAAGAAAGTATTTCTGCCTTGGGGAAGTTTTAACCTAAGCTGGTAGAAATAAGCTTAAGGGATCTTTCATGCGGGTCCCTACACCTGTACCCCAGAGTTCAGAGTGGAGAGGGAACCCTGACAGCATACATTTAAATTAAGTGGCCTATGTAGTATGAAGATTTAGGGTAACACCTTTGTCAGAACCCAATTAATTCGGATGAAGATGGGTTATTTGCACATAACATTCCTCAATTACTTAATAGGGGTGTTAGGATCTGGAAAGATATTAAGGTCCCAATTTTGCAAACCTGCATGTAACTTTTCATGTTTCATCCTACTGAAAGAAAGATCTGTTCATGTTTGCAGGATCAGCTCATGTTTGCAGGATTGGGCCCTAAAACTATAACAGTTGGATGACAGATTTTTAATGTCAAATGAACAAGCAGGCGCAACTCTCCCTGAAGACAATCCACTTAAATCAGGTATTGATTTGGATTACATTAGCTAATCACTGAAGTCCTTTTAGCACTAGGGATGATCAAAAAGTTTCCATCAAAACTGTTTTTCAACATAAGTGAGTTTGATGAAAAAAAATTGTTCACTAAAGTATCCATCTTCTCTAGAAAATTTATTTTTTGTTGAAAAACGGAATGCCCTAAAACTGAAATAATTCAGGTTGGAAATGCTGGCACAGTGTCTCATGGGAGTTGTAGTTCAGGTGTCTCATGTCCCCATTCTCTTCTAAAGGCCAGACTCCCTGGGTGTACAACATCTCCCATGATATACTACCTGCCGTCCCAAGAGGAGAGATTATAGGGCATCATGGGAGAGAGAACCTGACCAGAGAACCTGGCCTGTAAGGAGAATGGGTGCCTCAAACTCTCAAACTACAACTCCCATGAGACACTAGAGCACCACTTTCAAAATATTTTTGTTGTTGTTGTTTTCAGCCAAAATTTTTCAGTTTTCAAATTTGGTAGAAAATCTAGATCAAAGATTGCCGCTTCCTGTCCCATCTTCATCAATTTTCCAATGGGGATGGGAATCTTTTTCTGACTAGATGTAGTTAATATTCAATGCTCCCATCTTAAAATAATCAGTTATTAACAGACACATCCAGATCACCAGTCTTCTTGGGATGCTTCAGTAATCTTCCCATTGCTGCTACAGGAATCACTTAAAGATCAGGTTCACAATACCAAATCATTTGGACATTATGTAGAAAAAACTCCTCTTGTCTTTAATGAGAGTTTTTTGTGAGTAAAATATGAAATATTTGACATAAAGATTTTTTATATATAAATACATATATGCATCCAATGATGCAAAATATTTTTCCTTACAAGCATAATGTAGTTATGGGCCCTATTTCCCTATTTTAAATTAGCCTAGCCACAAAAAAACTAATGAAAATAAAGGAAAATACAACAACAACAAAAAATCATCCACGCAGTTAGAAATAGCTTCCCAGAAAAAGCCTTATATTCCTTCTGTAAAGATACTGTGAAACAATGCTGCCAGTGGGGATTTTAGTCTTCTTGCAAGAACATTTTTCTTTGCAAGGTTTCAAGAACACTGTAGTCTGACTGGGTCAAACTTTGTGATAGTTTTGATATTTCCACGTACAGCGGCAGCTGTACCTAGAAGTGCAGAAGCGCATGAAAATGTAAAGCAAAAATGAATGGAAGTAGCTGTTACAGCTGCTCAAAAATGTATTTTACATGAAAAATAAACCAATGAAAATTTCATGTTTTCAAATTGAAGGGATTTTTGCTTTGTTAAAAAAGCTAAAAGTTTGCAGTTGTCTAAAAACATAAACTTTGGCTTTTTTATTCCCCTTCCAAATTAATGAAAACAAATTATTGCAAAAAATTGTTTTTCCAAACTCATCTTATCTTGTGTTATCACTTGCCTTTTAAAAGGGGGAGGGGGGTAAAATGAATGAGGAAATATTATACTTTGATATTTAAAATCACAATCCCTGATTTTCTAAACTCCATACAGGCTGCTTTCTTCAATTTATCAATCAATATAATATTCTTATGCTATGGTATTTAGCAAAAGGTTACATACACAAGTGCTTAATTTGATATTCTACAGTTTCCCACTCCTGCCCACAAATACCATTTTTAACAGACCATCAAATATTACAAAATCACTGGGAGTGACTTCATTGGGAGTTTTGCCTGAATAAGGAGTGCAGAATTGGGCCCTAGTTTATTTTAAACATAGATTGCATCCCTTTAAAATGGTTTGAATTTAAACAAACAACACAGAAAATACAGCAGCAGGCACAGTTCTGGATTAATTCCTCATTCAACCAGTTATCTCATGAGAATTTCATTTTATTAAGAATATTACAAGCAATAAGTGGCAAATTATTTTTCTACATGATGATATCCCTTATTAAAATGGCATCCTCCTAATTGTTGTATTAAGTAGCTAACAATTAATCTTATGTCTTGTCTATGGAATATGTTCAATATATAGCCCCCCCCCCCCATCCTAATAGGTTTTCTGGTGAAGGAAAGGACTAATACATCCAAAGTGTCCAGGTGTCCCTTTTCTAACTGACAAATATTAGCTGAAAGGAAAAATTTTTATTTTCCTTTTAAAAGCATATATAATGTGTTAGTATTTAGTGTCTCTTTTTCATAAGTATCTGCCTTTGTTTTATTAATATCATTTACCCTTATTTCTTTAATTGAGTAATTCAGACAACTTTTTGCAGATGTATTCTATAATGAGGAGAGGATTAAAAAATCTATTTTTCCTTTGGGGGTTCTCTCTATAAAATTCTAAATTCCTAAATATTGAAGTTGCATATTCCTCTTCTTCAGGACTGTGGAGACATAATCTCCTGATTGCCTGATTTCTTTGTACTTCTCAGTGTGAGCGAATTTTCTACTACTGGATGTCCCCTGAAAATTTAAAATGATCTTAAATTGTGCCTTTTGACAACTCAAGGGGAAACCTTTTCAAAGCAGACAACTTTAGATGTTATGTCTAGTCAATAGCTAATCTGATGGAAATGGATATTAGCAGTGTTCCTGTCTTTGTCCACCTCAGAGCTCAAGTTTCCATCAGTAGAATTGACTTTACTAGGAGAAGACAATGCTGTTTGACCTTTTACACATCACTTTTCCTTCAAAACAAAACACTATCCTCCTTCTACAAGTGTTAAAAGTAATGATCCTCTATTCATCTTGGGTCATCCAGATAAATAGAATGAAGCTGGAATAAAAGTGTTTTGCTTCACTCTAGGAAAATGTTCTAAACAAATCTTTAAGCTGTCTCAACATCAGAGCCCTTACATGCACACAGCCAGTACATAACTGGCTACTGCAGTAGAATGGTAGATGTCGCCTGCTGCTTCTCTTCAACATAAGGTTTGGATATTGTGGATTTGTATTGTTCTTGAATCAAGAATTCATACCTGAAGTAGCCTCACACACATTGAACAAGATGAGCAAAATGAGTCTTAGAAGACTATCAGCGACAGTCCTAAAAAGGAGCAACTCCACATCATGCAGGGCACTGGACAATGACCTCTCGAGGTCCCTTCCAGTCCAACAATTCTATGATAACCATCTCTGAGGGGAATGAATGAAGCTATCTGAAAGTAATTCTGTCCACCCCTACCTGATCCTGCAGTCATGTCAGCCACAGCCCATAGACATAGACATAGCATAGACATATGATTGATGTTGGTGTGAGGAGATAATCCATTAGCATTATACATTATTTCCATTGCATATCAAGGCCTGAAGCCCAAAAGACTAGAGGAAATTACATACCAGTGGAGTAAGCCTGTTGTCACAATCTTCTTAATAACCTTGCCCAAAGAGGGAGGTGAGAGACCATACTAAGTGATTATTTCTTAAGATGACCACTGAATTTAGAAGTTGACAAAAGCTTGTTTAAAGGAGGCATTAACAAACTTACAGATAACAGGAGTTTGTACAATGCAGTCACCCACCCAAGAAAGTAAGGGATTTCATCCTTCTTATTCTTTAAATATAAATTAATATAGTTAAATATCAACAAATAAGTAAAATACAGCAACAAATCAAAGACGAAACCTCAGAGCAGAACTCTAAAGTATAGTATCACTCTTTTGTTCAGCTACTACGCAATAGCCTACTCTATACTGTATAACATATTCATTACTTAGGGTGGCTTTTTCCTCACTCCTCCAGTTCAGGAGAGCTTTTACCCTTCAACCATTGGTTATTCCCCACAAGGTTTTGCTAAAAGGAGAAAAGTCTTTTCCTCTTTCAACTCTTGCAGATGAGCTTGATGTTAATTTATCCCAGGGTTTCTTTTTATGTGCCAGCTCTGCACCTCATTTTTAGCTTACGCTTGTAGAAACTAATCAATCTTATATGAGTGCAAAGATGACAAGTCTAAAACTCAGGAGATATGTGACTGGTAACGGGAAAAGATTGAAACTTTCTCTATTCACTTCTACACATAACTTCATTTATACTGTGGAGAGAGATGCCTTAAATTCCTAATAAAATTCACACATTGCCCTTGTTTACAAAGATCATCTGGGATCAATTACTAAGAGTGATAATGGATGGTTACATCAGCCTTCTGGACTCAGACACTTACTTATCTCTACTGACAATGGACACTGGTATTCTCCTTTGGATTTCACCAATGGTAAAATGGACTTCGTCCAAATAAGGTTCATGTTCCTAAAGGAGCTAATTATGGAAGCAAAGCAGCTTGCACAGATGTTCAATGCCCTTTAAGGAGTGCATTTTTCTGTATGAATAATATGGTGACTGTTTTCAAATAATTATGCATGCATTTAGACATGCTCTTCATGAGTCAGCTTTCAGCCTGCCTAAAATGTGAGAAGGTATAGATGTTGGCAACTTGTACAGCTCAGTGGTTATATAAAGGAGTGTCAGAGTGTCATTCTGCTATACTGCCCACTTGTTGAACTTGTATCTCAGTTTCACACCAGCACCTTTTTTGCATCTTTAACATAGATGTATCCTGGGAATGTTACTTGATCATGTAGGATTACCTCCTATCCCCTGCTCTGAACAAGTTCAAGATAGGCTGTCCCACACAAAAATGTTTACTAATAAATAACCTAGCACTCTTAAAATGTCACAGTATTATAATAACCACTCTCAATCCAATACAGACATTATCATACAAGTGACCCATAATGTAATATAAGTTGTCTATATCCCAGTCCTCTGCTTGAACCCCTGAAGCTCTTTCCTTATAGTCAGCAGGTGGAGAAAAGTTTCCATATAACAGTAAACAAGTGAGGAAGATAAGTTCTGCTGCTGTGAAAAGAAGGCAGCTGGGATTTCCAGCTTTGTTTCCTTTCTTAGAACCTGTAAGAATATACCAAGTTAATTTTCCAGTTTCCTTGGTAACCTTCTGTGAAAGGGAAGATACTAGTAGAGCGTGTGAGGCAGGAAAGATCTGATGAATAAATACAGTTCCAAATATTTCTTCGAGAAAGTGAGTTAAGAATGCTTAGCTCTATTAAGACAAACTTTCGGTTTCAGTGGTTTAACATTTCTCCAGATTGGTTTCAATGCAATCTAACTCTTCTTCAGAAATCAGAAATACTTAGCATGATCCACCCCCTCACCCCCTGCCTGAACAAACAAACACAGGTGTCTCATAATTGCCTCTATATGGAGGATCATGTTAGTATGGGCAACAAACCAATTCACTGTAGCATGCTTGGGTAGAAGAATGGTCACCACAACTGCACACCACAGGGGCATCTACACTAACTATGGTCAGAAATGAATTGGCCAGAAGAGTGGTGGGAACACATGTACTACAGTGTGCGACTTTAGGTTTCAACCCTAGGAGCAGGAATACATTGAGATCAGTCTCTTTCAAGTTATTTTCCCCCATCCCCAGAATTTTTTTTATTCATTCTAGTTTAGAGAAATGTAACTATCCAGTTCTACAACTGCAGTTGCAATCTATAAAATAACGCATACAGAACTCTAATTAGAGTGGTATCACCATACAAAGCCTCCCAAGCCCACCAAAACGAAAAATCTCTTGCCTTGTAGCCCTTTTGTTGCTTTCTCAACTCATCCCCTCACAGAAACCCTGGGAAAATAGATAGGCCTTGCCAAATGCTTGAGTCAACAGACAAATGTTTTAAATCAGGGAGGGAATGAGCTCTAGACCAGAGATCCGTTCACATTGAAAATGCCCGGCTAGCAAGGAGCTCTCATTTAAACCAAGGACTATTAATTTGAGTGCCTGAGCCAATTGCCATGGAACTAAGAAAAGAGGTGGTCTCTAAAACTTTAAACTGTACCCAGAAAAATACTAGAAACTAATTCAGACTACAAGGCAGAGGGATCTTGCCAGCACCCATCCCTAAGTAAGCTGCATTCTGCACCAGCTGAAGTTTTAGGTCTAGAGATTCATATCTAGGCACAGTGCATTACAGAAATCCAGCCCTGGATTCCTTGGTGAACAATTATCTATGCAAAAATTCCTATATTATAGGACTAGTGATAACTTGAACCACCCCTGGAAACCACTTTCTAAGCAATTTCATATACTTTACTGATTCCAATGAAATGGTCAAATAACTTGATGAACAAATAAAGCATGTCTCAATTTTGTAAATCATTCACCCTATACAGGTAAATAGCAGCATTAGATGCTCTATTTCAGGGGGTGGTCATCCCTGCTCATGCTAGCCCCAGGTCTGACTGGCTCTGACTGTGTTGACAGCACCCAACAAGGTCCCCTGCTCAGGGTACTGAGGGAAGGCAACAGCAGACCCAGTGAATGAGATCCAAGTTCCCCTATGGTAGTGAAGGTAAATGACTGCAGATGCGTACACTGCACAGGGCGGAAAAGGAACTAGATCTTCAGAACCGTCATCCACATCCTCAGGAACCAATGTCATCTGGCAGAAGAATTCCCAGGAAGGGGGATGGTTCACCCTCTCCATCCCCCCCAAAGCATCTCCGAGTCCAAAAGAGGCAGAGCAAAATAAAGGGGCAACCAGCCATTACAAACTGCAACAACAAGCCCTGGATAAACCCCTTATTATGACCAGCTCTCAGAGGAGGAACGGGGTTTGCATGCATATGATGGGCATGACCCAAACCCCGCTCAGGGAAGGCACAGCCCTGATGGCCCTAACTCCCCAGAAGTCCAAACCAGACCTCAAAGGTGAATTCTATGTTGCCACATGCAATGTGTTAATACTGAATAGTACTGCATTGCCAAAGGCCTCACCCACTACAAGACTGTAATTTCTGGCATCACAGAGGCTTGCCTGGCACAAAATTATCAAATCCCTATGGAAGGATTCCATTTCTACAGGACACACCATATTCAAGGTGTGGCACTTGTTATTAGACAACCTCTTGCACAGACTTTAACCATGTGAAACCCCAGCTCCCCACTCTTAATTTATGCTCAACTTCAACATGGGCATGGACACTTATCTTTCATTGTGGCTAATGCACCACTAGAAGATGCATCATCTGTGGAAAAAAGACAGATTCTACACGAACTAGCAGCAAACATCCAGTCAGCTCCACAACATGACACAATGCTCCTGCTCAGAGATTTCGGTGTTGTGACTGGTTATGATCAAACTGGGTATGAAAACATGATATTGTAATAGTAGGATTTTAGTGATATTATTTAAAAACAAAACCAATTCATTTTATACCTACAAAACAAGAGTTTTACAAACCAGGAGTGTTGGTTTAAACATTCCACATATTTATACAATATATTTATACACACATATTCTGTTTTCTTAACATCCCTTACACTGCTTTAATTTTTACACAGCTGTACATAGATTACATTTATATACATTTGGGGGCAATTAAGTTCCAATAGAAACCCCTTATGTTCTTTTAGAGAATTTGACTAAATTGTTCGTAGTCAAATGATTTAAATCAGATTATCTCTTTGCCTGGCTTATTTATAGACATTCCTTTGGAAAAGGGCCCATTTTTCCTTCAGAATGGCTGCAAAGAAACCAAGAATTCTCTTTCTATAACACTTTTCTTTTTTAACAGTTTTGCAGTGTTCAACTGCTTAATTCCCTCCAGCCTCCTCAGAGTTAACTTCTCACTCTCTTTCCTTAAATCACTTGCTTATCTCCCAAAATGATACTTTAATCAACTCAGATTTCACCATTCCAAGTATTGTTCCAGGGATCTGAAATCCCCATGCCCTTACTTACTTTTTTTTCCCTTACTCCTGCCACTATGCCTTCAAGGCTTCCAACCTGTTTTCCCATTTTTTTATCTGCTGCCTGCCTGCTTGTCTGGGCCCGATCCTGCTTTCCTCGCTGAACCTTTCCTTTTCATGGACACAGGCTTTGTTCCACTACCAATTTAGCAAGGAGGGTAGGCTCCTCAACTAGCCCCCACCCTTCCTGGTTCCTTTCCTTAAATATTTCTTTCAAAATTGTGAAATCACCACAATATCAATCACACAAAATACTATATGGCCCAACTCCTATATCCTTCAGAGTTTGGTTTAACAGAACAAGATCTGTTTAAAAGGAGTAATCTTTTGAACAAAGTATCATCTTTGGATTGCTTCCTTTTAAACATTTCTTACACTGGTGCTACCACTATTTGCCCACACTCCTATATCCTTCAGAGTTGGGTCTCACATAGAAAATACCACCTGGACATATTTCTTTATGAATCTCTTTTACCTTTATAACTCTTTCATGCCCATACTTGTGCTGGGACTTACAAAACACAAAAGTCTATACCCACTAAAAAAACCTCTGCCTAACAGAGCAGGCGGGGGAAAACGCTAAGACCCCTACCTTTTGGGCTCGATCCTGCTATGATCGAGAGTATATTCACCTATGCAATTTTTCCGCAACAGATGGGTAGGAGCGAGGACTCTAACCCTCCGCATTATGGTCTGGCACATGTACGACCTGAGGTATGCACACATGAATGATCGATCACTTTATACGTATGGTATATCTTTTAGCAATATTTAGCAGTATGTTCAAAAGTCACAGTGCATGTCTTCCCCCTTTCACAATTCTCCACGAAAAATGTTATGCTTATGAGAAGCACACAGGATCTTTTTCAGGGGAAAAGGCAATACACCACATTTATTGAAGATACAACTATTAACATATGCATTCAATCACACCACACACACACACACAGTCCCACCAATCGATTTATAGTTACCAGTCCAGACTAGTGGCCAGCTAGGTTGATCATGGGTAGGGAGGAGCCGGGTTCCTTCGGTCATGATACAATGATCCGGGGAAGTCTTGGCAGGATAAACTCAAAATTTCATGGCAAGGCACCCTATTTAGATAGTGATTTTCCTTCATTGGGACCAATGAGTTTTGCTCCATCATGCTGTAATCAATTGTTGTTTGACAAGTGCTTGTTTTCTTAAATTGTCCTTCTCATTCTTTATCACAGCTATCGTGTCACTATTGATAGGTGCCTGTCTCATCTTTAAAGTAATCAATCTGCCCTCCTCTGACATTTCAACATGGGCGTGTTGCAGCCTCCTGGTGCCCTTGCATCTGTCTCTGGTTCCTCCCTCATACATCTGGCTCAGCGATGGCCTTCACACTTATCTCTTTACACACACATTCCTCATTCACACACAAAACAGAATTAATTTACACAGAACATTTTAAACAGGAACATCAAGTTGCAATGCACAAGAAAACAATCATGGCATTCTTTTACTTATTTTAAAATGCTAAACCTACAACAAAATAGTGACCTTAAAACATCTGTTATTGTCTTGAAATTAGCCCAGATGCAGATTCTGGCTGATGCATCTTTACCAAATGGCCCATTAGGCCATTCCTTTTTGCTATTCAAAAAGGGTGGCTGACAGGAGATGATCAAACCATACACCAATACATTTAATACATGCTAAATTATCTCATTATTCTTCATCCCTCATTCTAAATCATACGAAATATAAAACATAACATCTTACTATTACAATATGTCCCCTTTGGTTCAGATTCCCCAAACACCACAACCACTTAGCTTCTGACACTGTGTGCCAGACATTGTCATGGGCTCCTGCTTTAGGCACCTCAATAACCATAGCTGGAGCTGGATTTCAAACCAGCGATGTGCTATGACAGAAATTGATCACATCCTCATCTGAAATTGCTCCATAGTGAAATCTCACTTGGTCTTCAGTGGCACAGAAACATCAGCAAATTCAGCCCCTAGACTAGTTGCCGCTCAGCTCCCACTACATCTTCCAACTCCTCAAAAGCCAGGTGTCATCAACAGCACAATGCCCAGCATCATTCCAAGGATCCTGTTGAAGCCATGGAATACACACAGGTAATTGAAAATCACATATATCATTTCAGTATGCTCTTGGGTGATATGAAGATAGCATTACATATACCAGTCCAGGCAATGTCACAGACCCCTGCTGAAACAATCAGCTTTTGATCGTGCAAGCAACTCTGGCTTTCTGAAGATGCTTTTGATATGTTAGTGAAAAAAGCATAAGCATGCAAATGGGGAGATGTCTCATCAGCAGATGAGGTCCTGGACAAGTGGAAAACACATTATGAAAGCATACTGAACCATATGCTACAGTTCAGGGCAACTGCACCTATTTTTCCCCCTCCATGGTCCACCAAAGACACCAGCATTGGTTTCTTGATCCTGAACCATACCTTTTCCTGGTTGGAGACCAGCATATCTCTCCGCCCAGAGATTTTTCCAGGATGCACATACTGCCTGCACTGTGATAGCCCCAGCAAACCAGACTGCCTGAACAGTCCAGCACCTATGCTTTGCTTTCTCTTGGAAGGCTTATGAACAGCATGATTGCAAGCAGTTATAGTTTACCAAACAGCCATTTCAAAACAAGCACATTTATTCTTAAGGTGAAAGCATTACAAAGAGAATATATTAAAACAATAAAAGAACCTACTTTTGCACTAATAAGCTTCACAGGGATCACACCAGCTCCAACATGTGATCTTGTAGGAGTCAGTCCTTCAAACTCCACAACGGATATTTTCTGTGGTTACAAGTTCATTACAGCCTTAACTCAGAACAGGCACACCAATGAATAGTTCAGTCTTTCCTTTATACATCTTGGTCTCATGTAACAGGTGATCAGCAGATAATGGCCGCACTCCTCAGAGCATAGCTTCAAAAGGCTGTTTTTTTTCATAACTGGGGATGGGGGATTAGTATTCACCTTCCCCTAGAGATTTCCCAGGAAATCCACTTCACATGTATTGTCCCAAGAGATCATTCTTGTCTGCCACATTGTTCAATATAGTCCTTTGATTATCCTGGCCCACAATAATACATAAACCATTAATTTAATATAGACCCCAACACTAATTAAAATTAATTCAGTAAGGTCTCCCAAGGATCAGGTAGGAAATTGCCATGTCACACCACACACCTGTTGATAACTGTCCAAAACCATGTGACCTTCAACAGATCCAGGGACAAACACTGCTCCTCCATCGCTTGAGGAAGTACAAAAGGTCATCCAAATGTTTTAGAATGGATGTGCTGCTGGACTTGAGGGTATTCCACCTGAGCTGCTCAAGAGTGCCTTGGAACCAGTGAGCATCAGCCTACATCATAGTAACCCTGTACAAAGGAAAATAATCTTGCATCAAATAATCCTGGTAGCTACAGGCCAATCTCCTTGCTACCAGTCTCTAGAAACATCTTTGCTAATATTCTTAAGAGACATCATCATCCACAGCAATCAGGTTTTACTGCTGGTCAGTCTTTATCCTCCAGCTTCTGGCTCAGTTGAAAATTTAACTGCCTGCTTCTCGTGGCATATATCAATATCTAAGCAGCTTTTGATTTGGTTGGCAGGCTACCACTTCTACTCACACTTAAAGGAGCTGATGTCCTAAATGTTCTGCTAAAGCTGATGTGCAATCTTCACAACAGAACCGGAATGAGTATGCATTGGTTCATGTCTTTCACTGTGTTTCTAAAAACCTTAGGTGTGTGGTAGGGATGTATACTCACCCAGCCACTATTCTGCCAAACTATCAGCTGGATATTAGGTCTTGATGCTCCACATGTCAGAATCAAGGTTGGTCAATAAATGTTCACTGACCAAGACTATGCCAAAAATGTTGCCTTGTTTGTGGCAAAAACAGAGAATTTCAGCCCCGTACTTCAAGGTTTCCAAGACCTTCATTGAATGTCTCATGGCAGAAGACCAAGGTCCAGAACCTCAAACTCGGAATCCGTAGTGCAGGTAGGGTTGAGCACTGTGTTGAGCCCTGATGAGTTCTTCTCCCAAGGTCGCAAGCAGAGTTCAAGTGGTTACAACAAATGGGATGTTCTCTGACAAATAGGTCTCACCGCCTCCTGCAGGAAGTCCATGTCTCACTTATGGATGCAAAACTGTTTCTGCCATGAGACAAAGGTCAGAATAGATCAAATCTGTATACTGCCTGTACAACTATATGGGTCATAGACCTGGATCCTCTTACAGACAGACTTGGAGCAGCTAGAACGTTCCATGTGCACTGTCAGTGCCAAATCCTCAACATAAAGTGGTTTGACTTTGTGCAAAATGTCATAGTCCCGCAGAGACCTAGCCTTCCTCCAATTGCTCACTACATTCAAAAGTGGCATTGCATTCTCTTCAGTCATGTCGCCACGATGGACAAAAACACCCCAGCACACCGTGCTCTCAAACTGGCCATCGATGCACAAAGGGGTGCATGCCTTGACACTACCTGGTGTCACCTGTTGGGCTACCCCAGAGATTCATGAATTTGCAGGAGTGAACCATATCTGGGAACTTCACTACATGATGCCTGGTATGATGTCATCAATCATGGTCACCCTGGCTTGCAGACTGATCCTCAATAGATTATGTGTGTTTGTCATTCCCCCAGTTTCTAGAGCTGTTCAAGCAATCTGCAGACATATTGAATCATTTACATTTTTGCTGCTGCTTGTGAAGTAGCAATAGGGGGATAGGATCCTCTCCCCATCTATTGCATCAGGAGTAGCAGCCATAAAATACTCATAATACATTTACTCACTTACACTTATGCAGTAGGATCAGAATCTGGGCTCTTATTAAAAAGCACCATCTCTATGACAGAGAACCCTTCACAGCTTGTTTCAAACATTTCCCTACGCATGAAAAACCTTAGCAGCTCCCTAAAACGAGCTGCAATATTGTTAAAATGTCAACAGCTCTGCTGGGCAACTTTCCAACAACAACAATGGGGCTAGGTTTATTTGCAGTTACATACACATGCACTGTCTGTTCACGCTGTCTTCCTGCCTTTTATTGTGCATGCAGTAGATTGAAATGTAAAATGAAAATCTCATTCACTGTGTGCTTCTGAGAGCAAGGTTCTTCTATATTTCAGTGCTCCACCTGCTCACAAACCTGCAAGCAGCTAGCAGCGTGGATGAATAGCATGACAAAGCTATATCTTGTTAGCAAGCTTAAGAATTTCCAGGTCCCTCACAGTTACGCTTTCTAGGTGTGATATCACCAAACTTGTCAATATGCACTTGCTAGATCAGGCTTCAATAGTGAAACAACAAACAAGCAAAACAAAAGCAAAGCAAAAAACAAAGCAAAAAGAAAAAAAAAAGATGGGAGTAACACATACAGAACCAAATACATTGCCAGTATGTCACATATATAGATAGGTAATAAGATATGCGCCCAAGCTGGCACAAGGACAGGCTGAAAGCAGTTGGATTCTGCACAGATGCTGAATCCATCCAAGTTAGTAGATCCCAATGCAGGGTGGGAGCATAAGATGTCTATTGAATATGGTGATGGTTCTATGTCAAATAGACACAAAAGTGAAGGTGCATCTTTTGTAAAACAAAAGGTGCCAAAGGCATTTAAAGCAGGTGAGGCCTTCTGCAATGATGAGGAACATATTTTCTACCACAGATTGTTACTCAGCTGTGGGCACAAGTGATGGTATAGTGGCATCTTATTACGGGAATTTGCTGTGCAAATGTTCAGATATAATTGTGCAGCAGAATTTAGACAGGCCCACACTTTCAGAAGTGTCTAAGTGCTTTAGTTTTTGGTTGCTGATGTTTCTATCTGGGCACCTAAGAATTAAGGGACCCAATATTAGAGGAGATTTTGGAACATTTTATGCTCTCACACGAGGTAGTTATGTGCCCACAAATGAGAGAGTTATCTAAACACCTACCTTTCACTTGCATCTGCCACTGATGGCACCCACCAATTGGGAACACAGTTGACTGCAGGCAGAACACTTCAGTTGCAAAATTAGAGGTCTCCCCGAAAATTTAGAAAGATGAAATTAGAGACTTCTGTCATAATACTCTTATGGCTCTTCTCCAGGTCAAATTTTCACAGAGGTGCCAACGTTCTGTTGTTTTCGAAATATTTGATCTACTAGGGCACTTTTTGAAGAGAAGTAAAAAAATAAAATAAAATACCGCTCCATCTCCTTCCCTCTGAAATTTGGATCAGGTAATTAAAATACCATAGACAGAGCTGGATACCTATTATGTGATATCAGAATGATTTCCTGTGCTTCAGCCTGTATGTCGTTACCATAGCAACTGTAAGGTGCTGTGGCATGTTTCTTATCTGCAGAACAAAATACACTCATCACATGAAATGTAAGTGTTTCTGAGTAAAGCTTTTTCCTAGTTATAAAGGTAATTTCTGAATGAATTGTTTTATTTATCGTAAGCATATTTTATTTTCCCCTTTTTTTGCCCACTTTTAAAGTGAACCTTTACTGGATAGAGGGATGAAAGAGAAGGAGTAAGTTACGCTGATCCAAAAGAGTTTATTGCAAGTGTAGCATGCTTTGGTTTCCTATTTGTGGAATGCTCTGTAAGCAGAGTGTGACTGCTACTTGTATTCAATAAGAGAGGCTAAGGTGACCTCTATGGGCCAAAATGGGTGGCTGTTCCCCGGTTAACTGATTTTTAGGGCTATACATGTTAAAATTTACCCATGAAAACAGTCAAGGAGCATAGCACTGAGTCTCCCAGGGTAATTTATGCTGTAGATTTATTCCCTAACTGCTTGATTTTTCAGACGAGGTTCATGTGGGCTATTTTTTCCCCACATTCAATTAGTGGTAATATCTTACCTCAAGGGTTATTGATAATGTGGGGAAGAAGGCATAGAATGTATTTCATTTAAATGAAAGTATCATATTTTGCAGGTCCTTAATTTCAATTCAGGTAAAATCCAAGGTGCATGTCACAGAATATTTTTTGTAATATGTTTTGGTCCATATTATGCAAAAAAAAAAAAAAAATGCTGGGCTTACCTTACCTTTGATTTTTATTTCCTATATCCATATAAATAATTGCAAGTGGAATATATTGTCTTTTGCTTTGTCTGAGGTGTTTTTTTGTTTGTTTGTTTGTTTGTTTGGGATTTTGGGGGGGAAAGGTTAGCTTCTCTTGCACAAAAACCTCACTGTGATTAACCCAGTTCTGTCTTAATGAAAATAACTTGTAGGAGGTTTTAAATGTGGTACTATAATTTAATAAAATAATATATAGTTGTTGTGCTTAATGGTATCTTTTCCTGAGTTTTTGCTTCAAAAGTAATAGCATCCGGTAAAACTCTGCTTCCCCTTAAATCATGTTGTAAATGTTTCACAATACACTTCTATACAGTCATGGGATAAGGAAGGCCCTCTCATGGATCTGTAACTGGTTAAATGATAGAAAACAAAGGGTAGGACTAAATAGTCAGTTTTCACACTGGAAAGAAGTAAATAGTGGGATCTCCCAAGGATCTGTATGGGCAGGGCCAGCTCCAGGCACCAGCTGAGCAAGCTGGTGCTTGGGGCGTCAGATTGTTGGAGGCGGCATTCCACCCAGTCCTAGGGTGGCACGGCTGCTTTTTTTTGTTTTGTTTGGTTTTTGTTTTTTGTTATTGTTCCGCACCGGCCGCCCTATAGGGGGCGGCGGCGGCG
This sequence comes from Trachemys scripta elegans, assembly GCF_013100865.1. Classification (NCBI taxonomy): domain Eukaryota; kingdom Metazoa; phylum Chordata; order Testudines; family Emydidae; genus Trachemys; species Trachemys scripta. Next base: position 133,063,676 of record NC_048299.1, on the reverse strand, counting down.
GCGGCGTGGAGAACCAGGGCAGTCCTCTTCCTTCCCTCCCCGCCGACCTGAGCGGAGCCCTCACGGCAGGCGGCGGGAGGCGGCGCAGCGGGAGGGGCCGCATGGCAGTGCCCCCGCTGCAGCCCCGGCCGCCCCCTTCTCTCTCTCTCCCGGCCACTCCCTTCCCCTCCCCTTCCCCCAACCAGTCCCCCTGCACCCGCGCTCCATTTTTTATTTTTGCTTGGGGCGGCCAAAAAGCCAGAGCCGGCCCTGTGTACTGGGACTTGTGCTGTTCAACAAATTCATAAATGATCTAGAAAAGAGGATAAACAGTGAGGTGGCAAAAATTGCAGATGATACAAAATTACTCAACATAGTTTAGTCCAAAGCTGATTGAAGAATTACAAAGGGGTGTCACAAAACTGGGTGACTGGCCAAAAAAAATGGCAGATAAAATTCAATGTCAATAAGTGCAAAGTAATGCATAGAAAACCTAATCCCAACTATACACACAAAATTATGGGATGTAAATTAGTTGTTACCACTCAAGAAAGATCTTGGAGTCATTGTGGATAGTACTCAGAAAACATCCACTCAATGTGCAATGACAGTCAAAGAAGCTAGCAAAATATTAGGAACCATTAGGAAAGGGATAGATAATAAGACAGCAAACATTATAATGTAATTATCTAAACCCATGGCCCCACCGCACATTGAATACTGCATCCAGTTCTGGTCACCTCATTTAAAAAAAGATATATTAGAATTAGAAAAGGTATAGAGAAAGTCAACAAAAGTGATTAGGGGTATGGAACAGCTTCCATTCAAAGAGAGATTAAAAAGTCAGATGGTTCATCTTAGAAAATAGATGACAAAGGGTGGTTGTAATTAAAGTCTATAAAATCATGAATGGTATACAGCAAGTGAATAAGGAAGTATAATTTATCCTTTCACATAACTCAGGAACTAGGACTCACCCAATGAAATTAAGAGGCAACAGGTTTAAAACAAACAAAAGGAAGTATTTCTTCACACACTGCACAGTCAACTGTGGAACTCATTGCAAGGAATGTTGCGAAGGCCTAAAGTATAACTGAGTTTAAAAAAGAATTAGATAAGTTCCCGGAGGATAGGTCCTTCAATGGCTATTAGCCAAGATGGTCGGGAATGCAGCCCAATGCTCTGTGTGTCTGTAATCCTTCATCTGCCAAAAGCTGGGACTAGATGATAGGGGATGGAGCACTTGAAATTCTTTGTTCTGTTCATTCCCTCTGAAACATTGATACTGGCTACTGTCAGAAACAGGGCACTGGGCTATACGAACCACTGGTCTGACTCCATATGGCCATTTTTATGTTCTTACCTTCATGGAGATTCCAAGCATCCAAAACCAGGTATATTTCAATGGAAAATGGTTTTCAAAATATAAATTTTGCTGACTTCAGCAATATACCAAGTAATCTTAGCCCAGGTTCTGCCATCCACACTCTTACTGGGAATCACCTTACTCTGAGTGTACCCCATTGAAATGGGGCTATTTGTGGAGTAAGATGTTACTCAGACATAAGGGTGGCAGAATCTAGTATTTAGAGAGCTCCTTTTACATAGCATCTCAGATTCCTTTATGAAGCAAGATGAAAAGAAAGTGAACATATCTGATAAAGATTTAAACCTAGATTTAAAAGTTTCTGTGTACATTAATCTATTCTTTGTTTTGCTTTTCCAAAAGCAAAGATCCAACAAAAAACCCTGATCTCTGTTGATACCAAACAAACCCTAGAAAAAAATCAAAAAACAAATTACGAATGGGAGTAGAGAGAATAGTCAGCTTAGTTCTATGCAAGAGACCAAAGTCTATGGTAACACTGTCTATATAAACACTAAGTTTTTTAAATTTTGCAGGCAATGTAAATATTTATTTTTGGGGGTGATGTGCTGTTGGAGCTAATTGGATTGGGTTGTTAGGTCTGTTTGGATACGTTGCAGTAAACATTTAGGAAAATTTAGAGGCACCCGCACCTGGATATTAGGCTTGTAGTTTGAAGATATTTCTGTATGTATTAAACAATGTTTAATCAATTTGCTTCTCTCGTGCAAAACAATGAATTCCTGTATTATTGAAGCAGGTGACAGAACTCAATGTTGGACATTTTACCTAAGAATAAATCCTAATCAAATTGATGTGTAAATTCTTGGCACTCTGTAGTTAATAAGGGGTTGATCCATACATTTTTGTTCTCAGGAGGCCACAACAGGTTGCTCCAGCAAAGGGTGGCTATTGTAATTTCATCCAGTGCCTGATGGGGGCATTGCAGGGTTGGCATGTGATTAACAAGCAGCTGACCAGTGTCTGATTCCAGAACTTTACCATCACTGCAGTGTACGGTCCTACCAATACCAAGGACAATAATGCAGCTGTAGATAATTTTTACTATCAACTGCAGACAATCCTTAATGAAGCCCCAAGAAAAGATATTATCATTATCCTGGGCATCTATAATGTGCAGGTAAGAAGGACAATAATACCTGAGCAAGCAAACTCGGGGAGTTTAGTATCAGAAAGACGAACAGGAATGGACAACTTTGTGAGAACAATCACTCTGGCCTGTTCACATATAGCCTCTAGCATGCAAAACCACTCTCCGCTGAATTATGTGTGTGCTCTAGCAGTGACTTGTGAATTATATTGCAGAATGACACCACAAATTCTCAGTCCCAGACTTGTCCCCAGAAATGTGCATCTTATACCGCCCAGCAGCCTTCTGGACAATACAAGCTCATAGAAAGTCAGCAATTTCACTAATAGAAAATGATATGCACAAACATGTTATCTAAAATGGAGTTCCCAAGCACTTTAACCTAACACACTGGTTTGGTTAAAACAATAAAACAAGTTTATTAGCTACAGAAAGATAGATTGTATGTGATTAAAAGAAATGAGGTATAAAAGTTAAAATTGGTTACAAAGAAATAAAAGGTAAAATGCAAAATAACACCTAATTTTACAAACTAAGTGAATTTAAATCAAAAAAGGTTTTTCTCACCAAATGCTTAAAGCAGTTCAGCTTGATCTTTCAGCCAAGACATCTCCCCCAGTTCACTGATGCTTCCTTTGTCTATCAAATGTTGTTGATGCTGTGAGTAGAGATGAGGGGGGAGAGGTGATTTGGGGCCTCTCTTCCTCATTTTTATATCTTTTCCTCCTCTGAGAATCATCACCAGCTGAGGTTCAGGCAACGGTCAGTCTGTTTACACAGGAACCCCCAGATGTTCCACTGCCAACATGTTAAGTTCTTGATCACACCTTCTTCCTGCCAAAGAAAGGCCACTTAACCAGGCGATAGTTCATTTGATTTTGTTGACACTTGGCTGAGGTGTTGACTAGCCTTTTGACTCTGGGGAACTGGTCTGAAGTTGTTTAAGTATGTATTGTATTAAAAAATGAAGTCTTGGAAAGTGTTCCTTTCCATACCCAGTGGTAACAGCATGTGGGCTAAACAATTGCTAAAGTCATTGTTAGCTTTAAACGCTTAAGAGCCTTTTCAATTGATTTATTCAATACTGTTATAAGAACTGGGCAAACAATTTATTGCAAACATTTTAAAACATTCTGTTACAAATTGTCTAATGCTTATTTGTTATGCAAAATTCACCTAAAAGTTCTACAAATAATTCTTAGCTTCTAGATTGCGAATTGTTACATGTTCAAAACTTAAGCTGTGGTGGTTAGTTTTGACTGGACACAAGTTATAATATGGGTTGAGCTGGTAGCACTGCCTATCAAGGTTGCACATTTCCCATTATAAGACCTGATTTTTAGTTGTTTATATCTGTGGAAAACTTTAACAGTCTGGGCTAAAATTTATATGCCAGGTATCTCTAAAAAGCTGTTTTTTTTTTTATTTTTGTTTTTTGGAAAATTTGCCAAAACAGTTCAGCTGTTTCTCAGAATGAAGGTTGAGAAAAATGCAATTTGCCTATGTTAAAAAACATTCTGCAACTTTTTCTTTGAAAAGTCAAATGCCCCAATGCTTTGGAGCAAGATCTTGAGATTTGGCAATGGGATATTCTTTGAATAAGGCAGGGATCGGCTTTGTGGGCCGAGGGATGTCCTGGCTGCCACTTCCTGCCGTTCCCATTGGCCTGGAACAGCGAACCACAACCCGTGGGAGCTGTGATCGGCCGAATCTGCAGATGCTGCAGGTAAACAAACCGTCCAGGCCCACCAGCGAATTTCCCTGATGGGCCATGTGCCAAAGGTTGCCGATCCCTGGAATAAGGGATGCACATTTTGTCTTTTCTTTTGACAATCCACCCAAATTTGAAAAGTTGCATTTCACACATGTTCAAAAACCCAAGTCAGCCTCTTGCACCCTCTGCAGTGGTGATGCATTTCTGGGACTCGCCAGACCCCAGGGCTCCAGTAAGTATTGACGAGAGAGGTGTAGCTAATTCCCACATTAGAAAGCAATTCCATTTCTTGAGCCTATGCTATTACAAGTAGTACTACAAGTAGTAGCATGATTGGTATGAAAGGCAGGATAGGAGGTACAGCACGGTTGCTTTTCAACCTAGTCAGTGGATATATAAAAAGATATAGGTATAGGGAATATGGATGTAGCAGTTGCCTGGCTTTGGTTATATTTTTTCCTGTTTTATTAGAATTAACAAAGCATTGTTTTCCTGTATACCATGTTGAAACTCAAGACAACCTTGATCCCCATTGCCAGGATCCAAAACAACCTGGATAAGTTCACGCAATGTGGATTATACTGTGTGCACCTGGAATATACATTTAACCCCTCAAAACCCAGGCACAGATCAGGGGGTCAGGCTGCAACTCTTTCAGGGCATTAGAAACCCTGTCATCTAGCATAGCCAAATGTTTCATTTGTGGGAGAGCCAGTTTCTTCAGCAACAATTTGAAGAAGCTACTTACCGCACATGCTTTGTATCTCACACAACCTGGGAAATGGAAATTGTGGAGAACATGAAGGCCTGCAATATTTGGCTCTTGGTAATTTTTTTTTCTATCCTAATGTGGGCATGAAGCAATTACATTTATGAATGATTTTAAAACTAGAGATTCCAGCGGAACAGACTGTACTGGTTTGCTCAGCAGCTAAAAGGACTACATTGTAATCAACAATCTTTTCCCCATGACATAATTTCAATACATGCTGATAAATAGCATTTCTGATGCTAGATGTATTAGCACAATGTGATGATCCCCACGGATGTTAAAAGGCCAAGGTAAGCACTTAGTTAAGTTCATTCAAAATGACCTTGGTCAAGCATGTCCTTGGCAATGGTCAATATGTTATTTTCATTTATTATACATCGCCGTTAAAAAGACAAATGGTATGCTAGCTAGGAAATAGCAAATCATGCTTGATTCTAATGGTAGAAAGTGACAAATTAACTTTTTCTTCTCAATCATTCATCAGTACATTTAGTCAAGTGTATGAATGAACTCAAACTTTGAGCCATGAATCATTCAACATTTATGGATATCAAGTTTGTAAGAGTTGGAACTACAGCATGGTTGAATAAGCACTACTTAAGGTAATCTGATTATCATCATGTTGTATGAGAAACTTGTCCTAATTATATGGAGTAAGTTTAGTGAAGATGCAAAGTCAGACTGTAATAAATAGTACCATTACTTCAACAGAGGTTACTGTCATCACAGATGATAACATTTCTGATGCTATTTTCCATCCAAATGAATAAGGAACTTAGAGCACTCTTGAAAGCCTACCCACAGCTAGCAAGACAGTTTGTTTCCTTTGTGTCCCTTATAGAACCCCAAAAGGTCCTTCCCTTCCCATCTCTGTGGAGTGGCTTTTGCACCCAAAGTTGCAGCCCCACATCACAACAATCAATTGCCATATAGGCTGCTGGTGATCAAAGTAAAACATTCTCTCAGTTTCCAAGAGGCAGAATATTCTCATCCCCAGAGAACAGAAATTGAATGTTCTGTAACATCACTATAAGGGGACCAGCCCATTCTATTCTAATGATTACCTCCTCTATAGAGTCAACTGCCTGCATTTATGCTCAGATTTTTCAGTAACAAAACATGAAATTAGATCTTATGTTTCTTCTTCCTTAGCTTGCCTGTTTCAAAATAAGTGAAGTAAATTCTGTTCTGTCTCACCAGTTTAAATATGAAATAACTACTTTGAATTTAAGAATAATACTCCAGCTTTACAGCTGTGTAAAGAAGAGCAGAAATTGGTCCATAGCATCTTCCAGCGTAACTCAAAGTAACATTGTCACTAGCCAGCAGCGACAGAGCTCATATCCTATTTTAGATGACATCCATACAGAACAGGGTTACATGTAGGAATACAAATTAGACCTTTGCTAAGCTTTGGACATCTTTTATTCAAAGACGTGACAATATTTGACTTCTATTTTCTAGTTTTTCACTTTGAGCTATGAACTGTTTAGCATATTAGCCCTCATGCTGTTAAACAACAAAAGTAAAATAAGCTTGCAAAATATCATATTCAGTATTTAAAAACACCTATTGCCTAGTACCTTATAGGCTGGCTACCTATTGCAGCAAGTTCAGGGGTAGCAGCAATGTCTTAGCATCGTGCTCAATGACTAGAACATCACAGGTGAACTAAATTCAAAGGCACTGATTTTGAAAAAAAGGGGGAGGAGGAGCTAAGCTGAAATCAACATAAGTGCTGAATATTTTCATTACGCTTGCTATTTGACATTTTTAGCATATAACATGTGAGTCTATTGAACGCCGTGTATGTCTAAGGGTTACAACAGGTGTGCCTGTGTGGATCCCATTTGCAAAATCTAATCCTATGTGACTTTTGAATATGCCCCAACTGATTAATAGTTTATATAATTAAACTGATGGATTTACTTCTTTATGTATATACCTCTCCCCACACACACTGCTCCATCAAAGATAGACATTTTACTCTTGGTAAAAACTATTTCAACTACCCTTCTAAAATTGAAGGAGCTAATCATTTTTAGAGCATGTTTTACTGCTTTGTCATCCATCTCATTTCGAGGTATTCCAATATGTGCTGGAATCCATGCTGTTATACAGATACCTGCTTGCATTATTTCGGTAGTTAGGAACGTTATTTCATTTATGTCATTTCTGCATTCCAAAGTCCCTGTTCTGATCGTCATTATCCCTGACAAGGAATCAAATAAAATTACAGCTACAACCACTCAAACATCTCTAATCCAGGTTAATGTTAACATTACCCCCCTTAGTTCAGCTGTCGGAACAGTCATATAATTCAACAACCTTTTAGATTTCTGGAATCATAGACTAGGGACACAAGAAGCTGTTCCCCCATCTACCCATGCCGTCATCTTTTGATCCAACTGTATAGACTTGATGAAGCTGTTCTCATTTTTCATAAATAAATTCAAAAATGTCATTGATCACAATGTGCATTTTTTCCCTGCAATTCAAAATCCACAAATGGGGGGACCACTGTCTAGCTGTAATTTGATTTCCCATGACTCTTACTTTTTCTTTTTTATCTATCTCCTTTACCACCTTTTTGACCCTGATAATGTGAGGAAGTGTGTTGCAATGGTTGCAAGGGCCCCTAAGGGCAGCTAATCATCAATAGGAACACTTCTTCACTGTCACTCTGCTGTGGCCACAGTGCGTTTCAGGGGTCTGGGTTCTTAGCTATTAACTGTTGGTACCTCCACTTGACTGTTTAGGGTAGTCAGGAACCTTACCTTACTTCCCTATGTGGTTTCGACTGTCCCCTGATAATCGTATGAACCAACAATCAAGGTACACTTTATTTGCAAGGGGAAATACAGAGGAAGCATATAAAGGGAAGGGAAAGATTGATTTGGAGTAGATCTATCAGTAACAGCATGTGGCCCAACATGCCTGCAGTAGCCCATACTGAAAATGCCAAGGTCAGGGCAGGCTCCAAAAAGGAGAGCAGATTCTACCAAAACTGGTGGTTTTAACAATGTAGTTAATTTCACCAACCAGTCACAAACTGTACTCCTGATTCCCCACACTGGTTATCAATAAAATAAAATAAAAAAACTATACAGCTCCCTTTATTGCATCCCAGTCTCTGGCTTACAATGAGCATATAGGCCCAGTAAAATGAGAAGTTATTTAAATCTGTTTACTATACAAAATACTTCTCCTTGGGCTGCCACAATGACATGGTGGAGACTCATGCGTATACTTAAGACTCTAAGAGCAATGCCTCTGGAGTCCTGTACTCCTGGTAGGGTCACCCATGGTGGTAAGGTCAAAGTGCAGCCCAGCACAACACAACCCAGTATAAGACCTCAATGGCAGAACAGGCGGATGAAGCAGCATCAACTCTCAATGGCCGTGAAGGTGGACAAAGGCTGCAAAGGAGGAGAAACCTCCAGTCATCTTGGATCTCCTTGCTACTGGACACAGGTGCCTCTTCCGCCAACATTTGTGTGGCTGCTGGTGCACTCACGTGCAGGTTTCTTCCACAGGAAGAACTTTTCCCACACCCCTATCCATAAGAGTCCTGCAGCAAGTGGGCAAGTGATGACGGGGATAGGTGAAGTGATCACCAGCAGTCCCTAGTCACAGACCCATATGCAGGCGGTGACCATAAGATGGTTGTCATGTTTCCATGGACCAGGATAGGGGAGCGTTTTGGCAGCAGCAGTCATGACTAAGCAGGCCTTTTTAGGAACCCCTCTGCTCAGCCAATATGGGGAAGGAGCTAGAAAAGGTGCCCCAAACATAAGCTATCCCACCATACCTGACTGGATAACTGTGTCCAGAGAGATCACTCCCAATGCAGTTGAAAAACCAAAATGTTTCTTGTACCTTGGAATGTCTGTATCCTACTAGATGAATCAAAAAGTGAAAGTCCCAAATGCAGAACAGCAATTGTTGCCAGAGAACTCTCGAGGTACAACAGCAACATTGCTGTTCTCAGCGAAACAAGACATGCAGATGAAGGCCACTTGAGGGAAGAGGGCGGCAGTTACACTTTCTTCTGGAAAGGAAAACCAGCAAGCAACAGGTAAATACATGCTGTTGGCTTTGCAATCAAAAACCTTCTAGTCAACCGGCTGACTGAGCTCCCTTTCAGTATCAACGAGTGCCTTATGACCCTCCACATCCAATTGGTCAATAAGACATTTGTCACTATCATCAGTGCATATGCACCAACTCTTGACTCTGAACAAGAAAAGAGAGAATCCTTCTACACTGACCTTTATAAAATTTTGTCATCCATTCCAAAAACAGATAATACTCTTAGGCTGGGTCTACACTACCTGCCTGAATCGGTGGGTAGAAATCGACCTCTCGGGGATCGATTTATCGTGTCCCGACGGGACGCGACAATCGATCCCCGAATCGACACTCTTACTCCACCAGCGGAGGTGGGAGTAAGCGCCGTTGACGGGAAGCCGCAGAGGTCGATTTTGCCGCCGTCCTCACAGCGGGGTAAATCGGCTGCGATACGTCGAATTCAGCTACGCTATTCACATAGCTGAATTTGCGTATCTTAAATCGACTCCCCCCTGTAGTGTAGATGTAGCCTTAGGGGACTTTAATGCAAGAGTTGGCCGAGATTCTAACATATGGAGTAGCACCACTGGGAAGGAAGGAGTGGACAAGACCAATTCCAATGGCATCCTTCTCTCTACCAGCAAACATGCATAGCACAACCTTGTGATCACAAACACAATCTTCAGACAAAGCAACAAGTACAAAATAACTTGGTAACAGCCCTACTCAAAACAGTGGCACCTCCTCAACTATGGCATTGTAAGAACACAGGATCTAAGAGATGTCCAAATCACCCGTGTCATGAGAGGATACAATGATTCCTGGACTGACCATCACCTGGTGAGATCAGTCATGTCCATCAGGATTGCACCGAAACATGTAAAGCAACCCAAATTACACAGATGACAATACAACATCCACAGCCTTCATTCCTCAGTGCACCAAGAGAACTTCCAAACACTCCTCAGTGAAAAACTGGCCATATGCACACCTGGAAATGATAACATGAGTGTTGAAGATGACTAAAACAGGAGTAGTTTGACAATAACAACATTGAGATCACAGGCCTTTTGGATCAGAAGAGAAAATCTTTCTGTGACTGGCAAAACTAACCATTATCCAGTCAGAAACAGAGCTCTTTCCATCAGCTCAAAGCTGAAGTTCAAAGGAGGATCCAAGAAATGAAAAACAAATGGTGGGAGGAAAAAGCAAAATAAATCAAAACATTCCCTGACAGACATGATATGTGGAGCTTTTATTGTGAGACGAAGACCCTGTACAGGCCAAGCTCATGTGGCCTCACATCTCTGAGATCCGAAGATAGTAGTAGCCTTCTTAAAGATAACAAATCCATCAAAGAGTGCTGGAAGGAACACTATCAAAAGCTTCTAAATCGAGAATCGACTGTGACTGATGACACCATTGACTCCAGACCTCAAAACCCAATCTGAGAAACTCTTTCCAACCCACCAACACCTCAGGAGGTCTGCAACACAATTAAACAAGCAAAGAACAATAAAACACCAGGTCCTGATGGCATACCAGCTGAAATACTGAAAGTGGGGGAAGAAACATTGACTAACAAGCTTCACTTGCTGCTCCTCAAAATCTGGTGCACCACAGAAATCTCTGCTGATTTACGTAATGCTAACATTGTCACCATTTTCAAAAAGGGGGACTGGGCCAACTGTGGCAACTATCGAGGCATTGCCCTCCTCTCCATCGCTTGGAAGATTCTTGCTAGAATCTTACTGAATCGCCTGCTCCCTCTTGCACAGGAAGTACTTCCAGAGTCACAGTGCGGCTTCAGACCATCACGAGGCACAACCGACATGATTTTCAGAGCCAGGCAGATCCAGGAAAAATGTCAAGAACAACACCAGGAGCTGTATATGGCCTTTATCGATCTGACCCTGACCAACGTCTTCAACTCTGTCAACTGTGAGTCTCTGCGGAAAATCATGTAACAGTTTGGCTGCCCAACCACATTTATCACCATTGTAAGACTCCTCCATGACCAGAAGACTGCCTCCATCCTGTGCAGTGGCTCTACCTCTGAGCCCTTTGTCATCCAAAGTGGCGTAAAACAAGGTTGTGTATTGGCACCCACCCTTTTCTGCATTTTCATAGCAGATATGAAAACATTAGCCCAAGACCATCTACCACAGGGCATTGGCATCCAATATCGGATTGATGGCAACCTCTTCAAACTTTCTCTTCTCGTGCCAGAACTAAAGTAATATCGGCAACAATCTTGGGCCAGAGGGCATATTTACGCAACACACCATGCTGCCAGCCAATCCTTTAGTATCTAAAACTAACGGTTTATTATAAAAGAAAGGAAAAAGAAGAGAGTTGTTAAATGGTCAAAGCAATCAGATTCATGCATATGACTTCAGAGTCCATATATCACGTTCTTAGTAGCATTGGTGAGTTTGCTGGCTTGTAAAGTCCCTCTGGAACACATCCATCGCTTGGATGGGTCTATCAAACCTTTGTTCAATGCTTCAGTTTGTAAAGAAAATACTCCAGAGGTGAAAAACAGGAGTGAAGACAAAATGGAAAAGATGCAGCTGCCTTTTTATATCCTTTGCCATGTAGCTTGTACATCCTTTGTCCCAAACAACAAGCTCACAGCTCATGGGCATGGAAGAGCTCTTGGAGTCCCCTGTCCACAGGCATATACCCATATGTCCTGCTGACTCATAGGTGTAGCCCTTTTATACTTTTGTATGATATTGTCTATGTTACCTTTCCAAGTTAATTTATTATCCAACACTACTCCTAGGAAAATAAACTTGTGAAATATCTGAATTTTTTCATCATAAAAAAGTAAGTCCCACTCTTTCCTAACTTTCTTCCTGGTTAAAAGCATTCCCTTAGTTTTTGCAAGTGAGAATTTAATTCCTAACCATTTTCCCATGTAGAAAGTCTCTGGAGTGCCTCAATTATCTTTTCCACAGCTACTTTAAGTCTTTTATGCTTAGTCTACATAGTACAGTCATCTAAGAAAAGGGAAATACCTATTCTCAACTCCATGCTTTCTCCAAGGTCATCTATCATAATGGAAAACAAAGTAGGAATGATAATACTCCCTTATGGAATTCCATTTGTTAGTTTGTAGGTTTTTGATAAAGTTGTTCCCACTTTGACTTTTATAGTTCTGTCACTTAAAAAATCCCTCAGCCTTCGCCCTTTTATTCCAATTTTGGCTAGTTTATATAGGAGGCCTTCCCTGCATAGCATGTCATATCCTTTTTCAATGTCCAGGAAGACTATTATCATAATGTTCTGAGTCCTCATGTTTTTTTGTACCTCTGTTTCTAGTCTCACAATATGGTCAACTGTGCATCTTCCTTTTCTAAAACCACTTTTTACCTCAATTACAATATTTTTCTCCAACTATTCCACTAGTCGTACATTTATCATTTTTCCATGATTTTCCTCACACTGGATGTGAGGACAGTAGGCTTGTGAGCATCAGGTCTCGTACGTACCTTGCCTGGTCTACTAATTGGTATCACCAATGCTTGTTTCCACTCTATTGGCAACAGACATTTTTTTCCCATTGTCATTATATAACTGCAATAGACTCTTTATACTCCCTTCTGACAAGTGTTGCAGCATTTTGTTACTTCTATTATCTTTACCTGGGCCTCTATTTTCCTTTCTTCTAATGGCTGCAATAAGCTACTGCATACTAAAACTTTGATTGGCACATCATCAGTATATTTTCTCTAGCCATTTAATAGTTCACAGTTATCCTCAATAAACCTCCTATTTTTCCTCACAAAACTCATTGTTTTGATTCAAATCACTACTGACCTTTTGGAATTCTTTTGCTTGTTGCCCAATTCTTTAAGTGATTCCATTACTGATTTTAAATTAATTACTAATTTAAAGAGCTGGGGATTGCAGGGTTCTAGTCCCAGAATCAGGCACAACTGCATCAAGGTTATCAAGATCAGTGTCTGGCTGGGAACCCCAATGTGCACAATGATGTCACTCACACCAAGGGCAAAGCAAAACTTTAAGAAATTTTGTTAGCACAACTAGTAAAGACACAAATGCTCCAAACCACACAAAAAATAGCAATAATATAAAATTAAATTGATATTTTGTACCACTCCTTACATATACTCACACCCTTTCCTGAGGATCTGCTGGTAAGAGACAAGTGGTAATCTACTCCCTCCCTTGCATGCCTAATGAGTCTAATGATTCAGCTGTCCCCCTTACATGGTGGTCTAGCCTATTATAGGGCCTGACAGTTGCCATGAATAGTCATACAAATGTCCATCCTTCTTTGTCCACATTTATCTTCCTCACCCTAATAGTGTTGTGGTGTTCTTATAATATAGGTTAGTATAATAATGATTTTAACTTACCATCATGTGCATCGATTTGTTGCCAGGCCAAATTTGTGGTTACTTTGTATCACTTTGTACAACCCCCTCCCTCAAGCACAATGTTCCCAGTTCCACATAGCTCTGTTTCATTGTTGGGTCACTTACTTATGCTAAGGCTCATAGGTGTCAAAGCCTTATGCTAACTGCTTAAGCTAATGCCATACGGCAGTGGTTTTCAACCTTTTTTCATTTGTGGACCCCTAAAAAATTTCTAATGGAGGTACAGACCCTTTGGAAATCTTAGACATAGTTGGCAGACCCCCGGGGTCTGTGGATCACAGGTTGAAAGCCACTGCCTTACAGGATAGGCCTGTAGGTTTCTTGCCTTAGTGCTAAGTCAAATGCTAAACTTGCTCTATGAACTATATGCTGAAATGTCTGTCCTTCCTAAGTTGGAGAGCTAAATTTCATTGTTTGCAATAAGACCAGATACAGATTTACTTTTACTTTGAATTACATTCATTCTTTGAATTTGCTTATATATTTCTGAAAACCTTGAATTTTTGTTTCATTTCCCACAGAAGTTCTCCAACTTCTTTTTTAGTAATCCTTTATGCTACATCTTTTATAATTCATTAAGCCTTTACTATTCATTGTCTGTTTTGCTGGCTTGTATGATTTCTTTCTTTCCTTGATTGCTAATTTACAATCCTCATTCCACAGGGAACCAGATTTCTAAGTCAGGGCAATTTGAGGTTTTGTAGATGGACAGATCAGTTGCTGCTGTAATTCCTTTTATTACATTATAGAGTCTGCCGAGCTTGTCACTTGTACAGGAACTGTGCAAATATTCATCACATTTAAGGCCCCAGGCAGCTTTCTGAAAATTCCAGCTAGGAACTCTTTTTGTGTTTTTGACATTTCCTCATCTGTTGTACTGTATTCAGTAAGTACATTGCTTCCCAGTCTATCTTCTTTATGAATTTCCCGCTCCATTTACTAGCTATATTATTATTTGATGCAGTTCCGAGATCCAAAGCAGAAAAGGATCCATCCACTGAATTAAATCTAGAAGGTGCTCCTGTATTCAATATTACCAGGTTATGGCACATCAATAAATTGTTCTAAACATTTTAATTTAGGTCAGTTTACTTACTTCCCCATAGCTCATTATGACTATTAAATTTGACTTTTATCCTGTTTTTGCTTTTCATTTGTATTCATTCCTCCTTCTTCAAATCCTGATATATCTAGTCCTTTTTTATTTCTCCTGATCTGAGACTATTCATCATCCCATTTCTTCTCCTTCATAGTCCAAAGCAACTTTCTCTTCTCCTCCCCCAATCTATTGTCAGTTTCAACATTCAGCCTCCTTTCAACTGGGGACCAGCCACAGCCAGCCAGCCTGTTTCTACAGCCTACCCTCACTGTCTTCAGCCAGCCACCAGCACTCAGCCCCAGCCCAACCTCCAGCCAGCAGCCTGCCAGACGATCTCCAGCCACTTCAATCCCAGCCTCCAGTCAGGCCCCTCTCCAGCCAGCCTCTTCAACTCTCTCAGCCAAACTCCCAGCCCAACCTTCAGCCAGGGTGACTGGCACAGGATGGCTGGTCCTGTAAGTGAATTAGTTCCAGTTCTCCTATGTCAGAAGAGGGGCTCCCATTTGGCTAATTAAGAGGGCAGGGCAGCACCTGGGGAGACAAAAGAATGTGAAGAATCTGAGGGGAGGGATTCAGAGAGAGAGAGACCTGGTGAGAGGTCTGCCAGAGTCCAGAGACTGGAGGAGATCTCTGAGGAAAGCTGCAGAGAGCAGACAGCTCCCCGGAAAGAGGAGAGAATTATCAGGAAGCCAGTGGAGGGGCTAGCCTGCTTACTTTCAAAAGCCAAAGCCAGTGGCAGGAGGTTGGAAAGGACTGAGAGCTAGGAAGGCAGTGTGTGTGTGTGGGGGGGGGGGGGCAGCTGTCCTTTCTGAGCCGAAAAGAACAGGAGTACTTGTGGCACCTTCCTGAGCCAGAGAGCCAAGGCCAAGGATGGCTGGAGAGGGTTAAAGGCTGAGGGCAGTGGAGTGAGATGCCTGTTGACTTGCACAGATGAAGAGATGAAGCCAAAGGGTCTGAGAGGGCTATGCTGGAGATCAGAGGTTATGGTGAAGGATGCCAGGGTTGTGTTTGATGTATTGCCTGGATTCTGTGTTGGGGCTTATGTGCAAGGGGGAGTGTGTTCTTTTG
This sequence comes from Trachemys scripta elegans, assembly GCF_013100865.1. NCBI lineage: Eukaryota > Metazoa > Chordata > Testudines > Emydidae > Trachemys > Trachemys scripta. Next base: position 133,048,087 of record NC_048299.1, on the reverse strand, counting down.
TAATAAATTAACCCCACACAGGTCATTTGAGTTAAGACAGACTGCTTGGACTCAGGGCCAGCTCTGACTTTTTTGCCACCCCAAGCAAAAAAAAAAAAAAAATAGGGCAGTCGTGCCGCCCTAAGATTGGGTGGAATGCAGCCCCTTGGAATCTGCCGCCCCAAGCACGAGCTTGCTTGGCTGGTTCCTGGAGCCGGCCCTGCTTGGACTGTTTCAGGGGACTCTGAAAGGGGAAACTAAAGCACGTCCACATGTCATGCCACAGTCGGAGCAGGACTGCATGCCAGGCAGTGCCGCTGTATGATGATGACCAAATAGAGAACTTTAAATCTATTATATATATATCCAGTTGCAGAATAAACAGGGTTTAGCATGGAAAAGAATCTGAATCAGAGAGTATATAGAGTCCTCTTTAATTTTCCATTAAAAAAAAAATCTATGTTTGATATGGCAAGGAGGGAACCAACAAACATGAAAAAAAATGAAAAGCTCTTGGGGAGGTGGTATTTTATGGGCTAGTCTGTCACCCTCTGAAGTCCATGACAAAACAATCATGTTCAATGGTTCAGGATCTGGCCCTTAGAGTACAGGTCATCATATTCTAGCACAATAAAGGTTCTATATTTGTCTACCAATGACTTTCAGATCAAATTTCCTCCTTTTATAGGGAAAATGATTTTTTTTTACTACCAGCCTTGCAAACTGCATATTTATCTCCACGTGAAGTTCCATATGTAGCCTTAATTTTAAGACCCTACATTTCTGATCTGGTCTTTTTGCATGTCCCCCTCCTCCCGCTCCTACAGACACTAGCTATAATTTTTTTTAGAATCCTCACTCACAGGCATTTTTGGGCTTTCTTTCATGCTGTCCTTTATACCTTTCTAACATCTTAGTCAATTCTTGACCCTCAATGCATGTAGATCACTTCTAAATATCCACATCTGCCATAAACCCTACAAAAAGTGTAAAAGCTATTTACCTCCCCCCTTCAAAAAAAACCCCTAAAACTGCATGGAAAACTCATAAAAGCTATTTCTGTAACAAATGTTTTCTCCTCTGGATCCCAGAGTTGATCACAATCTCACTTATCTGTCAAAGCTATCAATTAGATAATAAACTCCAGGGGGCAAGGACTTCTGCAGTTATGGTAAAATATCTAGCACATGTATGCACACTTTAATACATACAGATATTTTTCTTCTTAAATAGAAATTCACAGATTTGTTTATGCAAACATTCATGAAAGTATCTGTTTAGATACAAAACACAAAGAGTCATGCAGCTCTAAAGATGATACATAATTGCATACTTGTCATACAAAATGAATGCTAAAGTCTCAGGTACTCATAATATTTTGCACTTTTGGGTAACCTCTTGAAATATTTCACTGTAATACCATGGTTTCTGTATATTTACTGTACATGGCTTACCACTCTATTTGGAGTACATATGTCTTTGTGATTATGCTAGACTTCCTCCAGCTTCAAAAATATCTGTCAACTTCATGAGGAAAGTCCTGACTTTTCTCAGGCTAGGTGATTTCAGGACCCATTTCCTTAGAAACAATATTTTCATTACTTAAAAGTATTCCATCCTTTATAGAAAGGTCCTATAGAAATGAATCAAAACAGGTCCTACAGAAATGTTATAGGGTTGTATAAATATTGCTCTAAAAATCAATGGAGTGACAAGGTGGTTGAGGTAATATCTTTTATTGGACCAACTTCTGTTGGTGAAAGAGACAAGCTTTCAAGCTTACACAGAGCTCTTCTTCGGGTTTACTGAATAAAAACCACTCGAATATCCTGGGACCAACACGGCTACACCACCACTCTAAAAATCAATACTATTTAAGAGAAGATAGGTTTCTTCTCTATCCTAAGTTTTTTTTACCATTGTGTAGCATGCTATAGCAGGGATGTAGATCTCCGTTAAGTTCTATAGGATCATTCAAAAAGCCTATGGAAATGTTATTTTGGATCAAATTCTATAGAGCTTTCCATAAAAAAGCAGCACTCACCCTGTCAATCACTATCTGCAATTAGCTGCCACACTATACTCAGTTTAGATAAAGCTTCCAAGCTCACTTATTTCTTTAACATTTATTGCTAGGCTGCAACTTGTATAGGATTGTTATTTTAACCTTCATATAGCATTTTGCAGTTGGATAACACATGATAAGGTGAAAGCAGACCCCACTTTCCAGTGCAGCAACAGACAGGATGGTTAACTAGAATCACCAAAGGTCTGAACCACACTGGCAAATCTCATGTTCTCATGGGGCCAGAAAGACATAGCACTATTTCACTTAATCTGACTTCCCTGTCTCCTCCAGAGAGATGGAAGAAGAAATTAAAGATCTGCCTTGTGCCACAGCAAAGGTGAATGTCAAGCAAATAAGGCCTCCTAGCAACAATTCTGCATTATATCACAAGTGATCCAGATGCTTAAACCATTACTTCTATTTCAAATGAAGAAGTCAGCAACTTAATGTAGAATTGGGTCTGAGCCAAGCATACATAGATCCAAACATCCCTGAAGACAATGAGATTGGAACTGAAACCCAGATCAAGATCTGAATTTTATTCTGGCTTCTATCTGTGCTGAGCTGAAATCAAGCCCCTGGTTATGCTCACTCCTAAATGTGGGTGTGGGTGGGTTGAAGTCACGAGCCAGGTTTTATGGCCATGTTCCCATCACTATTTCATAGCTAGAGCTGGGTGCATAATACATTTTTCAGTTCACTAGCAGTTTAGAAAAATAAAATAATAAGTTAGTTGCAGGTCATTTGAAAATGGCACTTTTTGGGACATTTTTCAGTGAATCAAAAGTAAAAGAAATAATTCAAATTGAAATGTAATGTTTTGATTTCCAGGCATTTTGGTTCACAAACTGGCCAGAGAAGGTGGTGTTGGTGGTGCTAGTGACTCCCTTATAAGCTTTACCCCAGTGGTTAGGGCACTCATCTAGGATGTGGGAGAGCCATGTTCAAGTCCTTTCTGTGCCTGATGTGGGGAAGATCTGAGCTTGGGTCTCCCTCACTGCAGGAAAGCAGCCTAGCCACTAGCTAGCCCAATGAATGTTCATTGTCATCATGAATGACTATGAATTACCACTAGTAATGACAATGAATAGCAATTGGTCCAGGGAACGACAGAGAATGACTCTATAGACTGGTAGTTAGGGCAATCCCCTAGGATGTGGGATATTCATGTCCAAGTCGTTGTACCAAAGATTATTTATAAAGGAGTAGAACATCTTCAGGAGGAGAGATTGAGAAATAACCCTACCAGAATAGCTCATTGGTTAGCGTACTCTCCTGCAACAGTGGAGAGCCAACTATAAACCCTTTCTCCACATCACTCAGAGGGGGGAAAGTGAACCTGGGTCTCCCTTGTCAGTGCTCTAACCACTGGCACTGGCACCATAAGGGAGGCACTGGCACCACCACCACCACCTCCTCTGGCCACTCTTTGAATCTTGTGCTTGATTTTGCCAAAATGCTTTAAAGTCAAAATGAATTTTTGTGGAGACAAAACCTGAAATGTTTCATTTTGACATTACCAAACCATTTCTACATTTTTTGCTCAGTCAAAATTATTTTGCACACCTGACCCACATTTCTAAATAGTTTCAGTTGACTTGAAACTGCATTTTGTCAGCAAATAAACTATGTCTCCCAGCTCTAATTATAGCTTCACTTATTGATGCTTGCATACAAAACTCCAAAGGGTGACTAATCTGAGTCAATAGGATGAAAAATGAACGGAAATAAATAGTTTAGGAAGGTTCTCCAGAGACAAGCATTACAGGGCTACCTTCCTTTTCTGAACAAAACAACTTAAAATGAACTAAATGTAATGTCTGCAATTTCTAATTCCTTCTCTTCTTTTAATACCGCAGCTTAATACTACTTTTTAATAATATTAGGTGGCTAGAATATTTTTATATTCACTGATTCCCTTTCTTGTTCTAACTAATATCCCCAAGATAATTTTCCCCTTTGTTCTCCTGAATCTCTAAAATCAATCACAAAATATTCAACGGGTACTGAAATGAGAGCATCATCATCTTCATAACCTTTAAAATCATATCTTCACCCAACATGTCTCATTCTCAGTACTTATTTGCACTGTAGAAAAACTGAAGACTCCAACCTAAATTTGCTAGATTTGCATCTCCATAACTGAGTTTCTCACCCACTGTATATATAATTTCTTTGTTCATTTCTGTTTTAATTAATGCATTTGAAAAGAGGAAATGCATTTTCAAATATGCTATTGAACTACTTTATTAAAGCACAAATAAATATATTAAGCAAAGTAACAGATTTAACTTAGATGCAATACTTAACCTTTGACCTGCATACATGTCTTGTTCATGCCACTTTTTCATATACACTTGAGATCACCCACTACAAATACTATGAGAAATGAGAGTGATTGAAGACTAGATTTTACCAATGTTTAAGTCTGGGACAGTGTGACATTACCTAGGATACAATCTGGACTATTGAACAGCTGTGTCCTGTCAATTCTCCAGTCTGGAGTGACTCTTAAACTGCTTCACTGGGAAAGCAACCACCCTGGTCTGCTCACACACAGCCTCCAGCATGTAAATCACTCCCAGCTATGCTGCATGAGTGCTATGGCCAGCCATTCTTGAATTATACTGCAGAGCATCACCAGCAAATTCCCAGTCCCAGACTTTCCCCCCGAAATGTGCCTCTTGTACTGCCCAGCCCTCTCCTGGAAACACACATTCATATAAATTCTGTCATTTCATTAATAGAAAATGATATACACAAGTCTTGTTATCTGAAATTGAGTTTCCCAAACTCAAGCACAAACCAAGTTGGATGGTTTAGATAAAACAATAAAACAAGTTTATTAATTACAGAAAGATAGATTTTAAGTGATTACAAGTAATGAAGCATAAAAGTCAGGATTTGCTAACAAGAAAATAAAAGGTAAAACACAACTAATTTCTAACTTAAACTAAATCAATTGAAAGCTCTAAGTCGACCTAATATAGATCAACATAAGTTTTAGTATAGACATGCCCTCAGTAAAGTCATAAAGTAGAATCCTATTACTTTACATATAATATTGCCACTCATATTTTACCAGGACGTTAATGATCAGCAAATTATGAGTTTCTAAATAATACGTCACAAGAAATACTTGTTACAAAATGTATCATAGTCTGGTAAAAAGGGATGAACATAGTAGCATAGACTGTCACAAACAGCTGCTTCAGATAAACTAGGAAAATTCACAGCATTTGCAGCATCTGTACTTAAAACTATAAAAGGTTGATTTTAAGAGTAGTATATGAGGATATCTAGGGAGCAAGATAGTAGCTATACCAATGGATTCAACATCCCTGTAAAATATATTTAATGTGCATGGGAAAAGTTGGATTGACAACCTTGGTCAACCCTTTTGTAGACTAAAGGCAAGTAAACCCCCAAAGAAACAAAAGTTGGGTTTAATGAGCAGTTTGGATGCTTATCTTGACTTCTTTAGTCTAGAAATCAGGCTGGAATAATCCCTAGAACACATCTTTGTGCAGCCTTTCCTAGTTTCAGACAGGACAGAATAGCAATAAGGTATCCCCACAGCACTTCATTCAGAGAAATGAGAAAATACACAGGTATGTTTTTTTATTATTATCAAGTTAATCACTTCTTTAATACAAGCAGACTTAGGTCTGGTTCCATTCCAATTTGGGGTAAAGAGATTACTAATTAATCTGAATTGGTTTATTCATTCCCAGTGCATAAAATGAGTGGAGAACTCCAACTTACTCCTCAGAAGTCACTAAAGGTTTAGATGGCAATGACATTCAGTTATATCAATTTGGGCCAAAGTAAAAAGCAGGGACGAATAAATAAATATTTCCATATCACAGTTTCTTGAGTTTGGGAATCTGAAATGCTTTTTTTTTTTGCCATATACACTTGCATACAACAGCCTATTAAAATAACTGCTTTTCTCCCCACATTTTTCTCTACTAGGCACTTACCTAAAATTGCAAAAAGGTTTTTTTAAAAATCCCACACACCTCTCACTCAAATTGTTTCCTGATTAATTGGATTTTCTTCTGCAATGATCATGAGATCCATGATGGACATAAATGTGCTATATATACACACTAAAACTACCATTAGACCTGGCAAGTTTGCGATATCAAAATAAAAATTCACCATTTAGGAGCAAAGCAGCCCTTTTTAAAGCACATACTGGGCATACTATGCCTTTTAAAGGTCTGTAGGGTATGATGAGGGATTGCTTCTTCAGGTGTTCTGGTGTAATGTTAAAATAAGCATAAATCTGAGTGATACTATTATCAGACCACTAAATTATACAATTCAAAATGAACAGCTTAAATCTTTCAAAGTATGTTACTGCACAAACATTAGAATCGTCCAATTTGTAAAGCTAGGCAATACTTTACAAGAAGCCTTGTATAAACTGTTCTCACATGGTGACCCGTTGAAAGGAGGAAGTCTGTTACTACAGCATCAGCTGGCAAGTGAAATAGCTTTTGCTGCTGTTATAAATAAAGCACAGTGGAGAAATCTAGTCTTCATTTGTTAAGAGCTGGTCACTCCAGAGGCTAGCAATTTAAGATGCATTTCTCCCCATTTTACATTCACCCTTATTTACTGCATGTTATTCAAACCCTGCTCTGAAGAAAAAATATTTCTTCACAGGCTTTCGTATGGTGCTCATCACTATAGTATCTGAGTGCTGCACAAGTACTCATCAATTTGTTTCCACTATACCACTGTTTGTATGTGTACAGTGAAAGGAAAGCATTCAACTGCCTTAAACCAGATATCATCCTCTCTCTTCCTGCAGTTTCCTGGTACATTCACCACACACCTTCCAACTTCTGCAATAAATAAAGCAGGGGTCCCACAGACAACATTCTCCTTTACAATACAAACCAGATTCACACCCAGAACAGGTCCATCCTATGCACCAAAGGAGACAGGGCCCAGTGGAATAAATGGTTTGTGATCATGTCGTTTAAGACTATCAGAATGTATATGAACAAGGGGGTGAATTAAAGTTGAAAAGGCAACCTTAATTTTGGCATTTCCTAACTTCTGGGTGCTCTTTGAATGTGATCTAAAAAAAAAACAAATTCCATCATGGACAGTCTTGTCACATTTAGGGGCCGTGAGGGGATGAAGCAAGCCCAGTCACTCTATGGAGATAGCACATGCAAAGTTTATCTAACCCTAGGAGCTGTAAAAGGCTTGAGCATGTTCAGGGTGCATGAAATCTTCAGAAATTTTGACTGTTAAAATCTACTTAGGAAGTGTGATGTGCAATTTTTCAATATGCTTATAACTTGTCCAAATTTGGGTCTTCCCCCTCTCCCCACAGGAACAGCACAAGACACATTCCAGACACAAAGGCCACACCTCTATCAAATTCTAAATCTCTGCTCCAAAGCATAGGAACACTAGAGTTTTCCAAAGAAAGTGTTAACAGTTTTATTTGCAAAATAATGCATCTTTCCATAGCCTTGTTCTCAGTGAATAGTTTTAGCTAGAATTTTCCAAAAGAATTACTTCAGACACTGGGCATGGAAAATTTCAGCCCAAACACTTAGTTTGGCAAAGTTACAAGGAACTCAATAAAGGATCTTATAATGGGAAGTGTCAGAAAACCTTATAATAGCAATGTTACCAGGTCCGGCTATAGTGAGGTTGAATTCCCACAGATCCATACTTAATCGAAATCCCTTCTTTGTGCATATGAGGAATCATCTGACATTTCTAACATTTCAAACAAAGGCAGCTCATCCCATTTTATTTTTACACCAAGAATATTCTAACCCCAGGTCAAAGAAAAACATCATCCAGTGTATCTTAGTCTATTAGAATATACTCCACACAGTAAGACCATGAAAGAAGAGTATTTGATTACAATATTGTTTGAATCTTCTTCTGGTTCCAGACGTACTTCAGCAGCTTTGGGGAATGTTTACAGAATATGAAGTTTTACAATATGCATCTTTCCTAATTCTAATACATATTGATAACAATGCTCCAATAATATTTGTTCTTTACATCCCTATCTCGTGAGTAGCCGAGCACTTTCAGCTCCCATTGACTCTTTCCCATTGCAGTCAAAGGGAGTTGAGGGTGCTCAGAATCTGGCAGAAAGCACAGGATCAGCCTCCTACATACTAAATAGATACTTTCATAATAACAAAGATTTATGCTAATCAATTTCTTACCTCTGTTACAAGTGATAACTATTGCTACTCTGTGGTGCTTGAGAGTTTCTCTTGTTGTATATGTTTGTAACTGAAGTAACATATGTTTTTTTGTAAATGAGCATCCCTGGCATTTGCTTATAGAAGCTAAATCACTACTAATTTATTTTCGCTGCGAGACCACCAGGATATTTGAGTTGCAGTGCCTGTTGCTTTCCTGAGCTAAGGTATCTTTTACTTTATGCAATAATAAAGAATGTTTTCAAAGCCAAAAAATCCATTTATTGAAAAGAAAATTCATTTATTGAAAAGAAAAACAATGGCTTGGAAAACAGAAAGGGCAAGGGTGGGAATGTCTGGTGTGCTGTGCAATGAGTGTTGCACTTCAGGATGGCTATACTGCATGGTGATGGAGGTTGAATGCAGTGGGTAAGGGTCATAGTTTTCAGGGCTGGGTGGTGAAGCTACAGGTGTTGGAGGCAGCTGGTGGTGATAAGAACCCGGATGTTGGGTAGGGTTACCATATTTCAGCAAGCAAAAAAGAGGACGGGAGGAGCCCCGCCCCTGTCCTGCCCTAGCCCCGCCCCTGCCCCACCCACTTCCCGCCCCCCTCAGAACCCCCAACCCTCCCCCCCACTCCTTGTCCCCTGACTGCCCCCTCCTGGGATCCCTGCCCTTAACTGCCCCCCCAAGACTTCACCCACTACCTAAGCCTCCCTGCCTCTTGTCCCCTGACTGCCCCCTCCTGAGACCCCCCCCCCCATCCTAACTGGCCACCTAGGACCCTACCCCCTACCTGTGCCCTGACTGCCCCAACCCTTATCCACACCCCCACCCCCAGACAGACCCCTGGGACTCCCACGCCCCATCCAACCACTCCCCACCTCCTGACAGCCCCCCCCAGAACTCCCGACCCATCTAAACCCCTCTGCTCCCTGTCCCCTGACTGCTCCGATCCCTCTCCCCACTCCTGCTCCCTGACAGCCCCCCCCGAACTCCCAATACCCCCTGCTCCTTGTCCCCTGACTGCCCCCTCCTGGGACCCCTGCTCCTAACTGCCCTCCAGAACCCCACCCCCTACCTAAGCCTCCCTGTTCCTTATCCCCTAACTGCCCCTTCCTAAGACCCCCCCACCCTAACTGCCCCCCAGGACCCTACCCCCTACCCGTACCCTGACTGCCCAAAATCTTATCCACACACCTCCCAGAAAGCCCCCCCCCGAACTCCTGACCCCCCCGTCTCTTGACTGCCCCCTCCAGAACCTCCCTGCCCCTTCTCCGACCCCCTGGCTCCCTTGTCGTTGGCCTTTCTTCGTCTAAGGTCTCTCTGGGAGCTTGCTGAGTCTGAGCCGTTCTCCCGGCACGCTGGGGAGCGGGGGAGGCGCTCCAGACTGCCGGAGGCGAATGCAGGGAGGGAGGGAGGGAGGGAGTGAGCTATGCTGCAGGGGGAGGAGGGACTCTCGCTCGCTGTCAGAGCCCCATGTAAGTGGCACCATCCGGCTGCCCTGTTAGCCGCACGTGCTCTGCATGGGGGTGGGAGGGAAGTCCAGACATTAACAAATTCCCCACGGACGCTATTTTTAGTTCAAAAATCCGGACATGTCCGGGGGAATCCGGACGAATGGTAACCCTAATGTTGGGGAAAGTGGGTTGGAGGTGACATGGGGGCACAAGAAAGAGTTTTGGGACAAGGGCTGCAGGGGGTGTGTGGGCGCGATAGTGCTCTGCCTGCATGGCTACGAGCACCTGGATCGAGTCCGCTTGGCGCTCCATGATACTTATCAGCCAATCCGTGCTTTGCTGCCAGAGCTCCGCGCTTTTGTGCCGGCGATCTGCATTCTGCTGGCAGATACTCCTTTCACTCTCTTTCCACTCCTGCGCTTTTAGTTAAGCAACTGCTGCATTACTTCATGCAGCATGTCTTCTTTGCTTCTACGTGGTCTCTTCCTGATTCTTTCAGTCTCTCGGCCGGTGATAACACTGACAGCAGAGATCTCAAGGTTGCATCTGCAAAGGTAAAATGCAACACTTAACAGAGGCAGCATTGTTCACACCAGACAGAGCAATGATTTCCCCGTACTTAAGGAGAGCAAGCACAGTCTACACAATAGCATAATTTGCCTGTCCCAAAGAGCGCACATAACCCATGGGAGCCCTAAAATGGTGAGTACGCACAGGGTCAAGGGGGACCAATTGTTTCCTGGCTGTACTGTCCTCTGGGTTTGTCATAAACATTCAGTTAAGGGTTAATTCCTCTTTTACCTGTAAAGGGTTAAGAAGCTCACATAACCTAGGTGACACCTGACCAGAAGGACCAATAAGGGGACAAGATACTTTAAAATCTGGAAGGAGGAAAAAGTCTTTTGTCTGTGTGTGTGTGTGTGCGTGCTTTTGCCAGAGACAGAGAAAGAAGGAGCCATCCCACTCCTATAGGGTAGTGAGTATTTAGAGAAGGAATGTGTTAAATTACTTTTATTTTCTTGTTTGTGAGTTCTTTTGTGAATAAGAGGGAGGGTAAATTTGGTTTCTTTGTGTAACTTTAAAGTTTTGCCCAGAGGGAAACCCTCTGTTTTGAATCTGATTGTCTGTGAGATTATCTTTCATTCTAATTTTACAGAGGTACTCCTTTCAGCTTTTTTCTTAATTAAATTTCTTCTTTTAAGAACCTGATTGATTTTTCATTGTTTTAAGACCCAAGGGTTTGGATCTGTGTTCACCAGGACTAAGTGGTGAGGGGTATTCTCAAGCCTGCCCAGGAAAGGGGGGTTAGGGACTTGGAACTCTGCCTTCCCCCAAATATCTCCCAAGTGACTCTCCCTAAATATTTGGTTAACGCTTGGTGGTGGCAGCGTACTATTAACCTAAGATGGTAAAAATAAGCTTAGGGGGTCTTTCATGCAGGTCCCCACATCTGTACCCTAAAGTTCAGAGTGGGGAGGGAATCTTGACAGGGTTTCTCTGTCTTGGGGAGAGCCAACAGCTGCAGGGAGCACCTATACTGAACACTGTCCCCATATTTTGAACAGGAGTTCATCCTGGAAGATATCTCGCTGCTGAGAGTGACCTGGGAAGCAAGGGAGGGTCTTCTACTACAATGCGGCTTCTGCCCTGGCCCATATGCAGCTTACCTGTGTGCAGGAATGGTCCAACCGCCCCTCATGGCACAGTGTCGCGGACATGTTAGCCTGACTGGGACAAGAACCACAGTGGCTCTCCCAAGAAACCTGTGCAAGAACATTGCCCAAATTCTGGCTGAGACCTTTGAAGAGATCATTGAGGCCAATTGATTACTGCAATGTAAGAAAGCACATCAACGCCCTATTCTTCATCTAGGCATGCATGCAGCCCTAACCCTCCTTGCCCCAAGAGCGTGCACCAAATAACTTCCTTCCCAAAATAAAAGCCGCTTACTGGGAAACTCCTCTGGTGCTTGTCCTTCCCCAAGCACTGGCTGCCACAACTGGCTACCTTCCTCCTGGCTTGAGAACAGCTCCTGGATGCATGCATCTAGGGATTCCAGGGCGTCTTCCTCCGCCTCAGCACCCTCACTCCCGCCTTGCTCCTCGTCCTCCTCCTCTTCATCCTGCCTTGTTGAACTGGGCTCTGAAGTGTCCTTGGTGGTACTCGGAGTGGAGGTGGGGTTGCCCCCAAATATCATGTCCAGCTCTTTGTAGAAATGGTAGGTCGCGAGGGCAGCAACGGAGTAGCGGTTTGCCTTGCGGGCTTTGTGGTAGGCATTCCGCAGCTCCTTCACTTTAACCCTGCACTGCAGTGCGTCCTGGTCATGCCTCCTTTCCATCATGTCCCTTGATATGTGCCTGAAGGTATCATAATCCCTATTGCTGGAGCGCAGCTGGGACTGGACAGCTTCCTCCCCCCAAACACTGATGAGGTCCAACACCTCGCCATTGCTCCATACTGAGGATCACCTAGTGCATGGAAAGATTCGCTGAGAGCACTCCACACCTGGATGAGCAAACAGGAAGGGGATTTTCAAGATTCCCAGAGAATTTAAAGGGTGGGTCTGATGGTTGGTCACCTGAAGGTAGGCAGTAGAGTTCAAACTGATGACCAGAGTGGCTAGAACAGGCATTGTTGGACACTTCTGGAGACCGATCAGAGCGCATTAACAGACCAGGGCAGCCACACTGTCGCCACGGAGCTCCAGCGGGAGTGCATCAAACGTTATTCCACTCCGCAGCTAGAGCACTCCTGGTACTCCACCTTGTGAGTCAGAGCACCAGTGTGGACGCGTCATGTGTTAGAGCGCACTGGGATGCTTTAATGTGCTCTAACTCGCAAGTGTAGCCAAGCCCTAATATGTCTTTATCACTTCAACATAGCTGATGTAATCATTATGGTAGAGCAAAACTGAAAAGCTACGTTGCAAAAAACCCTAAAATTCCACCAATAAAATAAATGTTAGAATTATATGGGTGGAGGGGCAGGAAAGATGGTAGAGATATTTTTAAAAGATAAAAAAAATTAATTCCTTTTATAAAGGATTTAAAATATTTTTTAGCCATTTATAAACATATTAAAATAAGACAGTATCCAATTTTACTGTCTGTTGATTCCAGTTGATTGTCTCCAATATGGAAAAGTGTTTTGGTTGCATTTTAACCTTCCATGTCTGGGAAAAATCCAGGACACAGCATTATAAAATAGCAGGAAAAGGCACCTGCTGATTTTTAAGATACCTTTAGTGCTGCATAAATAGGTCACATCTTGGCTCCGGCACGCCTTAGCAGGGCTGGATTACCCAATAAGCAGACTAAGCAAGTGCTTAGGGCACCAGCAAAGCAGGGGGCCCAAAAAAAAAGATTTTTTTTTAAATTTGATATTTGATATTTCAAAAAAAGCATCGAAGTAGTCATCATGGGAAAAATCAGAACATTGTTAGACTTGCTTACACTCCACTACACACTCGTCTGCCATTTTTCTGTTCTCTTTTTATTACTTATCCCCACCTAAACCAGGAGGGTGTCCTACTAACATAGATCGAAATAATGCGAGGAAATCAGATCCTGTCATATATTGCAACAAATTTATGTTTCATTATTGATATATTCTTCTGAGTTATACGCACTTGATTCATTTTTTCTTTCTTATATATATATATATATTATATACATATATAAAAATAATGTATGTTGTGTAATTTTTTTTTAAGTTCAGATAACTGATATAAGGGGCAGGATGAAACATAACTGAGTTGAGCACAGAAACGTAAACTTGCGGAAGAAAAGAAACAAAAAACTAGTGAAATTTTCAAAAATCTTCCAAAGCTGACATCATTTTTCAAAGCGAATCCATCAGAAGCAACATCTTCTCTCAGTAGCACAGACATCGTTCCAAAACCTATAGGTGGTTCAGAGACTGACCCTTCTTCTATTGGTGAAACACACCATTCCAGAACATGTGGATGTGTCAGAGACTGTAACTGATTATCCTACTCCTGGTGGTAAAACAGACATTGTTCTAGAAGGTGTGGATGTGTCAGAGACTGAACCTGCTCATGCTGTAAATAATAGGAGAAAAGATCCTGGTATGTAGGTTGATTTCAGTACCGATGATATAGCTTACTGGATAGATCATGGACCAAATGACTGTCAACACCACACTGTGCCATTTGAGAAATCACGTTGGACTTTTACCAATGGCAAACAAACAAGATATTGTCCACAAAAAATATTTTTTGGCATGAAAGCGAATGGTGAGAAATACACTCAAGAATGGCTACTGTATTCACCATCAACAGGGTCTGTGTACTGCTTTGTTTGCAAACTTTTTGCATATAAACCTTCAACCTCCTGGTTTGCTGCAGATGGAGTTAGTGACTGGCGGAATTCTGTTTTAATTGAACAATATGAAAATAGCACTACTCACAGAGATTCAATGTTGACATATTTAAATCGAAGACAGGGATTTGGATTGACACAAAAATTGGAAGAACAAATTAAAGGGGAGCGTGAATACTGGCAATATGTCTTGCAACGTGTTATAGCTGTTATTCAAACATTAGCTGAACGTGGCCTGCCTTTCGAAAATAGAAATTCCTTGGGATTGTTGGAGCTTGTGGCTCAGTTTGACCCATTTGTAGCAGGCCATATCTCAAAATATGGGAATACTGGCAAAGGTAACCCATCATACTTATCCAAGACAATATGTGATGAACTCATTGGTCTAATGAGTGACAAAGTTCTTTCAGCTATTGTGGATGAAATAAGTACTGCTGGGTACTTCAGTTTATCTGTCGACTCTACACCTGATCTTTCACATATTGATCAATTGAGTATTGTACTAAGATATGTGTCTCCCACATAAGGAAAGCCAGTTGAACGATTTATAACATTCCTCAATTTGCAAAGCCACACTGGTGAAGAAATGGCAACTCAAGTACTACATTATCTGTGCCAAGTTTGCAAAATAGATTTTTCAAAGTGCAGAGATCAATCTTATGATAACGCTGCCAACATGCCAGGGCGTTATCAAGGAATGTAGAAGAAGCTTTTAGAACAGAACAAATATGCCATATTCATACCATGTGCTGCACACTCTCTCAATCTTGTTGGCCGCAGTGCTGTTGATTGTTGTCCGGTAGCAGTAAGGTTTTTCTCAACAGTCCAGTTACTTTATACATTTTTCTCTGCCTCAACACACCGATGAGCAGTTCTTAAAACATATTTGGGCAATGATCATGTGTTGAAATCTCTTTCTAATATTCGCTGGGAGGCACATGCAATGGCAACAAGTGCAACTCTGGAGTCCTACTCAAAGATTGTGGATGCATTAGAAAGTATAGCTGAAGACCAATCACAAAAAGGGAGAAACTATACGAGAGGCAGAAAACATTGCAAACAAGATGCAAGACTAGAGTTTGTGTTCATGTTGACCATGTGGAATGAATTTTTACAACACTTTTACCACACAAGTCAAGCTCTCCAAGAAAAAGAATTGGATTTGAAAACATGTGCAGACCTCTGTCAATCATTAGCAGACCACTTACACACTTTGAGGAATGATTTTGAAAGATTTGAAGACATATCATGCCTGATACTAACTACAAAGAAGCCCAGTCCCGCAAGCAAATCAGGAAAAAACAAGCAAATGATAGCAGTGCAACAGAAACAGCATTGAATCTTAGAGACAAATTCCATGTATCTACTTACTATGCTATAATTGATACACTTGAAGCTCATATGAAGAGGAGAGGTGAAGTGTACAAAGAAGTATCAAGTAGATTTTCTTTTCTAAACGATATGGACTTATCTGATGAACAGTATTCACAAGGTTCCCAAAAGCTAGTTGACTCGTACCCTGTTGACTTGAACATCAATTTTTGTGGAGAAGTATGGCAGTTCCACTGTTATATGCGAGCAAAGATTAATGAAACAGGAAAAATGAAATTCAGTCACTTTGATCTTCATGACACAATATTGAAAGATGGAATACAATGTGTATTTCCAAATGTAGAGATCACACTACGTATTTTTCTAACATTGATGATTACTAACTGCTCCGCAGAACACTCTTTTTCTCAGCTGAAAAGAACAAAAAACCCTCAGAGAACAACAATGTGTCAGGACATTCTTGATTCACTTTCCCTATTGTGTATGGAAGCGGACATGCTTAGTTGAGTCAGCTTCGATGAATTTATCCAGAATTTTGCAATCAGAAAATCTAGAAAGAAGCTATTTTAATTTCAGCATACATGTAAGTTTTGTGTCATTTTGAAAAATAAAATTTTCTTTTATGGTATAGTATTGTTTTTATTTTGAATTACATATGAGGGGTACCATAATATTTTCAGTGCTTAGGGTCTCTAAAGGTCTTAATCCGGCCCTACTCCTTAGCTAATCTGTGAACTAAGCAAGTGTTTGATTCAAGGATCTCCAGAATAATCCAAATGTTTTATTGCATGGTCCAGTGCATGCCTATTTAATAAGCAAGACTTAATTATTCCTTAAAGGACATAAAGCTTGTTTCTAGGTATGGCCTCAACCTACCAGTGCATACTGGTAATGTGTACAGATCTAACGTATTAGGATTTAAGTGAAGAACATATTAAGTTCTTGCTGCAATGAATCACAGAAAATAACACATTGTAGAGAACTAATCAGTGTGGTTTGACATTTTTAACATAGATTTTAGTGACTATATTAGAACAGCCCAACTGTTAAGAGTTTTATTTACTAAATTGCTGGGGTTTACAGTAAATAGCATATCTTAGAACTATTATTGTTTTCCTTCTACATTAAGAAGCAATACAATTTAAAAAAAAAAAGCAGTGTGCTTTTATCGCTTTATATTCATAGGAATTTCTAACATATTCTAACAGAGTGACATCTGTATTTCCCTATAGATTTGGCATCACATGTCCTGATCCATTAGTTAAAATACACTACTTGAAGTCACTGCACGCATATGAATGCCATATGTCATATCACACAACACATTAAAGCATCTCTTTAAAGCGCCATTAGTGCCTCTTAGAAATCTTTGAAAGATTTTATTCAGTGAAAAGTCTGCCAGACAAAACTTTTTATTACACTTGCATACAAATGGTATCTTCATTCCTTAAAAGGAATGCTTCTGCTGCTTATACCACCTTAAAATCCTATATCCTCTGTAATAGCACAGTTACTTCTTGTAAACACTTTGATGTCAAAAAGAAGAGGAGGGTTTTTTATGATTTCTATGAGACATCAAGGTCCCTTTAAGGGCTACTGACTGTTGTAGAGTCCTATAACTGAGCTTCATGTCTATCAAGTGTTTTGAGAGTAGAGTTCTTATTTGTGTTTTACAAGATATGGTGGCAGATCACATAAGGCCCTATACTCACTGTGCCATGAGGCACACAGGGCATTCATGCCGAAAATGAGGATGAAATGTATGCTTGGTGTTGTGACAATACCATTTACATCTCCCATCAGGTAGCCATCAGCAGCACCATTTTGGAAATAGGGCCTGATCCAAAGCTCGCTGAAGTCAATGAGAGTCTAGAATATTAGATCAGGTTTATAATGCGCTTTTGAGATTTCACCTGAATTTGTGGGTTGTAGCTGGACAGACATGGAGAGGGACAGGGAGGGGAGCCATGGAGTATCTTTCCTGGATGGTATGTGCAACCAGTATATACTGAATAAGGTTCACCATTGTGGAGTCTTATGTAGTGAGTGAGGCAGGGGTCTATGGAAATGTATTTTTAGACACACATTTGGTTCACCCTTTCCTTTGAACTCTTATTTTGAACAGAGACCAGGCTTGGGAAATTTCATCCTGCTTGGTGAAACTTTCAGAAATGTATATATCAAATGGAAACAAGGGGTTAGAATGGTCAATTGAAGTGGCCACGGGGATTCTCAGCTACCAGTATAATAGATGTATGTGTGGTTGGGGCAGTTGGTAGACACAATCACTTTTGCATCTATTAGATAGTACTTACTACTCTTAATGTGACAGATTTTTGCTTTTAGTAATCTAATAACTTTGACTCCTATTTTAAGATCTTTCTGTGCTACAATCAGTAAATTATGCTGCCAACTGCAACTTTTTAATGTTGCAGTATGCATAGATAGCGGGTGAGTGTTGATTGCTATATCACAGTAAAACATAATGATTGCTTCAATAGTCAAATACATTGAAAATGCAAACCTAATCCCAAAGCACTAATGTCCTAATATTTAGAGCTTGCCTTCATCTGTCTTATCCCTTTATGGCTTAAAAAAATGCAGGCCTTAGAATTGCTTCCTTTCCCTCTATAATATAAACAGGAATTTCATTAATGGTTAATACAATATTATCTATTCTGCTGTTTAACAAAAGAATGATTAATTCTTGAATGGATATTATATAAGAATGATTAAAAAGATGTCATAAACAGACAGTTAAGGGTTAATTCCTCTTTTATCTGTAAAGGGTTAAGAAGTTCACATAGCCTAGCTGACACCTGACCAGAGGAACCAATGGGGGACAAGATGTTTTCAAAGAGGGAGGAGGGAAATCAGTCTTTTGTCTATTCAGTAAGTTTTGTGCCGGAGTGAAGAATCCAGGAATCAGGCATCTAACATTTCTTAAAAGTAGTAAGTATTTAGAGAAGGAATGTATTAGATTATGTTTATTTTCTTTTGTGACTTTCTTTTTGCATAGAGGGAGAATCAAATTGGGTTTCTTTGTGTAACTAAGATTTTGCCCAGAGGGACATCCTCTGTGTTTTGAATCTGTTGTCTGTGAGAGTAGCTTGCATGCTAATCTCACGGAGGTATTCCTTTCACACTTTTTCTTTAATTAAAAGTCTTCTGTTAAGAACCTGATTGATTTTTCCTTGTTTAAGATCCAAGGGTTTTTGGATCTGGGCTCACCAGGAATTGGTGGGAGGTGAATCAGTCTCAATCCTGCCAGGAAAAGGAGGATAAAGACTGGGGAAATATTTGGGGGAAGACAGAATTTCCAAATGACTCTCCCATAAACATTTGTTTAAACTATTTGGTGGTGGCAGCTACTAGATCTAAGCTGGTAAATAAGCATAGGGGTTATCTCATGCAGGTCCTCACATCTGTACCCTGAAGTTCAGAGTGAGGGTGATACCATGACAAGAGGCCAGTATTTTGACACTGAATACTGCACTTTAGGAACCATGGCAGCTGAAGTAGAAAAACCTGCCATGTTCCTACCACCACCAAAGCAGAAATTCTAGCAGTTGATTAAGGCTGAGATTTTCAAAGGAGTCTAAGGGAGGTACGTGGTCAAATTCTGTTGAAATTCAGTGGGAGCTGAATTATTTCCTTAGTCCCCTTTGAAAATCTCAGCCTAAGATTTGTTCAAGGTGGCTTGTTGGCTCCAAATACCACTGACTCTTATTTCTGAGAACACTCCTCAGGCTTCACTAGTTGTGCTTGATTTCTAGAGGTCTGATCCAATTCCCATTAGAGTCAGCAGAAATATTTCCATTGATTTAAATGGGAGCGTGAGAAAAGTGATAGCAAATGAAGAGAACAGATCTATGGTGTGAGTTGCTGCTCCTACAACACAGATGGTGGATCCTTGGAAGCCATTGGTCTCAAGCATGGATGTTACCTCCAAGTCACAGCCCAGATCCTGGTATTCCCGTGTTCCTGCCTCCATCACTACATACAATAGAACTTCATTTTTGCTAGGCGACACTCACTAGTTACTCAAATGTAAGTCCTACCATTTGTTTTGAAGAGAACCTTCCTAAAGGCCACAGATTAACAGTCCACCTGGAACCAAATCACATGGATTTAGCCTAAATTGCTGTGAGCACAACCATTAAGAAGTTTCATTTGATTGCCATGGGAAAACTGAGTCTTTAGAAAAAGTGAGAGCTAAATGATAATTAATCAAGAGTTCTAGGTAAAGTTGGACGTTTATTTCAATGACCTGGATTCTCCTGAGGGTTCTTTCATTTCAATAAGACATTTTACATCCTAAAGTCAAAATGTGTTTGCAATTGGTAACTCTACTGGAAACAATAATTTAACAATAACCAAATAACCTTTTTAAATTAGGTTTATTTTTTATAAATGTCAAAAACCACTAGGCAATATTTTCATATTTGGTCCCATAGATTTAGATGCTCAACTTTGGGCAGCCAAGTTTAAAAATTGTAGCCTATTTTCCTTTTATTAGATTCAGAAAAAGTGTAGATACATTAACATTTACAGAGGTACATTAATATTCTATGGCACAGAGAAAAATGATTATACAACACATCTGTTGATTATAACTAGGAATCAGTGAACTAGGTTAGATCAGTGTTTCTCCAATCCTCAAAAGGAGGTCACAAGGCTATTGTAGGGTGGTTGCAAGATGGTATGGTATTGCCATCCTTACTTCTGCTGCTACTGGCAGTGATGCTGCCTTCAGAACTCTCTGGCTACCCAGCTCTGAAGGCAGTATCGCCACCAGCAGCACCACAAAAGTAAGGGTGGCATAGTATGGTATTTTGGGGTGGGGTGTCATCACAGCCTGAACTATTTTCAAAGAGGGTTCCAGCAAACAAAAACAAAAAAAAAAAAGAGAACCCTGGGGTTAGATAATGCACATTTTGTCCAAAATACTTGAAAAAATAGTTCATTTGGGAATTTTTGTTTTGTTTTGTTTTTTTGTTGAGTGGCCACTGGAATGCTATGACACCAGGGCAGAAGAAAGTTTTCTGGCTACTGGGTGGCAAAGAGTCATCAGATCTATTCTGGATTTTGGTATGCAACAAGAACATACCCTCCCTATATTCTCCTTCTTTTTTCTCCCATAGCCTGCACTCACATTATTGCATCCTTCCCCCTGCTCTGTTTACTATCTCAATCGCAGGACCCAGCATTGGAGAGGTGGGAAACATCAGGAGGTCAGGATGATGCATGCACCATACCATGTTATTTCAGATAATCTTTCTGAATGAGTAGGCAGTAAGATTTCAGGAGAAATTCTGTGTTAGCTGTGGTGCAGTTATTTTTAGAAGCAAATCACTACCCAAGTCTCACTCCAACTGAAATAGTTTCTTGGATGCAGAGTTCTTCCCAGAGGACATACCCACAAGAACAAAAGCATGTTGACATTTAAAGATGATAGCAAACAGCCTAAAGGTTAGGGGCAGCTCTATGCAGAATTACAGAACTGGAAGCCTAGAAGAGGTAGATGGAGAAGTGCATTCTGGTAGCCTTTTGGAATTTCAATCTCCCTGAAATAAAACTAGTTGACATTACGTATTTAGATGACCTCACTTCAGATACAGCAAACCATTCCACACATTCTGCAACATGGCCATGAAAGATGTCACTTCGCTTTTAAAATGGATAAACCTGCAAAATCCACTGAAAATACTGTCACAGATTTAGCTCTCTCCGGTAGCTAACAGAGGCTAGAATTGGCATAATCAGCAGCAAAGGAAGTTAATAGTGAGTAAAGGAGGGAGAACATAAGTAGTACTTTCTCCTTAATTTTTCCTACCAAACCTCACCCCACTCCTTTTACCATTAAACGATTATTTTCAAACATTACAAGCCCTGCAAGTGTGAGTTTACAGTACAGCCATTTACATCCAATGCCCACATTGGTTACCAGGGTAACCATCCCAAAGATACTCATAAAAATAAACAGCAGAGAGCGGAAAGAAGTCTAATATAAATAGAAACCTTTCTGCTTGATGCTTTACCACTGTTAAAATTGTAACAACTATAAAGAGCCCTTCTTCTCTCAAATAAATATGGCACTATAAACATTTCCTGTGTATTATAGATGGGATTCTCAGTCAGTTCTTCTGGTAAAGAATAAAAATGCTAAAAGGAACTTCACAGCTCACTAGAGTCTTCACCTTTCATGAGCAATGTTTCCCACTTTTCATTTGTTAATTGGTGAAATTATAACCTTAACTGGTGCTGTGGGATTTTAAAATGTGAATTCTATAAAGGACATGGCTTTCCTTCCCATCCTTGCTTTTGCATCTTAAGGAAGACTTTGGTTTTGTTTTCCATTAGCTGAGACATGTGTAGGTAATTTACTTACTAGCAGGGCCCTATGTCATATGCAGAAGGGTCCATAGATGTATTCACCACTCCCTGCTGCCTCTTGACTCTCTCCTTACTGTCCTACCAGTAGAGTATCTTTTGAATTATTAATTTTTATACAATATTTTTATTTTACACTGCTCCCAAATCCTCAATGTGCCACAGATTTTTTTCCATATTGACAAGATAACTGCACTGTAAAAGTCGTCATGGGAAAGCTGAGAGTTCTACCAGCTGCACAGAAACTATTTGGCTCATTTGGCAGCCACCAAGGCATGAGAAGCAGTCATGGCTTCTAGTACTGATGTCTATGTGTGTGTGGGTATGAGAAAGAGAGAGAACACATGTACTATATAGTTAATAAAAATATGTTTTATAAGTTAAAGGAATCTCCTTACATACTACATTCCGTAATTACCGGGGGGGGGGGGGGGGGGGAATAGCTTGGAGTTAATATTGCTAAAATGCAATTTCTAGGAAGCTTGATCAATACAAATCAAATAAATGAGTCAATAGTTAATGCTATGTTAACATCCATAGCAATCTCAGTGGCCCTGTCTTTTGTAACTAGGGCTGTCAATTAATTGCAGTTAACGCATGTGATTAACTCCAAAGAATTAATCATGATTAATCACACTGTTAAGCAATAGAATACCAAGTCATATTTATTAAATATTTTTGGATGTTTTTCTACATTTTCAAATATATTGATTTCAATTACAACACAGAATACAAAGTGTACAGTGCTCACTTTATGTTATTATTTTGATTACTAATATTTGCCCTCTAAAAATGATAAACAAAAAAAATCGTATTTTTCAGTTAACCTCATACAAGTACTGTAGTGCAATCTCTTTACTGTGAAAGTGCAGTTTACAAATGTATATTTTTTGTTACATAACTGTGCTCAAAAACAGAACAATGTGAAATTATAGGGCCTACAAGACCATTCAAGTCCTACTTCTTGTTCAGCCAATCGCTCAGACAAACAACGTTGTTTGCATTTACGGGACATAATGCCGTCCTCTTCTTATTTACAATGTCACCTGAAAATGAGAACAGGTGTTCAAATGGCACTTTTGTAGCCGGCATTACAAGGTATTTACATGCCAGATATGCTAAACATTCATATGTCCCTTCATGCTTTGGCCATCATTCCAGAGGACATGCTTCCATGCTGATGATGCTCATTAAAAAAACAATTACATTTGTGACTGAACTCTTTGGGGGAGAATTGTATGTCTCCTGCTGTTTTACCCACATTCTGTCATATATTTCGTGTTATAGCAGTCTCAGATGATGACCCAGAACATGTTGTTTGTCTTAAGAACACTTTCACTGCAGATCTGACAAAACTCAAAGAAGGTACCAATGTGAGATTTCTAAAGATTGCTATGGCACTTGACCCAAGTTTTAAGAATCTGAAGTACATTCCAAAATCTGAAAGGGACTAGGTGTGGAACATGCTTTCAAAAGTCTTAAAAGAGCAACACTCTCATGTGAAAACTACAGAACCTGAACCACCAAAAAAGAAAATCAACCTTTTGCTGGTGGCATCTGACTCAGATGACGAAAATGAACATTTGTCGGTCCGCACTGCTTTGGATTGTTATGGAGCAGAACCTATCATCAGCTTGGATTCATGTCCTCTGGAATGGTGGTTGCAGCATGAAGGGACATATGAATCTTTGGGGCATTTGGCATGAAAATATCTTTTTATTGTGACATTGGCTACAACAGTGCCAAGTGAACCCCTGTTCTCACTTTCAGGTGACATTGTAAACAAGAAGCAGGCAGCATTATCTCTTGAAAATGTAAACAAACTTGTTTGTCTGACTGATTGACTGAACAAGAAGTAGGACTGAGTGGACTTGCAGGCTCTAAAGTTTTATATTGTTTATATCTGAATGCAGGTTTTTTTGTACATAGTTCTACATTTGTAAGTTCCTTTTTTTACAGTGCATATATTTGTAATAAAAAATAAATATAAACGATAAATATTTAAGTAAATAGTATTCTATTATTGTTTAACAGCGTGATTAATCGTGATTAATTTTTTTAATTGCTTGACAGCCCTAATTGTAACACATGTACACTCACTGACTTCACTTCCACAACAGACTCCCTTTCACTTCCATCATTCTGCCACCCACAAGTAACATATGAGTATCTCTAAATCACACTAAAACACTAACTTCATTACAGCCTCAGGGAGACTAACATATTTTACTAACAGACATACTTCAACTAAGTGAAATTACTACTTAAAAAAATCTGAGGTCATGGGTCAGGAGCAGGGGTCACCTTTGGCAGCTCTTGGAAGAATATGGGATTTGGAGATGGAATGCACATGAGAAGAGGATCCTCAAACCCACCATCTGAACAAAATGACTTAAGTAAAACTCTGTAAAGTTCCCTGGGGAGTAGGGAAAATTTTTGGTTAACATCTATTTCCCTATCTAGCCATCTTGTTTTGCCATTTGTTGTTGTTGGGCATCCATGTTTGCTACCCTTCTTCTCCACTAGTTTGGTGCACTTTTGAGAAAAGGCATGAAAGGCTAGCTGCATGTCACCAGCTAATCTGCCCAGCAACAGAAGATTATAATAGACCATCTCCCTGGTCACTCAGGGCTGTCTGCCTGAGACAATGAATAGGCCCAGAATAGGACTTATGCAGCACAGATTGGGAGACTAGAGATACAGGTATAGGACCTGAACAACCTCATAGCCAAGTGTCAGGGGAGGATTTTAGTGCCCTCCCTGGACACCTTCAGGTTGCAGATATAGATTCCAATCTGCAGTTATATGAAGGCATTTTAAAATTTTATTATCCACACAAGAACATTATTGGCCATTATTATTCTAAGTGCCAATGGGCCACTGAATGTCCAGAGAAATATTTAAACAGAAAAAAAACCCTCCTCTGTTGGCTAGCTGGAGCATCATCCTATGACACTCCCAAATTTTGAGAGTTGGTTTGGCAAGGACTCACCCCAACACCCAAGGTCACCCTGGGAGCACTGGATCCCCAGATAATCACTCTGAGGGAGCTGCCCACAGAAAGCGAGTGTCTGTGGTAACTGAGAGGGAAAACAAGGAGTTCAGGAAAAGTCCTCAGGGAAGTACCAGCTACTCCCAAAGCACTAAAAGACCAGCAGCATCTCACCAAAATCAAGAACAAAATCAAGCAGCAGGAATAGAAAGCATTCCACAACCTGGTGTGGAAGCAGCTGCTGCATTTTGAAAACAAAGATGATATTGACAGGCTACTCACTGAAGAGGTTCTGCAAAGGTTGGCTCTACATGAAAAGAGCCAACCAGAACAGCAGGCAGCCACGTTTTCCAACTTATTGTGAAGGGACCAGAGATGTCTCATTCCCCAGAGAAGGCACCCATATTCCATGATAGCTGGGAAAGACATGTAACAATGGTCACCATGGAGGGACAGTTCAGGGGAACTAAGCCAACCTATGTTGGCAGACATGTGTGCCTCAGTTTCCCTTTTGTATTCCATGGGAGAACCTAGAGTAAAACAAGAAGGATCCTGGAGGGATTTAATGGGGGTAGAAGAATGGTGGCCTTTACAAGACCTATTAAGTGCGCTATACATACTGTGTCAACCTGAGCTTCCTTTGGCAACCAGGATTTGGGTGGTCAGGGCATTCTCGGAATCGACCTTTTGGCAAAGCTAAATTTCATCATGGACTTACCAAACAGACAGCTGATCCAGTGCAAGAAAGCAAATCAGCATGTCATAAATATCAGTGTCCCATCGGGTCACTGCCCTGAAGGCTCCAGAAAATATCATTATGCCTAAACGGGAAGCTGATGTAACTGAGGTGGCACAAAAATATCCAGGAGTGTTTGCTACACACAAATTGCAATATGGCAAAATTGTAGCGGAGGTTCGGGTGGATGGACCTGACCTGAGGCCTTTAAAGCAGTATAAGTACCCTGCTGCTGCTGTAGAAGGGCTAAAACCTACCATCGAGGCCCTAGTTCAGCAAGGAGTGCTCAGGGAAACAGAGAGCTTCTGTAACTTCCCTATTTGGCCAGTGCTTAAGGTGGACTGCAAAACCTGGACCACCATGAGCTAAACCATGTAACACCTAGGCTTGCTCCAGTAGTTTAGTTTAATTACTGTTCTGGTGACCAGGAGATTGCTGAGCGATATTCGGTGGTCGAGTTGACAGCAATTGTTGTGAATTCTCACTTAACAGAGTGGGCCCAGTGAAGGCAGCAATTACATCAGGGGCAAGATGCTTTATTGTGCTTGACTTGGCAAACACATTCTTTTCAATATCCCTCCATGCAGCCTCCCAGTATAAGTTTGTTTTTACCTATGAGGGACAATAATACACATACAGCAGAATCCCAAAAGGGCTGCAAAACACCCCCTCTATTTGTCGTAAGCATGTCTCTGGAATGTGGATGGACATAAGGAACAGAGAATATATCTTACGTTATGTCGATGGCATACTAATTTCCACCACCACCAGGCAGGCAAATTTAGAGACTCTGGATGCTGTACTGGGAAAGATCCACCGGACAGGGTTTGTGATCAACCCTGAAAAAGCCCAGATGGCTCTTTCTGACATGACTTATCTTGGGATCAGACTGGGTCCAGAGGGTTGGCGCCCCTATGATCAAAGAGTCAGCCTTATTTGCAAATTGCCAGCCCTGCAGGATCTCTCTGCCTTGCGCTCCTTCCTCAGTTTTAGTGAGCTGTGGAGGCCTGCTTTGCAGATTCTGCCACACACTCTGGGTGTGAAGTCCTGCCTGCACAGCGTTGTCCCTGTGCTACCTACATGCTTTTTAGTTCTTTGTGGACTCACAGGGTACCACAGGATTTGGCCTTTGATAATTAAAGGAGGTTTACACTCTGTGTAGATTCCAAAGTACTCTGTTTTTTTGACCAGCCAAACCAATACAATAGTGCCAGCAGTTAGACAGTTATTAATAACTTTCACTGCAGTGACTGTGCCAGGCAAGCCCAACAGCAGCTGCTTCTGTTTTCAGATCTTTCATATATGAGGCTTATAATAACCCAGACTCACCCTTGATCCTGCCATTTGCAATTGATGTATCCCACCTCCTAGGGTGAAACTTAAGCTTAATTAAAGCCTCACACTGCACCAGTTATCTAAGTTACTCATTATTTTCATAATCATGATATATCCAAATACAGATAAAGCAAAGTGTCAGACCACGAATATAGATGTCAAGACCTAGGCACATCCCCACTAATGATCTTATACACTAATCCATCAAATGCATATGGCCCCTAAAAATCCTTTAAATATCATTTTAAAAGTCCAGTAAGTCATGAAAAGCAAATACTTCTAATTTTTAGCCACAAACTAAAATAATGTGTAAGAAAGTGTCGGATTGATAGTGCTTGTCCTTTTCAATACATTTAAGTATATGATCCCAAGTGATCAGAGTGGGTTAACAAAATGCTATTAGTAATTAAAATAAAACTAAACTTTATAGTTAGGGAATGACAGACAAGACAATCTGAGGGAGCGGAGGTAAAGTATGAATCTTCGAAGATGAAAACAGAAGAAAATGAGATACAATTGGAACTGCAATAAGTATAAATGTGTATGCATACAGGGATGGTGTCAGTGATTTATCTTTAAAAAAAAGGAACAGTGGTTAAATCTATGTAATGTACACATGGCACCACAGAGATATCAGTACTAACCTACCTTGAATTAATATAAGGCATATTGATGGACTTGTCCCCATATATGTTTCCCATCCTTATACAATCTCTGATCATAATTCATTTAAAAACATCTTAGGAAAGGTGATATTTACATACGTGTTTCTCACTAGTATTTGTTCACAATATATAATAGTTAACCTTTATTACATAACAAAAAATCTCAGTTTTTCTCCACTCCTGTCAAATATATGTCATTTAATCCAACACACTGTACATACTTTAACATTTAATAAGAAAACACAAAATTTCAGGATTTCAGTTAAGTATTTGGGATTCTTGAAAATCTTAATATGATTAAAATCACCTTAATGCAGTGCCAAATCCTAATGCAGTTCTACTCAGAGCCTGGTTCTGAAGTCCTTGCTCTGATAAAACCTGATTGATTACAAATGAGACATGTAGTCAGAGAAGCAAATTGGGCAGTAACTGTTTCCTACCAAAAGACTGCCATAAAAGCACACATTCTACTAAGATTATAAAATGGTTTTGCATTTTTAACAGTTAATTTGCTCTCCTGAGATGAAGTCTTGACCCTGCTGCAATCAGTGGGAGTTTTGCTATTGGCTTCAATTGGGGCCAGGATTTCAGCCCTGTAGTTACTACAAAACTATAAGTTGACTACAAGTCCTGATCTATTATCACTGTACCTTTGTCATGCTCCCAAAGGCTTAGACTAGGAGCTTTGTGCAGATTCTTTACAGTTAGATGAATTTACCCTGAATTTGTTAACATAACGTAAGATCACTTTGGAGCTTTCAGTTTCTGAATGGTTAGTAAACAGATAAAAAGTGTGGCAGGATCCTAAACCAATGATGTTGCCCAAACACCATGTATTGGATGGCTGCCCTTTATGATAATGATGATTGTTATTCACTCAAAGATCATGTTTGATGTTGCATAGTGAAACAAGTATATGAAGTACTGAGGAGCTATCTATCGGCCTATTGAAAAAACAAAAGAGTGTATCAGAGGGAAAATTACCTTGAGGAATGTTTTGATTAGGTCAGGCTAACTCACATATTGTAGGTTCAGAGCCTGACTTGGACTCAGGCATTTTGGGGCTAATGTTCCACTAAAGTGACATTGTGAAAGAATGTAGATGAGATGGGAGGAGAGAAGACAGGGTAAAATATTAATACAGGGAAACGCTGTACATTTAAAGCACAGCCCTCCCTCTCATTAACACTGTGTGGAGGTGCACTTCCCCACTGAGAGAGTTCCAGGAGGTACCCAGACAGCTCTACTGATTATTTTGTACGTGAGGAATAAGGCCATTAATCTGCCACCCCCTATCCAATTTAGATAATCTAGCACCTAGCACACTATGCAGCTGAGCACAAGCCTCATATTGTCTTCCCGCCAGAGAGTGCAAAGACTAGCATTGTGCTTGGCCCAAGTGCAGGTGCAAAGAGGGAGGTTCCTGGTGCTCTTTCCTCCCCTTTGCACACACACAGTGCTCTATGAACAATCTTACCTACAATATGAGGTGTAAATCATATGCAGGACACCTACCCCATTGGCCTGGCCTTTATTTGGGGAGTAATGTGCTATTTTATTCCTAACAGGTTTCCCTTTAACTGAAAAGGCTTTTGTCATAACTATAAAGGGAAGGGTAATAGCTGTCCTGTGTACAGTACGATAAATCCCTCCTGGCCAGAGACTCCAAAATCCTTTTCCCTGTAAAGGGTTAAGAAGCTCAGGTAACCTGGCTGGCATCTGACCTAAAGGACCAATAAGGGGACAAGATACTTTCAAATCTTGGGGGGGGGAAGGCTTTTGTTTGTGTTCTTTGTTTGGGAGTGTGTTCGTTCTCGGGGACTGAGAGGGACCAGACATCAATCCAGGTTCTCCACATCTTTCTAAGCAAGTCTCTCCTATTTCAAACTTGTAAGTAAATAGCCAGGCAAGGCGTGTTAGTTTTCCTTTGTTTTCTCAACTTGTAAATGTACCTTTTACTAGAGTGTTTATCTTTGTTTGCTGTACTTTGAACCTGAGACTAGAGGGGAGTCCTCTGAGCTCTTTAAGTTTGATTACCCTGTAAGGTTAATTTCCATACTGATTTTACAGAGATGATTTTTACCTTTTTCTTTAATTAAAAACCTTCTTTTTAAGAACCTGATTGATTTTTCCTTGTTTTAGATCCAAAGGGGTTTTGGATCTTGATTCACCAGGAGTTGGTGGGAGGAAGGAGGGGGGATGGTTAATTTCTCCCTGTTGTAGATCCCAGGGGGGGGTTGGAACTGATTCACCAGGAGTTGGTGGGAGGAAGGAGGGGAATGGTTAATTTCTCCTTGTTTTAAGATCCAAGGGGTTTTGGATTTGTTTTCACCAGGGATTTGGTGAAGGTTTTTCAAGGCTTCCCAGGGAGGGAATCCATTGATGGTGGCAGCCGAACCAGAGCTAAGCTGGTAGTTAAGCTTAGAAGTTTTTCATGCAGGCCCCTACATTTGTACCCTAAAGTTCAAAGTGGGGATCTCAGTCCTGACA
>NC_048299.1:132936335-133013313 GCF_013100865.1 Trachemys scripta elegans | reverse complement strand
GGGGTTGGAACTGATTCACCAGGAGTTGGTGGGAGGAAGGAGGGGAATGGTTAATTTCTCCTTGTTTTAAGATCCAAGGGGTTTTGGATTTGTTTTCACCAGGGATTTGGTGAAGGTTTTTCAAGGCTTCCCAGGGAGGGAATCCATTGATGGTGGCAGCCGAACCAGAGCTAAGCTGGTAGTTAAGCTTAGAAGTTTTTCATGCAGGCCCCTACATTTGTACCCTAAAGTTCAAAGTGGGGATCTCAGTCCTGACAGCTTTGTAATTTTTTTTTAACAAAAAAATAATGAATTACCACAGAGGGGGAAAAAAAACCCAAAATTTAAATTATAGAAGGAGGAGAGGTTTTCAAAATCAAATTGGTTTGTGAGCTGCAAAAAAAAAAAAAAAAGTTTAAAAGATCTGTAAAATTTTGAACATAGTGATATTAGTTCTTCCCTCCTGAGACAATAGGATGGAAAGGTCCTTGATTCCCTCCTACTGGCCCAACTATAAACATGGAAATGGAAAACTATTTTGTTGTGCTGTTGTCCTGCCACTTTAAGTGTGAACAATGGGTCTGATTCATTGCTGCCTTGCTCCAGTTTTATGCTGATGTGACTCTGATGAAGTCAATGTCATTACACTGGTGTAAAATTGGGTGGATGTAATGTTGAACCAAGTCCAATATTCCTAACTACAGCTATAGTAAAGTTGGAACAAAAAAACCCTGCAATGTAAGACCACCAAGAAACTTGGTAAAGTGGGACTAAATTTTAATAGCAAAGATTAAAAACCTGTGAGAAATATGTCATAAAGAAACAGGAAGTCTAGAGTTCTAGATGAAATAGTCATTGACAGCTGATGTCCACTGAACCTTCAATATTTCTAGCTGGGTGTCTGTCAATTTGAATTTCTTTCTAGGGCATTTCAAACAGACATACTGAACTGATATGAAGTAATTTCGACAGATTTTACCTCAGGAATGCTTAGAGACTTGTTGGTAACTGATGGCTAATTCAGACAACTTGCCCATGTCCTCATCTGAAGGTCTTATGATAGATGCTTGGGGAGTGTTTTCTGTGCATTGGGAGTTACACACACAAACTGTAACAATAAAAAAGAGCTGTGTTATTAAATTCCAATTCAGCATGACGAAAATTCAGCACAATATCTTCAGTTCTTAGAGGAGACTGTGTGTCATGGTGCTACATTGACATTGACTAGACTTCTTCAGAGTCTTAATGTGGTTTTTGATATTAAGAAAATTGTCTTCTATTACTGTACATTTTAAAAATAGCTGCAGCAATCAATTTAGATCATACCATAAGGCAGAATTAAAAAACAATAATCAGTGAAGCATTCCATATTTGTATCTATTTTCTAGAGGGAGATCTGAGTGTGGGAGTATCTATTCCTTTCTAATTTGGTAACCAGAAAAAATATACAGATTCTGCCTGCTTATAATTAGCAAAGATCTTCAGTCTTCATAGGCATCTACAACCTTGCATTGAAATGCAAGATCTCTTTCTGTCAAGTAACATGATTCATGCATCAAACAGCAATGCATCCCCTCAAGTCAGGCTAAATAGCATGGAAACAGTTTTGCTTTGAGCAAAAACAGCAGCCGCACTGTATAATTAATTTAAATAGATTAAAAGTAACAAATGATCAGCAATTGTCTGAACACCATTCTGAAAAAATGTTTATGATCAACTTAAGCCCTGGTGTAATCAAGTGCAACTTTGATGGTCCTAGTCTTGTATGAATTTGTCAGAATTTTATTCTCATATTGGCATGCCTGGAACTGAAGTATTGTAGATGCAGGATCACCAAACCACACAAAAATGGATTGTCTACCTTCAATGATGCATCAGCACACACATCTGCATATCAGACTGGCTATTTTTGCCACCATCTCATTTTAAGTTCTTATTCAGAATGCTATCCTCTGCCATGCCTAAGTCTTCCTAGCTTTACTGTTTTCCAAATATCTTCTTCCTATTGAATATACACTGCTCTACAGCCAAAATGCTTCTGAAATAAATATAGTCAAACTTTACTAATTCTGGGTCACTGAGAACGAAAATGATGCTTAAAGTTGTTGATTGGCTCTAGTTTTCAAGATATGCTATTGGGTCAGTATATACGACCCTTGACTTGGGAATGGCGGAGGATAAGTGAGTTATAAAGGGAAGGGATCTCAATTTAAACCAGAAATGACTAAAATCCATCTTTGACTGGATCAATGAATAAATCTATGACTGGGTTTGGACAGTACTTGCTTTTTAGGCAAAACAATGAATGATGCAATCTGAAGCTGGTATTGCATCATACATGATATGAATTGCATCATCTTATTCCTAGACGTCATGGATGATGCAATCATAACGAAGCTTACATCACTCTGCTGAACAAATTGCCCTATATCAGCTCTAGAAATCATACAGTGTCGTGCTCTCTTATTTGTCAGTGTTTGATTTTGCAAAGGGACACATTTCTGTTTAGCCAAAGTGAACAGAGATGCCTCGTACTTGTGTGAACAGTGCAGATAACTTCTGCTAAGTTTGTGGTGAAGTGACTTTTGTATCACAAAAGCGCAGTATAACCACTATGGTTAAGAAAGCCTATCACCTTTATTTTGGCTGCAAAATTGGAGATCAGGACAAGAGGTGGGCCCCACACATATGCTGCAACACTTGTGCAACAAATCTTCGCCAGTGGTTGAACAGGAAAAGGAAATCAGTGCTAATGATTTGGAGAGAGCCAACAGATCATACCAGCAATTGTTACTTCTGCATAGTGCCTCCAGTTGGGAAAAGTGTGTCAAAGAAGAAAAAGTGGACTGTGCATTATCCAAATATTCCATCAGCTATACGCCCAGTACCCCATGGAGAAGGTTCCTGATGAACCAGAATCATTCTCACTTGAGTCAGACGAGGAAGAGGAAGAGAATGAAACTTCTGGTCCTGAACCATCAATGTCACAGGACCCTCATTTTCTCCCATCCTCCTCCTCTGAACCACACCTCAGAACACACGGTGAACTGAATGACCTTGTCAGGGATTTGGAACTACCCAAGAGTAAGGCAGAGCTGTTGGGCTCCAGACTACAGCAGTGGAATCTCCTGGCAGGTGATGTTAGGGTTTCCATGTTCCGTGACCGTCAAAAGGATCTTGTCCCATTCTTCTTCATGGAAGGTGATCTTGTAGCCTGCAACAACATGGATGGTGTGATGGCAGCCCTCAACATCGTTCACGATCCAGATGAGTGGAGACTTTTCATTGATTCATCGAAGACGAGTCTTAAAGCTGTTTTACTACATAATGGCAATGTTTTGCCATCAATTCCAGTTGGTCATGCAGTCCATATGAAGGAAACCTATGACAACATGAAACAACTTTTGAGGTCCATAAACTATGACCAACATCAGTGGCAGCTTTGTGGCGACTTGAAGGTTGTTGCTCTCTTGCTTGGTCTGCAGACTGGGTACACAAAGTACTGCTGTTTTCTCTGCGAATGGGATAGTCGTGCAAGAGATTCCCACTACATCAAGAAAGATTCGCCACTCCGACAGTCATTGGAGCCTGGGAGGAAAAGTGTTCAGCATCCACCACTTGTTGAATCAAGGAAGATTTTGTTACCACCCTTACACATCAAGCTGGGTCTGATGAAGAACTTTGTCAAGGCCATTGACAAAACACAAGCAGCTTTCAAGTACCTCCGTGGAAAAATTCCAAGGTTAAGTGAAGCTAAGATAAAGGAAGGTGTCTTTGTTGGTCCTCAGATTCGTGAACTTCTTCGAGATGATGCATTTGACCATGCACTGCGTGGCAAGGAAAAGACGGCATGGAAAGCCTTCCAGTTAGTGGCAATAAATTTTCTTGGAAACAAGGCAAACAATTACTGGTTGTTGGTGGAAAACCTCCTCAAGGCATACAAAAGCCTTGGTAGCAACATGTCATTAAAGATACATTTTTTGCACTCTCATCTAGATTTTTTTCCACCGAACTGCGGAGCAGTGAGCGACGAGCACAGCGAGCGATTTCACCAGGACATTGCAACAATGGAGAAACGCTATCAGGGCAAATGGAGCCCATCAATGCTTGCAGACTATTGCTGGACAGTGACAAGAGATGCTCCATTTAATGAATACAAGAGACAAGCCAAGAAGCACCGAGTAGACACTGAATAGGACTAAACTGTGTACATAATAGTTTTTTGCCTTTTGTTTCATAATAAATTTTATTTATATAACCCTTTTGCTGATTTTTAAAGTGTTACATAAACAGGACAGGTGAAATATTATCATGTAAAGCAACCATAAACACATGAAAAGTCCTAGGTTTACAATTTATGATTAAAACTCTATCTACACAATATACATAGACATAAAATGTACAAACTTAAATATCTTAGAAACAGTAGCCAACCAGTTGTTTTAATTGTCATATTTGAATTCAGCACATCAAAATACATAATAAATAGCACTTTTTATCTCTGAAGCCGCCGACTTCTCAAAAATTGTAGACCAGTGATATCAGTCTTTTCGATTATTTTAACACATATGCAGTAGATTGTGATTTGCAGGTTGAATGTCATCTTGTCCATATGAATAACCTTCTAAAATCCCCTTTTATTATACTCATGCCTTCCCTAAATTGATCTTGATCTGACCATCGCAATCCAGTGTAGCATGTGGACATTTTTTTCCATTCTTTTCCAAGCCCAAATGCCTGCAGAGCTGCCTCTGCATGAGAACGGAGCATGGCTTGTGAAATGACAATGCAGTGACAATGCTCCCTGTGTGGCTTGGTACCTATAAAAGACATCAGACATCTAGGACTTTCTACTGAGAACTGCACTTCTGGACTGCCCCTTAGTGCTGGCAATGCCTGAAAGGCAGAATTTAACCCTAAACATTTATAATCTTATGAAAAGAATATATTGCATTAGAAAGTTTGTATAGGTTCAGTGTCATGTAAAATCTAATGTTTATTTTAAAATTGTACTGTTTATTTAACCAGAAGAGACATGACACAGATAGAGTAAGACTAGATTCATTTCAGTATCAAGACACCGACTTGAACAAATGCTATGTAATGTAATGCTATGTGTCCCAGTCTCCAGCTGTTTGAAGAAGCTTATTGCATCCCTTTCTACATACTATTTTGACTTGGTTTTGTAATGGTGCAAGTATAAGAGTAACCTTCAGTACATGAGAAATTCTTTCATTTAATCATATGCATTTTTAAGAGGGGCATTTCTCGGTCAAGTTTTTCCATTGTGAAATACAATATCAAATTCACTATGCAGAATAAGAGACTGTTTGAACTATTACTAAAGCAATCTTTGTATTTGTCCTTGAGAAGGCTATACACATTTTTCATACCTTACAGCTTCAATGAAGGGTTTATTGTACTTCAGGATTCAGATTCCTATACTGAAGAGACCTAGCTGTACTTCAGACTACTTGCATGAATCCATGTTGGAACTTAAACATTAACCTGTTCTCATTCTCCACATTACAATAAATCAAAACATTACAAATTTTAGTTTACTAAATAAAAAAAATTGCCTAAAGAAATCCTTATTTTATATAGCTCTAAATTCCTGAAGGGTAACAATGATAATTAAGTGGTCTCAGTTTAAAAAGAACAGATCTTGCTAGCTAGGCAAAAGTAATATTTTTAAATGTTTTTGACAGTTACAAAGTTGGTAGAAGCAATATATCTGCATTTCAGCAAAGGGAGATTTCACAAGTGACATGGTCAGCAAATGTGGACCAATCCTCCCAGCCAACGTGTAAACAAAGAGCTGCAGCACTCAGGGAAGGAAACTGAGTGATCTTACCTGGGGTCTCCAAACTGCTAACTGTAGTTTTTGTTTTCAGAAGCAATGTGCTTATTTGATATCTAGAGGCCACTGTGGCACCTGCTGCTGGAATATCTACCTGGGGGGAAAAATGAGGTAACTAAACAACTTGGTGTCCCTCATTCTTCTTTTCCTCAGAAGGAATTACACACTTCCTACCCTAAACGTCTTCAAATTTCACTACTGTTTCCGGGGGGAGTAAACATCAAATACATTTCAATTATTGGAAATTAACAAAATAGAATACCAACCACAAGTATCTGCACAATGCGGGGGATCAGACCTGTCTAATCTCTGGATTTCAGACCACACCTCAGACTTCTCTGCTTGCTATCAGGGCAGGCCAGTTTTCTTGGCTAACTGTGAGGGTGAGAGGACCCTGGTGGCTGAGGATTCTCCCCACATACAGTAGATTCCACTTATCAGCAACCTCTCAATTGCCAGCAAAAAGTTGCTATTATCTGGCAGTTGCTAATAAGTGAAAAGGAAGTTTGTGAGGCAGCAGCCACACAAGTAAGCACTGGGACATCCCTTCCCTAGCTGCCCCCCTGCAAAACTCCTTGCAGAGAGAAGGAGACTGCAGTCCAGATGCCCAGACTTTCTACAGGGAGCAGGGGCACTGAAGCCCACCGAGCTGCACAGTACCTTTCCCTGCACACTCATGGGGACGGGACTCAGCACATCCCAGTGCTTCCTTCTTTGCATACAGTTCGCCAGCAGGATGCAGCCCAAGACTGCAGGGAGAGGTACCGTAGATTAACAGGAGGTTAGCCTGACTCTAAGTTGCCCAGGGCCTCGTAGGTTACAAAAAGTCATGGTAAAACTGGCTGAGACTAGTTAGAACCTGCCAAAGGAGAGTGTGTGGGGGATATGGGGAGAGGGAGGAGATGTAGCGAAAAAGAGAAGATTCCAGAAAACTGTGGAGAAAGTGCACAAATAATGTGTGGTTACCAAGACAATGCAGCCTGTGTAGAAGAGTATAAAGGACAGTCTGTGAGGAGAAGTTTGGGACTCTGTGGGTTTGCTGAGGCTGTCTGGCCGCCATCAAGATCCATCAACGCAGACCCCAGTGACTCATTCTGGTGCCTGGCCAGCTCCATTCTGGGACTTCGCTATTAGGACTGCATAAGCTAGGGTGCTGTTAATGGTCAATAGTTGCTTGCTCAGGTATTTAATACACTTTGGTTAAACAGAGAATGGAAGGTTCTTGTCTAATTACTGGTGTGAAAAGGCAACAGAGGGTCCTGTGGCACCTTTGAGACTAACAGAAGTATTGGGAGCATAAGCTTTCGTGGGTAAGAACCTCACTTCTTCAGATGCAAGTAATGGAAATTTCCAGAGGCAGGTATAAATCAGTATGGAGATAACTAGGTTAGTTCAATCAGGGAGGGTGAGGTGCTTTGCTAGCAGTTGAGGTGTGAACACCAAGGGAGGAGAAACTGCTTCTGTAGTTGGATAGCCATTCACAGTCTTTGTTTAATCCTGATCTGATGGTGTCAAATTTGCAAATGAACTGGAGCTCAGCAGTTTCTCTTTGGAGTCTGGTCCTGAAGTTTTTTTGCTGTAAGATGGCTACCTTTACATCTGCTATTGTGTGGCCAGGTAAGTTGAAGTGTTCTCCTACGGGTTTTTGTATATTGCCATTCCTGATATCTGACTTGTGTCCATTTATCCTCTTGCGTAGTGACTGTCCAGTTTGGCCAATGTACATAGCAGAGGGGCACTGCTGGCATATGATGGCATATATAACATTGGTGGACGTGCAGGTGAATGAGCCGGTGATGTTGTAGCTGATCTGGTTAGGTTCTGTGATGGTGTTGCTGGTGTAGATATGTGGGCAGAGTTGGCATTGAGGTTTGTTGCATGGGTTGGTTCCTGAGTTAGAGTTGTTATGGTGCGGTGCGTGGTTGCTGGTGAGAATATGCTTAAGGTTGGCAGGTTGTCTGTGAGTGAGGACTGGCCTGCCTCCCAAGGTCTGTGAAAGTGAGGGATCATTGTCCAGGATGGGTTGTAGATCACTGATGATGCGTTGGAGAGGTTTAAGCTGAGGACTGTAGGTGATGGCCAGTGGAGTTCTGTTGGTTTCTCTTCTGGGCCTGTCTTGTAGCAGGAGGCTTCTGGGTACACGTCTGGCTCTGTTGATTTGTTTCTTTATTTCCTTGTGTGGGTATCGTAGTTTTGAGAATGCTTGGTGAAGATCTTGTAGGTGTTGGTCTCTGCCTGAGGGGTTGGAGCAGATGCGATTGTACCTCAGTGCTTGGCTGTAGACGATGGATCGTGTGGTGTGACCGGGGTGGAACCTGGAGGCATGAAGGTAGGCGTAGCGGTCGGTGGGTTTTTGGTATAGGGTGGTGTTAATGTGGCCATTGCTTATTTGTACGGTGGTGTCTAGGAAGTGGACCTCCCGTGTAGATTAGTCCAGGCTGAGGTTGATGGTGGGGTGGAAGCTGTTGAAATCATGGTGGAATTCTTCCAGGGTCTCCTTCCCATGGGTCCAGATAATGAAGATGTCATCAATATAGCATAGGTAGAGAAGGGTCATGAGTGGACGAGAGCTGCGGAAGCGTGGTTCCAGGTCAGCCATAAAAATGTTGGCATATTGTGGGGCCATGTGGGTGCCCATAGTGGTGCCACTGGTCTGGAGGTATATATTCTCACCAAATTTGAAATAATTGTGCGTGAGGATAAAGTCACAGAGCTCAGCAATAAGTTGTGCTGTGTCATCATCAGGGATACTGTTCCTGACAGCTTGTATTCCATCTGTGTGTGGGATGTTTGTGTAGAGAGCCTCTACATCCATGGTGGCTAGGATGGTGTTTTCTGGGAGATCACCAATGCATTGTAGTTTTCTCAGGAAATCTGTGGTGTCACGGAGATAGCTGGGAGTGCTGGTGGCGTAGGGTCTGAGTAGGGAGTCCACATATCCAGACAGTCCTTCAGTGAGAGTGCCAATGCCCGAGATGATGGGGCGTCCAGGATTTCCAGGTTTGTGGATCTTAGGTAGTAGATAGAATAACCCCGGTCGGGGCTCTAAGGGTATGTTGATTTGTTTCTGTGTTAGTGTAGGGAGTGTCCTGAGTAGATGGTGCAGTTTCTTAGTGTATTCCTCAGTGGGATCTGAGGAAAGTGGCCTGTAGAATTTGGTATTGGAGAGTTGTCTGGCAGCCTCCTTCTGGTAGTCAGACCTGTTCATGATGACAACAGCACCTCCTTTATCAGCCTCTTTGATGATAATGTCAGGGTGGTTTCTGAGGCTGTGGATGGCATTGCATTCTGCACGACTTAGGTTATGAGGCAAGCAATGTTGTTTTTCCACAATTTCTGCCTGTGCACGTCGGCGGAAACATTCTATGTATAGGTCCAGACTGTCATTTCGACCCTCAGGAGGAGTCCATGTGGAATAGTTCTTCCTGTGTTGTTGGTGGGAGGGTATCTGTGTATCAGTGTTATCTTGAAAGTATTCTTTGAGTCGGAGGTGGCGAAAGTAGGCTTCCAGATCACCGCAGCACTGTATCATGTTCGTGGGGGTGCTGGGGCAAAAGGAGAGTCCCCGAGATAGGACAGACTCTTCTGCTGAGTTGAGTGTGTAGCTGGATAAATTGACGATATTGCTGAGTGAGTTAGGGGTACCCCTGTTGTGGCCCCATGTGGACACAAATCAAATCATGTGGTGTGGAAAGGAGGAGTCATAAGGAAGTATGGAAAAATTGCAAGCTCAAATTAATGGGTTGCAAGGAGATTAGTTGAAAAGTGCCGTGGAGATAAACCAGCTAGAAAATAAACTCAGTAATGAGAAAGTGAGAAATGATCAACCTAGCAAAGAGGTTGAGGGATGGAAAAAGAAAGCTCAGGAGACTCAGGGAGCTATAAAGACTGTATTGAAAGAATCCCAGGGTAAGTCAGGCCCAGATCATTGGGAATGTCAGGTTCAAATTAGGAAACTGCAATTGAAATTGGGAGTGTCAAAAGGAATTGTAGCAGCTATTCAGGAAGGAGGAAATGGGAGCAGGGGATGTAGGAAGGAGGAAGGTAGGTTTGAGGATGATGGCACCCCTGATTTGTATCCACTTACTGATGAGTGGTGGGAGCTGCTGTCCCTACCTGGTCATCACCTTATGCCCCTTTGCACAGGAGTTAGAGGAACTAGATGGCAATGGAGTGAATCCACCAATGGTTCTGATACCCAGACCCAGAGAAAGGGTACCCGACCTGCCCAGGAAACCTGGATAAAAAGCAAAGCATTCATTCCTGAAAATTAAAGACAATAGGAAAGTCTTTAGGTCCCTTAACTAAAGATATGGCAGTGAGTTGGCTAAGTAGGACTCTATGGCTTCCCTGAGGGAAGGGAGGCTACTCTGCAGGAGACTTAATTGATGTGATACGGGAGTGGATGGATCTGAATGAATTTACTGCCCTTCCAGCCGACATTCAAGTGGAAACTGTGATGAAATTAGGGAGGAACAAGTGCCTAGGGAAATGTTATAATTCTTGATGTCAGATTTGTGTCCATTTATTCTTTTGTATAGAGACTGTCTGGTTTGGCCAATGTACATGGCAGAGAAGCATTGCTGGCACATGATGGCATATATCACATTGGTAGATGTGCAGGTGAACGAGCCCAGGGTGCTATGGCTGATGTGAGCAAGTCCTATGATGGTGTCCCTTGAATAGATATGCAGACAGAGTTGGCACCAAGGTTTGTTGCAGGGTTTGGTTCCTGGGTTAGTGTTTTTGTTGTGTGGTGTGTAGATGCTGGTGAGCATTTGCTTCAGGTTCGGGTGCTGTCTGTAAGCAAGGACTGGCCTTGACGCAAATCTGACATCAGGAATTATAACATTCAAAAACCAGTAGGAGAACACTTCAATCTCCCTGGACACTAAATAACAGACTTAAAAGTTGCAATTCTTCAACAACAAAAACTTAAAAAATAGAATACAATGAGAAACTGCAGAACTGGAATTAATTTGCAAATTGGACACCATCAAATTAGGCCTGAATAAAGCCTGGGAGTAGATGGGTCACTACAAAAAGTAATTTCCCCCTGCTGATACTCACACCTTCTTGTCAACTGTTTGAAAGGGGCCACCTTGATTACATTGAATTCATTAGCACTACAAAAGGGATTTTTTCCTCCCGTCTTGTCAACTGTTGAGAATAGCCCACTTCCACCTTAATTGAAGTGGGTTTTAGCCCATGAAAGCTTATGCCCAAATAAATTTGTTAGTCTCTAAGGTGCCACAATGACTCCACATTGTTTTTGCTGATACAGACTGTCATAACTATAAAGGGAAGGGTAACAGCTGTCCTGTGTACAGTACTATAAAATCCCTCCTGGCCAGAGACTCCAAAATCCTTTTCCCTGTAAAGGGTTAAGAAGCTCAGGTAACCTGGCTGGCATCTGACCTAAAGGACCAATAAGAGGACAAGATACTTTCAAATCTTGCGGGGGGGAAGGCTTTTGTTTGTGTTCTTTGTTTGGGAGTATGTTCGTTCTTGGGACTGAGAGGGACCAGACATCAATCCAGGTTCTCCACATCTTTCTAAACAAGTCTCTCCTATTTCAAACTTGTAAGTAAATAGCCAGGCAAGGCGTGTTAGTTTTCCTTTGTTTTTCTCAACTTGTAAATGTACCTTTTACTAGAGTGTTTATCTTTGTTTGCTGTACTTTGAACCTGAGACTAGAGGGGAGTCCTCTGAGCTCTTTAAGTTTGATTACCCTGTAAGGTTAATTTCCATACTGATTTTACAGAGATGATTTTTAGTTTTTTTCTTTAATTAAAAGCCTTCTTTTTAAGAACCTGATTGATTTTTCCTTGGTTTTAAGATCCAAGGGGTTTGGATCTTGATTCACCAGGAGTTGGTGGGAGGAAGGAGGGGGCATGGTTAATTTCTCCTTGTTTTAGATCCCAAGGGGATTAGATCTGTGTTCACCAGGAGTTGGTGGGAGGAAGGAGGTGGGATGGTTAATTTCTCCTTGTTTTAAGATCCAAGGGGTTTGGATCTGTACTCACCAGGGAATTGGTGAAAGGTTTCTCAGGGCTTCCCAGGGAGGGAAATATTGGGAAATGGTGGCAGCGGAACCAGAGCTAAGCTGGTAGTTAAGCTTAGAAGTTTTCATGTAGGCCCCTACATTTGTACCCTAAAGTTCAAAGTGGGGATCCAGCCTTGACACAGACTAGCATGGCTACCACTCTGAAACCCATCCTTAGTATGAATTCCACTAAGGGGGGGAATTTTTGCAATGAAGAAAGTCATCCAGTTACAGGGATTCAATGGAAAGGAAACTCTCATACTATTTACAGCCATACTCAGATGAAGCATTGAGTTAGTGATAGGAAAAGGCAAGTTTGGAAAAATGGAACTAGGAGTACTGGGAACTTTGGGGATAGACATGTTAAAATGCCTAGGGATCATTGTGGTTTTGGCTAACCATGCTCTGTTGTGTCAACCTTCTTGGGATAAGCCCATTTGGGACATGCATGTTGTGCCAGCAAGG
Source organism: Trachemys scripta elegans (assembly GCF_013100865.1). Classification (NCBI taxonomy): domain Eukaryota; kingdom Metazoa; phylum Chordata; order Testudines; family Emydidae; genus Trachemys; species Trachemys scripta. The sequence continues at coordinate 133,000,963 of NC_048299.1, read as the reverse complement.
CACAGGGTGGCAGCATTAAAAGCAAATGAGCAGGTAGCGATGCCACAATAGAAGCAGCCCATCCAAGACATAGTCCAGCAATATCCCCAAGTCTGGGCCAAGAACAAGCTAGAATAGGAAGGACTTGATCCCCCAGCACAAAAGCAGTATTGATACCCAGTAGAAGCAGAAGAGAGTTTATAGGAAACTATAGAGTCACTTCTGGAACAAGGAGGTGTGATGGAACAGCAGAGTACCAACAACTCTCACATTTGGCCTGTAATGAAGGCAGATGGTAAGATCTGGAGACTAACTGGATTATAGGGCTCTAAATAAAGTGACTCCTATGACAACCCCAGTAGTTGCTAAATACCCAGAGATTATGGCGGCTATAGCTGGAGGATCTAAATGGTTTTCCATGCTTGATTTATCTAATGCCTTTTTCGCTATCCCGCTTCTTCCAGGTTCCTGGTACAAGTTTGCTTTTACTTTCCAAGATAAATATTGTTTAGTGATAGTGAACAGTTTTACAAAATAGAGTGAAGCCAGACTAACTTGGAATACAGCTGATACCACTGCCAAAGTTTTAGTAGAGACAGGTGTTTTCCCACTGGGGAGTACCTAAAGAAATAGATTCAGATCAGGGATTGCATTTTATAGGAGAAGTGACAAAGGGGGTTTATTAGGCCTTTGGAATAAAGCAGAGATTGCATCTTGCCGGACATCTCCAAAATTCAGGGCAAGTGGAAAGGATTAATCACACTTTAAAAACAGCTTTGAGAAAAGTGGTTAACCAACAAGGAAGATACTGGGATGAAAAGCTACCATTAGTCCTGATGGCTTAAGAGGGACCATGGCCATTCATGGGTCACCACTTACAAGCCATGACTGACTGAGAAATGAAATTGCTTGAACAATGGTGGCTAGGACGGAACCCTCCAGATGAGCTACCCCCAGAGTGCTCACTGACCAATGGATGCAGAATTTGTTGAGGTCAGTGTCATCTACTCAATGACAAGTAGTTATTGCCTTAAAGGCCAATGTGCAAAAGATAGAGAAGCACTTAGGACTAATATTGCATCCAACTGAATGGAACGTAGGAGATCAGGTGATGCACAGAGGTATAAAGAGAAAAACCATGCCTCAGGATGCATATGGATGGGACCTGACAGAATTGTGGATAAGGCTAGTCCTACTGTATATCAACTAGAAATTCACCAAGGCAAAAAGAGGGTTCAAAAATGGTTCCACTCATCTCAGCTGAAATCATGGAAAGGTAAATGATAGGTGGCCCTGAGAGGCATGTCATACTTTGTATATTGAAGGCCTTAATATGGTTGAGCAGTGGATAATTTGGCAGGACTGGTGATTGTTACCAACCATACAATTATAGAGGGAAGATGTGGTGAGTATGCTGTCCACAGCAGTCAAAATAATAACTGCATAATTAAAGTTGAGGTAAAGGAAAACTTCGCTGTTAATATACAGCGCTGAGTAAAAGAAAATCTGAACAGCACTATTGCAATAACCCAAAAGACAGCTCTGTAATACAGAGGCTTAGAGAGAATGCGGGCTCAATGTAACTTTTTGGACTAGAAAACAAAGTGGTATAGTTAGTTGTAAATAGCAGGGCACTAACCAGAAGGAGGGTATATTCCTAAATTCTACTGTGCAAATAACTAAAGGAGATAATGGAACTAAGTGTGTGCTTTATGACGTTAACAGGGAACATCATCTTAATCTGACTTTTGTATTAGAAAACAAAGTAATGTGGACAGTTATATATGGCAAAGTACACTTTTCTTTAAGTATGTACAACCTAAGTGTCACTTTTTGTCCTGGCATGCACCCCATTGGGCCAAAATAGGACAAACTGTAGTGTTACAAATAAAATATTCCCAAGTAAATCCACTAATGCTATAGCCTTGTAGGAGACTATTGTAAATATTACTGACTCACTGGGAAATGTAATTAAAATAAGAGTGAATTGTGTGAAGGAGCACCAAATGTATTGAGCAAACCAAATGAATACCAACAGCCCATGATATAATAGGGAGGTAGAGGTAAATGGTAGATGTAGCACTCTTTCAATAGCCTTATATGTGTGGTATAAAGGAAGCATGAGTGCTCAAATGATCTTGAGCTTAAAGATATAAGGAGAAGACGGAAGATACAAGTGCCTGAGGGATTTACTTAGGGTTACCATTCGTCCCGATTCCCCCGGACATGTCCGGCTTTTTGAGCTAAAAATAGCGTCCGGGGGGAATTTGTAAATGTCCGGACTTCCCCCCCGCCCCCCGCATGCAGAGCACGCGCGGCTAACAGGGCAGCCGGCCGGATGGTGCCACTTACATGGGGCTCCGACAGCCAGAGAGAGCCCTTCCTCCCCCCTGCAGCAGAGCTCTCTCCCTCCCTCCCTCCCTGCATTCGCAGATCGCCTCCGGCAGTCTGGAGCTCCTCCCCCACTGCTGCCCAGCGTGCCGGGACGAATGGCTGAGGCAGTTCCTGAGCAAGTTCACAGAGACATTAGGCAAAGAAAGGCCAACAACAAGGGGACCAGGGGGTCGGAGAAGGGGCAGGGAGGTTCTGGAGGGGGCAGTCAAGAGATGGGGGGGTCGGGAGTTCGGGGGGGGCTTTCTGGGGGTGGGGGTGTGGATAAGGTTTTAGGCAGTCAGGGTACAGGTAGGGGGTAGGGTCCTGGGGGGCACTGGAGGGGGGTCTTAGGAGGGGGCAGTTAGGGGACAAGGAACAGGGAAGCTTAGGTAGGGGGTGGGGTTCTGGAGGGCAGTTAGGAGCAGGGGTCCCAGGAAGAGGCAGTCAGGGGACAAGGAGTGGGGGAGAGGGTTGGGAGTTCTGGGGGGGGGCTGTCAGGGGGGGGAGAGTGGTTGGATGGGGTGTGGGAGTCCCAGGGGTCTGTCTGGGGGTGGGAGTGTGGATAAGGGTTGGGGCAGTCAGGGTACAGGTAGGGGGTACAGTCCTGGGAGGCATTTGGGGGGGGTCTTAGGAGGGGGCAGTCTGGGGACAAGAGGCAAGGAAGCTTAGGTAGGGGGTGGAGTCCTGGGGGGCAGTTAGGGGCAGGGGTCCCAGGAGGGGGCAGTCAGGGGACAAGGAGTGGGGGGGAGGGTTTGGGGTTCTGAGGGGGGGGAAGTGGGAGGGGCAGAGGCGGGGCTTGGGCAGGATGGGGCGGGGCCAGGGCAGGACGGGGTCAGGGCTCCTCCCGTCCTCTTTTTTGCTTGCTGAAATATGGTAACCCTGGATTAACTGAAAAATTCTCAATAACTCCTGCCCTTGCCTCTACAGTTTCAAAAATAGAACCCTGTGTGATAAAGTGTGATCATGTACAAAAATTGATAGCCAGGCCAGTTCAGTCATTAAAAGAAGCTGGTGCTATCCTTGTGTGTTATTAACATATCTACTGTAAGACCTGATTGTACTCCATTTTTAGCTACACTACACCTGGGATGGACTCATTGGATTAATAATTGATTTTCACACACTAAATGATTTTAAAGGAATGTAGTTGACAAAATATTGGGAGGAGCAGGAGCTGGTTTAGGAGTACTTAATAGCATGGATGTAGAGGTTTTGGCAAATAAGTTGGAAACTGTAATATTCAGGATGCAAGACTTGTTGAAACCTCTAAACTCATCGTTCTCAGAACTGGGAATCGGTCAAAAGTTAATAGCAAATGTTTTGCCAGAATGGTAAAAGATGAATGAACAAGACCATCTATTGTGAAGGCTCTTGGTGCTGAACAGAGTAATGTTTATTTGCCTTAAACTGCATATAAGCCCAAGCCTGGGTAAAAAATGTTGTCATAAATCTCTTTAGAAACAGGGCAAATTGAATTTTACCTGTAGAAATTCGGAAAATCATATGGAATGCTGCCACTCAGAAGGAACAAGAGTTACAAGCTTGTGGAGATAAGTAAATTTTACCTATGATGTTAGCATCAATTCAATTGTTGTCTAACTAGTCACAATAGCAGACACTACTGTTAAAAAGTTGTAGCCTGGCTATTAACCGAAAGAGTTCTGTACTTTATCCAATAGACCACGTAGTATGGGCCGTATGGGGCAATGATAAATGGCAGTGAATAGATTTAGAAGCCTGTATTGTAGAACAAGGACTAGGATTTATATGTGAAGACAATGCTTTTAAGATTAGCGACACATGTTTTAATACCAATGAAGGAGTGTGCCATTTTGAAGTACATCTTGAAGAGACTGAAAAGACTGAAGTGGTGTACATAGGAAAAGGATGTGTATGTTTTAGAACCATTTCTAAATATGTGATAACTATTGGACTGTGTAATCAAACTGTATATAATGATTCCAACATGTGTATTTGTAATGTTATAAAAATTGAAGGTTATGATTTTATGTATACTTTACCAGTGATTATGTGTCAATTGTTAATTGAAAATTTGAGTGTATATCGAAGTTTACACCCCATGCCTATTGGTATGAATTTGTCACTAATTGCAGAACTTCTAGACAATCAGAATAGACATCAATTGTTAACAAAGGCTAAAGAGAATGCAAAGAGAGTTTTAATTACTGTACACCATAATGGTGAAAACATAAAACAATACTAGAGAGAGTAAAAAAGGTTGGAGAACAACAGTGCTGGGAAACACTGTTTTGATAGTCCCCCACTGCTAAGGTGTTCAATATCCTTTTACATCCAATTATAATGTTAATACAAGTTGTGATTTTAGTTGTGCTAATATGTATATATTGTTGCATAAGGCAGGTAAAGCAACAATTAGAGTGGGCAACCCAATAATATTGAATCATACATCGCCTCATGAGGTAGCAGGGGTTAGAACTGGATTGGGATACAAGCATTGCCACCAAGAACCAAAATGCTCCACTGGCGGCTGCAACCTGCTAGGCGTTGAGGAGGTGGAAACTTGTCCCATACGGGACTCATACTAATTTAGTGACAGCCTAATTGAAATCAACTGGCTGTTAAGGAGGGGATTGTTGTAGATTAAAAGGGGGTTAAGCCTGACTAAAGTAGCCCAGGGCCTGCTAGGTTATAGAAGATCATGATAAAACTGTCTGAGACTGGTTAGAACCAGCCAAAGGGAAGGGGGAAGAATGTATCAAGCAAGATAGAGAAGGTTCCCGAAAACTGGAAAGAGCACATAACCATGCGGTTGTCAAGACAACACAGCCTGCATAGAAGAGTATAAAGGACAGACTGAAGAGACCTTTGGGACTCTGCGAGACCACTGAGACTCTGTCAGAGCACCATCAAGATACATCAACCATGAGCAGCAAATGGGGGGGCCATGGAGACATTGCCCCCCAAAAACTGTATACACAGCAAAGGCGATGCATGGGGGAGGCACCCAGATTTCTCCCTTAGCCCTGCTTCCTCCCCGCAGAGGAACATTCAGGGTGGGGAGGGGTGTGGTGAGCAGTGAGCCAGGAGCTCTATGCCTGCTGGGCATTTTCTCACACGTGGTTTGCATAAGGGGAGGGTGGGACAGCAGCTCCAGCAGGCACAGAGCCTGGAGGCGCTGCTTGCCACCTGCCTCCCAGCCCCTGGTGGGGGTACGGAGGAACATTTGGGGGGCGAGCGGTGACACCAGTCAGGTGCTCTCTGCTAGCTGGTCAGTTTCCCCTTCATAGGCTGTGTAAAGGGAGGGCAGCAGCCCATTTCCGATGAGCAGAGCCAGGCAGCTGAGCTGCTTCCCAAGTGTCTGTGCGGTGTACGGCCCAGATGAGTGGGCTGGGGCTGGGTCAGACCTACCTGAAGGAACCTCTGTGGCTGCAGGAAACTCTGCAGTCCCCCCACTTCCTACCCCATCACTCTTCAGCTGTGGGAGGAGGGGTCACTCTATGGGGTGCTGCCCCCCGTCTGCCCAATCCCCTCCCCATTAGTCCTTCCACACCTGACTCCTCACCGAACCTCACCCCCTGTATCCAGAGCCCCCCAACCTCCTTGCACCTAGATCTCTTGCTGAGCAACACCCCCTCACTCCTTGACCCCTCCCCCCCGAAATATAGAAGTCAAACTACACCTATGCCATCGACGCATAACCCAAGGACTCATTCCAATGCCTGTCCAGCTCCATTGTGGGACTTTGCTACTAGCACGGCGTAAGCTAGGGTGTTAGCGGTTAATAGTTGCTTGCTTAGGTATAAAATAAACTGCTTAATCAAAGAGTGGAAGGCTCTTGTCCTATTCCTGCTGTGCCCCGATTCACCTACAAAATTCACTCAACAGAGGTGCCATTAGCTCCAGCATCTGGGTTGCAGACCCTCTCCATGCTAGTGCTCTGCCCACAGACTCCCCTCCCAGCCCACAGTCCCTTGCCTCCTGTGTGGTCCCTGTGCGCAGATATCTTTGCCAGGCTGACCAACCCCAGAAGGAAGTGCCAGGATATGCTAAGCACAGGCCCCGGGCAGGTTTGCGGGGCTGCAGCCAGAGAAGGTATATCACAGTGCTCTTCCTTTCCTGGCTGCAGCCTCACAAACCTGCCTGTACGTGTGGCATTTCTTGCAAAAATAGTTGCTAATAATTGGCATGCCATTGCCAATATCCGAATCCAATTAACATTGATAATGGAATGGTATTGGTTCCCAGAACAATATTGCCATTAACCAGAAGTTGCTAATTCCAGGATTGCTATTAAGCAGAACCTACTGTGCACATAACCCTTTCCTCTGCCAGCCACTCTGCTCACTCCCTGCCCTCTAGTCTTACTTCCTCCTCCAAAGAGAGCCAGTGGAAGCTGGAGTGACCACTGACTAGACTGAAGGGGAAGAAAGGGAGGGCATTAGCAGAGGAAGTAGTTTGGCCTGCGTGTGGGGGGTTCAGAAAAGGAACAAAGTTGGGAGAGGATTATTGATAGAAGGAAAGGGAAGTGAGGGACTGGAGGAAAGATATGAAATGATGAGGAAAGAATCAACCCACGTGGTTGAAGGTGGAAAGTTAATGAAGTGGAGTGAGGTCCATCGCCAATGAGTGAGAACTAACTGCTGGATTTATTGGGGTATGGCTACAATGTTAAGGAAGAACAGATAGTATTTGTGCAGGCTAATTGATGGCATTTGGGGAATAGTTGGATGGCGGGGTCCACTCTGTGACATGAGGCAAAAAACATACACCACTTTCATAGGTGCTTTGCTGATCCAATGTAAGCAAGTCTGGATGGCAGTCAAGAGGAGTGGTTTTTGTGACCTTCCTAAGCTCTATTATGCCTCTGTTCTATTACGTGCCATGACTGCTGCAGACATGGCACCATGTAAAGTCCAGAGATTTTTGAAGACATGCCTGAGGGCCAGAAAAATCCTGCAAATGCCCGTATCTCATTCCTAAAATTTAAATTTAGGCAGATATGGCTTCAGGAGAGTTAGAGAAAGAGAAAATGTGATATAAGAGCTGGTGCTAGAGGCAACACTCAAAATTCAGCCTCCCTTTTCTTATCATCAGGCAACATTAACTCCAGCCCTGAGGTTCCAGTGATGGAAAGGATGGAAAGAGAGATAAAGATCACCATGAGCATCTTTGAAAAGCTCTGCCCTGCCCCTGTTCGCACTGAAGTCAATTCTAATTATTGGAGAATGTCTCAGACCCAAATTCCTGCTAGGGAAGTTAAGTTTTATCACCTATTTTCAATGGGAGCAGGTTCAGGTCCACTATGGCCTTGTATGGTAATTCAGTCTATTCATTATTCTTTACTATTAATATAAAAGAAAATAGCATAGTGGGGCAGAAAATCAGAGATACAAATGGAGAAACTCAACTGAGTGCTTGATTGATTTTACTATTTTCTAATAGATTGCCATTAAAAACAAAATGGCTTGTGTAGCGGGGCAGTCACCCTGCTCCAGCCCTGAGGGGGTTAAAGGCCAGCCCTGGGAGAGGGCTGGGGCAGAGAACCAATAGGAAAAGGCTGGGAGGCAGCCAATCAGGGCCAGGCTGGGCCCTATAAAAGAGCTGCAGGGGCAGAAGGCAGTCAATCTCTCTCTTGAGTCTTGGAGGGAGAAGGACCTAGGTGCCTGGGAACAGAGGGTACCTGGCACAGAGCAGTGCTGGAGAAAGGCAAGAGGAGCTGGGGCACTCCAGCCTGGAAACTCCCCAGGCTGAGGCCTTGTTTAAGGCCTAAAGAGGTACCACGGTTGAAGAGGTGTGGCCTGGGGATAGGCAGAGGCAGCTGGTCTTACCCCCTTGCCAATGATGAGTGGCCATTACAGACTGCAGACTGCCCCAGAGAATGGGGGGCTAGATGATGACTGGGAGTAGCCACTGAGGCAAGGTGGGTGTAGGGGATTGGGGGTTCCCCTGGAAGGGGAGACCCAGAGTATGGGGGTACTGATGTGGACAGAACCCCAAGGAATGGGGCATCGGGGTCCGGGAGGGACATGGGGCCTGAGGCAGGAGAGACACCGGCCAGCAGGAAGCACTCCGAGTGCTGGAATGAGCTAGTTCCCAAACTGACCAGCAGGAGGCACCGTGCTGGTGAATGCTTGATCTGCTACACATGTTTGTTAAGCCTAGATACATTCCCTTATCTTCACATTTGCTGTACTTCTAAACTAATAGTTTACGTCAAAACATCCTGTTTCAGACAGTATAAAAATGATGCCATCTTATCATGATCTTTCCAGTAAATACATTTAAATATGGTCTGGCATGCTGTCCGGAGTGGCTCATGAGTGAGAATACCAATCTCAAGGCAGACTTAAGAAGCAGGGCATAAACCCCAAGCTGGTTGTCAGTTCTATACTTGCATTTCACCAACCAAGTATAAGCTCCTCAGGCACTATACTGCCTTAATATGGAGTCAAAGATAGATTGGAATGCCAAAGGGGACTATCTTGCCACCCAGACAGGCTTGACTCTGTGATATATGAACACTTTACACCAAAAATCACAAAACATTCAGGTTATTCCCAGTCCCAAAAGACCAGTCACTTACCTCAGGTCAATTTTCATCCTTAGATCACACACCAAAGAAAACACTTGCCGCGAATTCTATGGTGAAGTAAATATTTATTAGCTATGAAAAAGAAATAAGTTATTTACAAGGTTAAAAGAGGCAAACATATACACAGAAATGAGTTACAGTCTTAAGTTTCAAATATAGAGCTGGCATATTTCAGCAGCCCTAAATTTGAGAGATGCTAGAGAGTGGATAAGAGAATGGAAACTGAAGTTATATTGTTTTCATCCTATAGTCAGCTCAAGGGGAGAGAGGCACTTTTGTAGGGAAGGCTCTAATGGCATTAAAGATTGATTTATAGATTTAAAGTAGTGTCATCTTGCCTGCTCATTCAGATACCAAAATAGTTCAATGGCATATTCATCCAACAGCAAATGATATAATTGAATAAAAAAAATACACTTAGTATTGACTTATGGTCTCTAAAATTATTTGTTTTAAGAAAAAAACAAAACTTTAGATACTGCCAATACCCTAAGCCATCATTTTGGGAATACATTGAAGCTTTTAAATATTATTTGTAACAATGATAAAGAATAACAAAAACTGCCCACAACAGAATATCTCGGTGTCCTATTTCTTTCTGTATAACTGGTTGGGAAATGGAGCGACCTGATTTGATTCAAGCTCTGTGCCTCTGACAATTCAACTGCACAATTCACGAGAACATTAATACTAATAGAGAAAAGTGTACTCTAAAAGATTAGTCTACACTGCATCTTCCTTTTGGCGGAGTGTAGTGTTCATATGCATCTAGCCCCACCGGCCTGGGTATAAATAGAGAAGTCAGTGAGGCCGTCTTAGGCGAGTAGAGTGAAGACAGGCCTGAAGGGTGTGGGTATGTATGTCAGTACATGGCCTACATAAATCTCAACTCATCCAATCCCCATCTTTCCACCTACACTGCTAGTTTTAACAGCACAGTGTCTGGTTGCCTCCCTGTTACTGGCAGCTGCCCACTGATGGAGCTCTTCCCCCTGCAGGGAAAGACTCTGGAAGAAGCGTTTCCTCACTGCTTCCCCCCTGCCAGAGCCTTTCCTCACTGCAGGGAAAGACTTCTGCAGGCAGAAGCTGCAGAAGCCTTTCCCTGCTGCCTAAGTCTTTCACTGACCCATGATGGATTCAGTTTGCTTTTCGCTGCAGGTGTAGCTATACATGCACACCACTGGCAGTGGTATATAGGGTACTGTAGACATAGCCTAAAATAACAATGTTAACATTGCTTTGATTGTACATTTAAGAAGTTTGGTACCAGGCAAATTGGTTGAAACTGTAGTAAATAATAGAATTAACATAGGTGAACACAATTTTTTGGGGAAGGAGCAACATGGTTTTTGTAAAGGGAAATCATGCCTCACCAATCTATTAGAATTATTTGAGGGGGATCAACAACCATGCAGACAAGGGGGATCCACTGGATGTAGCATACTTAGATTTTCAGAAAGCCTTTGACAAGGTCCCTCACCAAAGGCTCTTAGGCAAAGTAAGTAGTCATGGGATAAGAGGGAAGGTCCTCTCATGAATCAGTAACTGGTTAAAAGACACAAAACAAAGGGTAAGAATAAATGGTAAGTTTTCAGAATGGAGAGAGGTAAATAGTGGTGTCACCCAGGGGTCTGTACTCGGACCAGTCCTATTCAACACATTCATAAATTATCTGGAAAAAGGGGTAAATGGTGAGGTGGCAAAATTGCAGATGATACAAACTTACTCAAGATAGTTAAGTCAAAGCAGACTGCAAAGAGTTACAACGGGATCTGTGATGGGGCACACTCACCCCGCACTGGATGGGAAGGGGTTAACCCTACATTATGGGCTGAGGAAGCCAGACCCCCTTTACCCTACTGGGCATGCTCCAGGTGTACGAGTATAAAAGAGAGCAGCTTGGCTCAGTTGGGTGTGACTGCTGTGGTGGAAGAATGTGCTCCAACCAAGGCTCAACGGAAGTCCGGGACCATAGGAACTGGGGATGCTGCAGCCCGAACAGATGCCAAGGAAACCTGGAGTTCTCACAGGGTTCGAAGGCCTGGAGAAAGGGCAGACCGGAAAGCCTAGAGGTAACAGGGATGGCCAGACCACAGCAGCAGGGACGACAGCAGGAAGCAGCCCAGGAGAATCAGGCAGCAGATTAGTGAGTGAGCCGAAGACTTGAGTCAGCGTGTTTTGGTCGAGCCTTCCTTGCTGACTCAATGGCCTACACTACGACCACTAACAGGGCACTGGGCTGGGGTCTGGTGGAGTGAGAGGGGCTGGACCCACCTATTGGGGGTGCAACCCCTCCCCCTGTGCCCCACAGTGGCCGCTAGACCATACTGCCCAGCTGACAAGGGCAAATATATTGACTTGGGCCACTAGTCCTTACTGCCCTGCGAGAAGAGGCAGACATCCTAACTCTGGCCTTTGGGCCTTACTGCCCTGCTGATAAGGACGAGCGTGTGGACTCTGGCTGGGAGGGACATAGAGGTAAGATACGTACACCCCCCACCCCCATTTTTTCCTGTCACAGGATCTCATAAAACTGGGTGACTGGGCAACAAAATGGCAGATTAAATTCAATGTTGATAAATACAAAGTAATGCACACTGGAAAAGATAATCTCAATTGTACATACAAAATGATGGGATCTAAATTAGCTGTTACACTCAAAGATCTAGTAGTTGTTGTGGATAGTTCTCTGAAAACATCTGCTCAATGTTCAGTGGCAGTCAAAAAATCGAATGGAATGTTAGGAACCATTAGAAAAGGGATAGATAATAAGACAGAAAATATCATATTGCCTCTATATAAATCCATGGTATGCCCACATCTTGAATACTGTGTGCAGTTCTGTTCACCCCATCTCAAAAAAGATATCTTGGAATTGGAAAAGTTACAGAGATAGGCAACAGAAATGATTAGGAATATGGAACAGCTTCCGTATGAGGAGAGATTAAAAAGACTGGGACTTTTCAGCTCAAAAGAGATGACAAATGGGGGATATGATACAGGTCTATAAATTCTTGACTGGTATGGAGAAAGCGAATAAGGAAATGTTATTTAGTCCTTCACGCAACACAAGAACTAGAGGTCACCCAAAGAAAATAGGCAGCAGGTTTAAAACAAACAGAAGAAAGTACTTCTTCACACACTGCACAGTCAACCTGTGGAACTCCTTGCCAGGAGATGTTGTGAAGGCCCAAAATATATCAGGGTTCAAAAAAGAACTAGATAAGTTCATGGAGGATAGGTCCATCAATGGCTATTAGCCATTGGGATGGGCAGGGATGCAATACTATTCTGTGAGTGTCTCTAGCCTCTGTTTTCCAGAAGCTGGGAGTGGACGACGGGATGGATCACTCGATGATTGGCTGTTCTGTTCATTTCCTCTGAAGCACCTGGCACAGTTGGAAGACAGTATACTGGGATAGATGGACCACTGGTCTGACCCAGTATGGTCGTTCTTATGTTCTTAATTTCATAAATCACTCAAATCCTTCTCTCACTGAAATCCATGACAAGAATCCCACTGATTTCCAAGGATGCAGCACTGGGCACACTGTTCCGGAATCAATCAGGAGTAAAATCTGAAGAGTGGCTGGACTCAGTACACTTCAGAAAGTAAGTCCCATTTAGTTCAGTTAAAAGCAGAGGGAAGCTATTTTAATTATGGCAATAAAGATAACTGCAGGCAGCTCTCTCCTACATGCTGAAACCCAGTTGAATAATCCCACTAAATTCATGGGAGTAAATCCAGGCCTTTACTAACTTTTGCCTATTAATATTGGTATGTTAGGTGTCACCAGGTTGCACTGTTACACATCTACATTTTTCTTAGCTGATAAGCAAATGTACAGTTTTGGGAAGACCACATTGTTTTGTTAGTTCTGGTAATGCCAGAGTTCTGATACAGAGAGCTTCTGGAGAGAGAAATAAACTGAGCAAGAAGCAAGAAAGTTTTATTTCTGCCTGGGTCTCTGATTAGAGTCAATTGATAAGGCAGTTGCTCCCTGGGATCTGGGCATTGGTGCCCTGTTTATTTTTATAAAAGAAGCGATTGCCATGCATGCTGTTTGACCATCTCTGTTCTAAGCCTGCTGTATGCCTGTCAATAAAACAAGTTACATTTAGAATATACTCATACTTAACATCACTGGTTTCTCCTCTATTGAGAAGTCAACTTGCAAATCCCCAGAAATCTGATACTACTCGGCAGAGGGGTGAGATTAATGTCAGAAGATGTAACAATACATTTGTTTCTATTTTAATTCAATACTGCTATCTCACAACTATTTGCATATGCTGCTGGGTTTTTTCGTGAGTTCTTTAAAGAAGACAATTCTCTTCACTCCAAACTTCATTACCACTCCCACCTTGAAAACAAACAGACTGGGAAATATATGATAGGCTAAAGGTGTATTACTAAAAATACTAAAGAAATTAAGCAAAGCAAATATAGGTGATTATAAAGAGTCCCACTTACACTGTGACTGTGGGCTTGTTTACACAGTGCAGCAATGCACACTAGAGGGGTGTGATTTCAATAGTACTAAGTTAATATGCACTAGGAACTTTCAGTGTGTGCCAACAGGATCTACATGTGCCAGTTAGATCTCAACACATTGGTACACTTTAGGATGTACACCCCTGTGGTGTGCATGGCCACACTGTGTAGACAAGCCCTATGCCATAGCCCCTTAAGGGTAGCGGTGAAACCTTCAGTGCTTGGGCAATGAAGGCTAGCATATAATGTAGAGAGCAATTTTGATTTGGTCCAGAGGAAATGGATTAGGTAACTAACAGGTCTTTTCCATCTCTAAGTTTTACAAACTTTACCTGTGTCTTCGCTATTAAACTGTTATAATAGAATCATAGGATTGGAAGGGACCTCGAGAGGTCATCTAGTTCAGTTCCCTGCACTCATGGCAGACTAAGTATTACCTAGACCATTCCTTTCAGGTGTTTGTCAAGCCTGCTCTTAAAAATTTCCAATAATGGATATTCCACAACCTCCCTAGGCAATTTATTCCAGGGTTTAACCACCCTGACAGTTAGGACGTTTTTCCTAATCTCCAACCTAAACCTCCCTTGCTGCAATTTAAGCCCATTGCTTCTTGTCCTATCCTCAGAGGTTAAGAAAAAGATTTTTTATTCCTCCTCCTTGTAACAACCTTTTACATACTTGAAAACTGTTATGTCCCTTCTCAATCTTCTTTTTTCCAGACAAAAAAACCCCATTTTTTTCAATCTTCCCTCATAGGTCATGTTTTCTCAACCTTTAATGTGAATACTTCTTCTAGTTCAGTGGGGTATGCAGTTCTATATTTCTCTATGGTCATAGAATGACATTTTAAAAGCTATATGTTCATTTGCAGGTGACAGAGGATGTACTTAGACAAGAGGATATCCATAGTCAAATCATGCACCAAATTCATGTATATATGCAACAGAGAAAAAGGGGCTCTGATTTTCTACCTGTCTTTAACAACTCCCATCTTTCAATTCCTACTCCAAATATAGCTACAATTCTGTACTAGCATATTGCCTTTTGCAGCAAGAGTAAGCACTACCTGATGCCAACATAATACATATTCCTCCCCAGCCCCCAGAAAATATCTCCCTTCCCCCAACCCCTGTGTTTGCTATAAGCACACCATAATCACAGGACAGGGAACCACTCAAAGGATGGTAAATATGGGTCCACAGCTGACCTGATCCCCTCTGATTTCCCACAACAGTTTGCAGTGAAAGAGGAAGAAATCACCTCACACAGCTGCAAAATGAAGTAACAGAATTATCTTCTTCCAAAGGGTCCTTTTGTCTCCTGGCTTCCTTGCCCTTTGCTGATGAGGTGAGTGTCAATGATATGCTTTTCATCCTGGTATTACTCTTCACCGTGGTCACCCCTCCCATCTCCTCCCTTGAGGTTGCAGGCCAGGTAGCTACTAGCTATAATTGCTCCCTTCACTGTTCAGGAAAGGTTTGGGGTCCAAGGGCTCATTGCACTTTTAATTTATGATGGTAAGCTATGGAACTCTTTGATGTTTTAAAGGGTATAAAATGTCCTTTTTGTATTTACTGTCAAGCTTTAATATCTTTCTTTAGGGTGGTCTATGTAAAATGGTTGCTAGGCAACCAGGCTCCCATCATCTTTCCTATCACAATACAACAATTAAAGATATGCGTGCCAGCCAGAGCCCCACAGGCATTTGTGTAGCCTAATGACAGGTCAATTAAAAAAACAAACAGGACTATGCCCTACCTGTCACTCTATCATGATGAATTTGCACATTACTATGTGCTAATTAATTCTACACACAGCAAACCACACAGTGCAAAACATGCCTGCTGAGGCTGCTAAAGTACCAGGCTAGCATCATCTGCTAATGGCAGTAGGGCTGAGGAGCAGGACTGGAAGGAAATCAAATTCCAGTAGTGAAAAACTGGAGATAAGTTAAGATCAGTGCTCATTCTTTGCACTACTTCCAGAGACATACAAACCCTGCTTGCTACTTTCTAGTCTTGTCTGACACCCTGACAACAGCCAACCCCTTTTTGCCCATCTCCCTCCCAAAAACAAAACAAACTAACTCTCACTGTTGCTCTACAAAACACAAGGAAAGTGTGTACGAGTACATGCGTTTTCTGACTCATCTGTTGTCTATTTTTATCCAACTGGTTGTTGCAGCAACCCACTGAAGACTGATTGACCACCTCCACCTGAGTCCCCTGCCAAAAATACACCTAATGTGCATCCACCTGTATCATCCTTAATATTCTCCAGAGAGTTCTATCACTAGGCAATGGTTACCTATCCCTAAGTTCAGGTCAATCCTTCACACTGGTTTTGCGTACCTGAGCCTCCCTCTGGAATAATTGTGCATGTTCTTATTGCCTGTCTGTATCAGATGATGTGTGAAAGCAAGCTGTTGATAAAATAGTCCCTAATATCGTTTGTGAAATTCATTAACATGCTGATTATAAGACAGAGAATGTTTTTTGCTGTTAAGGCACTGGACTGGGTCTCAGGAGAGCTGGGTTCAAATCTAGTTCTGCCACAGAGGGCTTGTCTGCATAAAAGTGTATGTGTAAATTTTAGTCCGTGCCAGCATACTATGCACTAACTGATCTGTATGGACCCTGGTGTCATGCACTAAATGTTCCCTAGTGAACATAGCACAGTTTGAAATGGGACTACATTAATGTGCACTAGGGAACTTTTAGTGTCCACCAGTTAGTGCACAACATGCAAGTGCAGTCTAAAATGTATACCCCTCTGGTCTGGAATAAAGCATCATGTAGACAAGCTTGGATTTTGTGAACTTGGCTGAGGCACCCAAACTCTCTGCCACAGTTCCCCGATCCATAAAATGGGAATAATACTACTTCCTTTCTTTCTCTCTACACCTACTTTGTGTGTTTAGATTGTAAGATCTTTGGGGCAGGGACAATCAATTATTATATATACTTTGCCTAGCACAATGGGGCCACAATCGAGATTTGGCAAGGTGCCACTTTCATATAAGAGTACTTCCCTCTCTAGATTAATGTAGGTGTTACTTAAATTGGACCTAACAGATCCCTGCAATACCCAGTGGATGCTTCCCTCAACTCAATACATTGCCATTTATAAATAATTTTATTTATATTCCTTCAGCCAATTTTCAATCTACCTGAGAACACAAGAATCCACCTTAATTCCAATTCATTTTTTGACAAAGACTCTCTTGTATTTGTTTATAAAATTTAAGTACATCTTTATCAATATAGCACCCATTAAGGGTGGGTGTAGCACTATGGCCACTAATTATGCACCCCACTCATGGCATCACTTTACAGTCACAGTGCCCCTGTTATAGCCTCTTCCTGATGACACTTTACTCTCTTGTGGCTCTCAGCATCCCTAAAAGCACAGAATAGAAATCTGTACAATAAAGATTATCTAATCCAGAGTGCATAGCTCTTTGCATGGCTTCTCTCTTTTATAATTCTTTCATTCTGATGCAATTCAGCACCACATTGTGGTTCAACAGCCACTTGGAATTCACGTTGTTAGGAAAAAAAGCTAAACTGGAAATATTGAATAGCTATGTTCTTTTAATTACAAAAAAAGTGAAAATGTCCAAATAGTCAAACTGATGCCGAAATGAAAGTTGAGCATTTGGGGGAAGGGGCAATTTCATTCAAAACTGCATTTTCCCCCCTTCTCATCCTTCTCTCCCTCTAGCAGAGCTCGGAAAAAGGAGAGGCAGCATACAAGGGACCTGCAGGGTCCGGGATGAGAAGAAGCCATTGTAGGAATTAGCTGACTTTGCTTAGCCACTTTAAAAAAAACAGTTTACCATATCACCAAGCTTTGGTGCATCATAGTAATGTCATTTTTCAAAAGTTTCTAGAGCTCATTATTTTTTTCCCCCTGGAAGAATGCTAAGCAGATCTGTGTCCTGATTTAGTGCATTCATGACATTCAATTTGTGTGAACAAATCATGTGGTAGATTGCTTCTTATTTGCATCTAATGCTGTTTAATGACTTAAATTGTCGTCCACATTTTGGCTAAGTTGGCATATTGATTCCCTAACACTTTCTGTTACATAGGGGATCTCATTTAACGGCACTGTGTTTAACCTGATCTCCACAGTGGATTTCAAACAGGTTCTATTTTAATGCTGGGGTAGCTAGGTAAACGTAACATTTCTTCATCCTTTAAAATAGCTCAGGTTCTTTTTCCCCATTCAGTCAGAGGTTCACCATCTACACTTTCCCCACCTATTTTTAACCCCAGCATTCAGTGACTTTAGATTTGAAGAGTTACAATTCACTGAAATAATGAGATTGCATGGTGTTTAAGTGAGGCAGGAACTTGGCCTAAAATATTCATTTTTTAAAAAAAGGACGATTTGCAGCATGAAACTAAAAAAGTCTTAGTTTAAAAAGATTTTCTGACACTTTTTGTCCAATATCTTGGAGAAACTTTAATTATACAATATTAGGGAACAAATCCTCAGGACCAGCTCTTTAGTGGCCAGTACAGTTAAGGGGTAGAGCACAAAAGGGAGCTTTAAGTCACCTGTGCAGCCCCTGGACTGTCTGCTCACAAAGCATACCTTAGAGCAGCCTTCAGGCTGCTATAATTTGTGCTGGTGGAGATCAGCCACCAAGGAGCTATTATTACAATTGGGACTCAATTAGGTGTAGCAGCTCCCCAGCCACAATTCCTAAGCCAAATGAAAACAGGAGGAGCTATTCTGTCTTTACACCATCAGAGGATTTCCTGCCAGTTTGGGGAAAAGTCCACAGGTTAAGCAGACTAGAGATGCCTCATTTGTGTGTGCTTAGCGGAAATGCTCCCTAACTCTTCTGCTCTCAACATACCTGTCTTCGAGAAGCCATAACTTGGCCCTAAATATTCAAAACTAAAATCCCATTACATTCAGTACTTTATTTAAAGTTTATAGAAAAAAATCTACAAAATCCCCAGCGTACTACAGCTGAGCTCATGATAGAACATGATCAAACAAAAGGCTCTTCAGGGACCGGGGTGTAGGCAGTCTAGCTTAAGGATCACAGCACAGCTGGTGTTCACAAGTCAAGGACAACCATGAGCCAGTCAGTATGCTGGGATTAGAGTAAACACTCGGGATCGATAAGTAAGAGTCAGGCTGGAGTTAGAGACTGGAGATGAGAATTAGTTACCAGGATAGAATAAGGAGGACACGTGTCAAGGCCCACTCTGTCACTCCGAGTGCAGAAGGTGAGGGACTGTAAGAATTCTAAAAATTAATACTTGCAGGCCTGTAACGTTGGGAGTTTAATACAGTTTTTCTCTGACCTTGGCTTGGTGAATGCTGCCACCACCAAGATCCTTGGACCTAGGAAGGATCACTTGGGAATAACTCCCTGTGGGGTACCCTCAAGCCCTTTCACACACCCCTCCAGGGAAGAACTCAGAAAGAAAACAAAGGAAATTAGCTGTGGCTCTCAGCTAATCAAACAACATTCACACACCTCTTATGACACCAAAAATCCAATCCTGTTCTTAAAGGTAAATTTTATTAAAAACAAAAAGAAAGAAAATACATCTGGAACTTATGCTTTTGCTAGATTTTAAAAGAGCAGTTCCAAAAATCAAGCACTCAAAATAGCTTTCTTGGGGGTTCAGCTTAAAGGTTACAAACAAACAAAAGCATCTGGGGTTAGCACAGAGGAGATCCACAAGCAAAAATAAGAAATAAACCTGATAGCGTCCAACTAAACATTCCCTATCCAAATTATTTCTTCTAGGTATGGAAAATACTTCTTCATACATAGTTCATACCTTACACAGCATTCCTGCTTACAGCATTGCTGCTCTGTCCCTGCAGCCCAGAGAACAACAGACAAAGGGAAAGTTTCTTTCCCAAATTTAAAAGTTCTAGTCATCCCATTGGCTCTTTTGGTCAGATGTCCACTCCTTTTCTTTTACCTGTGGGCTTGTTAACACTTTACAGGTAAAGCAAGCAGAGAACAGACACCAAGAGGGATTTTACAGCTAACTGGCTGGCTGGGTGTCCATAAGGGAGCTCCCCAACCCCCCAAATCACAGACGGAGCTGGCCAACCTGGTTTAGGTCGGGTCCACACCTGCTAGGATTTCTTTCTGGAGGTTTAGGAAACAGAGTTAATAAGATACATGCACCTCTAATTTTACTAATAATTTCATGAAGAACTAAACAGTGCTTTTTACATTTCAAGGACTACAATGACTTAGAATACAGGGACATTTTTACCTGGCTGATTCTGGGAAACCATCCCGGAAAAGTGCATCAGCCACTTTGTTAGAAGCTCTTGAAAAGTGTTGTATCTCAAAATCAAAGTCTTGAAGAGCTAAATTCCACCAAATAAGTTTTTTGTTAGTCTCTTTGACTGTGTGAAGCCACTTAGTGCACCATGATCAGTCTGCAGGTGGAACCGCCATCCCCAAATAGATGGGCGTAGCTTCTCCAGAGCATACACAATGGTGTAGCATTCTTTTTCTGAGACTGATCAGTGGCTTTCCCTCTAAGAAATTTTTTTTACTGAGAAACTCGACAGGATGGAATTGTTGATCTGGTCCTTCCTGCATTAAAACTGTTCCCACACTGCTCGGACACATCTGTGGTTACGACGAACGGTTGGTCGAAGTCCGGGGCCCTCAATACAGGGTCAGACGTAAGGGCTGCCTTAAACTGGTTAAAGGCTTCCTGACACTTTTCAGTCCACTGAAATGCATTTGGTTGTTTTTTCCTGGTCAGGTCTGTCAGTGGGGTGGCAATTTGTCCGTAGTTTGGTACAAATCGTCGGTAATACCTGGCCCAAGAAGGACTGGACTTGCTTCTTTGACTTAGGGACAGGCCAATTTGGGATAGCATTTACCTGTAGGGGGTTGATAGTACCTTGACCCACCGGTGTCCAAGGTACGTTACCCTGTTTAGGCCTATTTGCCACTTTTTGGCCTTACCAGTTAATCCTGCCTCCCTTATGCGCTGGAAGACATCTTGGAGGTGTTCCAGGTGTTCTAACCATGAATCTGAGAATATAGCCACATTGTCAAGGTAGGCAACTACAAAGTCCCCAAATCCAGCCAGAAGGTTATCTTAACAATCTCTGGAAGATGGCAGGTGCATTTCGCAGTCCAAAAGGGAGCACATTAAATTCATACAACCCTACATGGGTGATGAAGGATGACCTTTCCTTGGCTGGGTCATCTAGCAGCACTTGACAGTACCCCTTTGTTAAGTCTAAGGTGGAGATGAACTGGGCATGTCCCTGTTTCTCCAATAGCTCATCTGTGAGTGACATTGGATAGTTTTCTGGGCAAGTTACAGCATTTAGCTTACGGTAGTCCACACAAAAGCAGATTTCCCCATCTGTTTGGGAACCAGAACCACTGGAGAGACCTATGCACTCTCAGAGGGGCGGATTACACTGCTCTGAAACATGTCCTTGATCTCCCTTTCTATTGCGGTGTTGGCTCAAGGAGCCATCCGGTAGGGTTGGGCTCTAATTGGGTGAGCATTACCTGTGTCAATGGAGTGGTATGCCTGTTCTGTCCATCCTGGAGTGGCTGAAAACATTGGTGCACAGCTACTAGATCTGCTGTCACTGCTTACACCCCAGGGTCATGGAAAGGCTTACCTGTTCCATGCCACCGTTGCCTTTTTCATTGTAGTAGACTCCTTCAGTCCACTCAGTGTTGTGTCATCTCCTGGGTGGTAAAATGGAGAACCTTGATTTCTCATGAATAAAAGGGCTTTAGAGAATTAACATGGTATACTTTAGGTTCTAGGGTAGGATGTGGGAATGCTATGAGGTAATTAACAGTTCCCAGGTGCTCTCGGACCATAAATGGCCCCTCCTACGATGCTTCCATCTTATTGGCCTGGCACGCTTTCAGGACCATGACTTGGTCACCTACTTTGAAGGAATGCTCTCTGGCATGTTTATCAGACCAAGCCTTTTGCTCCTGTTGAGCATCCTGTAGACTTTCCCGAGCAAGGACTAGACAGTCTTTGAGGGTGTTTTGCAGGTTAGTTAAAAAGTCCAAAATATTAGTTCCTGCAGAAGATGTAACCTCCTCCCCTTGCTGCTTTACCAACTGTAATGGCCCCTTACCTTAATGGCCACAAACTAATTCAAAAGGTGAAAATTCCAAACTGGGATGCGGTACAGCCCTGTAGGCAAAGAGCTACTGCTGCAACACTAGGTCCCAATCATTGGAGTGCTTATTCACAAATTTACATATCATGGTCCCCAAAGTCCCATTAAACTTTTCCACTAGGCCATTCATTTGATGGTGGTAACGGGTGGCAACCAAGTGGTTCACCCCATGAGTTTCCCAAAAACATTTCATGGTCCCTGCCAGGAAGTTAGTTCCTGAATCTGTAAGGATGTCGGAAGGCCAACCTATCCTGGCAAAAAATGTCTGTCAATGCCTGTCTCATGCTTTTAGCCCTAGTGTTGCTTAGAGCTACTGCTTCCGGCCTTTGGGTGGCAAAATCTATGCAAGTCAGTATGTACAGCTTTCCTCTGGGTCTCTTCTTAAGGAAAGGACCCAGAATATTCACAGCTACATGCTGAAATGGAACCTCAATGATGGGGAGTGGCTGGAGAGGGGCTTTGACCTGGTCTTGGGGCTTTCCCACCCTCTGACACACCTCACAGGATTGGACATAGGTAGAAACATCCATGCCCATTCCCTCCCAGTGGAATGACTTCCACAAACTGTCCTTGGTCCTGTTCACCCCAGCATGGCCACTAGGGTGATCATGGGCTAAGCTTAAGAGCTTTTCCCTATACTTAGTTGGAACTGCCAACTATCTCTGAGGATGTCAGACCTCCTTGTGCCCACCAGAAAGAGTCTCCTTGTATAAGAGTCCTCCTTCTATAACAAATCTGGACCTGTTAGAAGAGCTGAGAGGCGGTGGGTTGCTCTGTGCCACCTCCAAGCTCCCTTGAGTCTCCCATCCACTTCCTGCTTTGCCTGGAACTGTTCCCTTGATGCTGGAGACATTAGTTCCTCATTGGGTTGTGGACTTGGGCTTGATCCCATTGGAAGTGATGCAGGTGATGGGGTTGTTTTCGTTGACTGTGAACCGCTCTCCGCTGGTGCACTAGGTAGTATTTCAGGCTCTGGTTGAACCTCTTGCGCCAGCCTAGCTGCTACTGCAGGTGCAGGCTCTATGGCATCCTTTGATGCTGGCTCCCCTGACTCTGGTGGGTTTGCAAGCATGGGCTTTGGTGCTGACTGCTCCGCCAGTTCCGATCCTTGGGCTGATTCTAGCTGACTTCCAGGAACTGGATTTACAACTGCTGCCATAGATTCTGGTTTGGAGTCTCGTTCCACCACCTCTGGCTGGGTTCCCATAGGAGGCTCAGGAATTGACTTAGGTGTGGAGGCCTGTTTAGCCTGGCTGAGGGTGACCATCCCCACCCTTTTTGTTAGCCTCACATCTCTTCTCCCAGAAGCATGGGAATGGGATAATCGACATAGACTGCAAAGACCATATCATGACCAGCCCTTGTACTGGACAGTCAACTTGGCTGTAGTCAAGTTAAAAGAGTTGGCCTTAAAGGGTTGCACCATCACTTGGGCTTCTAGGTCGATGAATTTGGGGTCCACCAGGGATTGGTGGATAGCCAACCCCTGTGCTCCAGTGTCTTTCCATGCAGTAATCTTCCTCCCACCCACACTCAGTTTCCCTTCACTCTGGGGGTATTTGGAAGGCATCTGGGCCTGAAGGCTCTCGGTGGGACTCCAGGGTGATGAGTTGCAGTAGGCTGGTGCTCTTGGGGCAGTTGGCCTTCACATGGCCCAACTCATTACATTTAAAACATTGCCCAGCTGACTGTGGGCTGGGGCTAGGTGGGTGGTTGGAGAGTGGGGTGGTGGGATGAGAGGGCAGCTGGGGTCTCCCTGGCTGCGTGGAGGGTTCCTCCTTGCGAGGTGGGGCTTTGGGCTGACCCCGATGGATGGTTGTTGTTGTCGTCAGATGCTACCGGTGTGGTGCTCTGCTCAGTTCAATGTTGATAACAGTCGGCTGCGTGTGTGTGTTCCCTCTGTGTGCTGCCCAGGCTCTGCAGATCGCTGGCACAGCAGACACTGAGAGAACCCCCAATGACCACAGACTCTAATAAAGTATGAAGGCACCTGGCCAGGTTTATTGTCAAACAAAGCACAGTAATAGTTCCCCGCAGACTCTACAGGACATACTACAAATATGTGTCCCCTGACAATGGACCGGCTCAGTCAGTGGCGGGACTCTCTACTGTCCCCCATAGCCAGACAAAGACGTCCACTCAGGGATGCATTCTTATACACAGGTACAAACAGGTTTTGCATCATTGAACGCACTGAGGTACAGCCCCTCTATGCATTACGGTGTTGCCTTTCTCATGATGCAGATTAGTTCGAACAAATAAGTCTATCCATCGTACTGTCTAGTCATCGTATTGTCCTTTTATATTGTCTTTAGACTGGGTCTGCCTTATTCCTTGTTATCTGTGTGGGTGCTGTCGTGGCATACATTCATCTTACTAGTACTTACATGTGTATGCGCTCTTGCCAACTTCTGTGAGCAGGGCCTACCTTTATGTTAGCAATGTCTTGACCATTACTTCCTTTCAGGCCTCGGGCCTCTGATACCAAGCGTTTATGCCTCAGGGCCTCATCTTACTACAGTTGTCTCGGGTTGCCCCTTCTGGTACCTGCTCCAACTGCTAGTCAGAATCAGGTTGAGGTTGGAAACTGGAGCTCAGAAGCAAGGTGTTTTCTGGAGTCACAGCAGATCAGAAATCTGTGTGGTTGCCCAGACAACTTACTGGAGCACTCTTCAGGGTTAAATAGTGTGCTTGGCCAATCAGAGGACCACAGGGTGCAGTCACTCTAGACTTTTTAGGCAGTACTTCCTGTGACCTCTAATCTCCACAGTGCTTGTTGCTCTGCATGATCTGGACAAACTGGAGAAATGGTCTGAAGTGAATAGGATGAAATTCAATAAGGACAAATGCAAAATTGTCCACTTAGGAAGGAACAATCAGTTGCACACATACAAAATCGGAAATGACTGCCTTGGAAGGAGTACTGTGGAAAGGGATCTGGGGGTCATAGTGGATCACAAGCTAAATATGAGTGAACAGTGTAACACTGTTGCAAAGAAAGCAAATGTTATTCTGGGATGCATGAGTGTTGTAAGCAAGACACGAGCAGGTTAAACTCAGAGATGGTCTAGGTAATACTTAGTCCTGCCATGAGTGCAGGGAACTGGACTAGATGACCTCTCGATGTCCCTTCCAGTCCTATGATTCTATGTTCTATCACCTCTCACAAGTCTTACCTTGAAGAATTTGGTTTCTGATATTTCTCTTAGAAAGTGGATGGATTCTGTATTCCTTCAATATAGTGATCCCCATAGTTAATTCCTTCTGTTATCACAAATAAATAAAATTTTAGTAGTTGTTAAAATTCACCATAGCAAAAAATTCAAGCAAAACTCCATGTTTTGCTCTTCAGATTCCCTATTTTAAAACAGATTAGTTCTGCTGATTCAGAATCATCGGTCTAAAACTTAGGCAAGTTATTCATTCATATTCAATAATCTAGCCAACAAATTAAGCCCTTTTAGCTGCCAAAACACACTTAGGCCCCAGTCCTTAAAGGGGTTCCTTCACATAGATCAGTGGTGTAACTTTTTTTTTTTTTTTTAAATAAACACATAGTTACAATCTTTTCAGAGTTTATGTGCACATAGTACACGTTCTATCGATTGTTGGCAAACGGTTCACTTTGAATGTCAGACTGGTCACTTAAGTCACATAATATTGCTTTTTGTTTTCTAATTGGGAAACTGATTTTTTTTTAAACAGAGAATAGTTGATAGAATTTACTATTCTTTGTGCACAAACACCTTTTTCATTAAATATTGGTATGCCTATAAACATCCAATCCCCAGTCATTTATGCCAACAAAAATTCACATACACAATTTTTTCTGAAGTAATAAGAGCGTAATCATGGTCAAAGTGAACAATTGTTCAGCAGTACAGTGAACATTCCCAAACACACTTTTGCAGTAATCCACTTATGCATTTGCAGGATGTGGATTTACGCATGTACTTAACTTTAATACATCAGTATTGCCAACTCTGACAATTTTATCTTGACTCTAGCAACAGGTGCCTGATTTCTTACCTGTTTTATGAAAACATGATGAAAAATGCCAACTCATGAATTTTCCCTTATTCAAAATTGCCACTGTCTCCTATTACTGTCTATATGGCTGAAACCAGCAAGACAGACTGTAGAGAAATGGCAGCTATCTGAATGGGGAAGTGAGGCTACCCTTAGTAAAGCTGGCTGCACCTCCCACTGTTTTTAAGGCGTTTCATGCCAGTCCAGAGGTAAATGTCTGCCACTTTGTGTTTCAGGAGAGGACACAGACTGTGAGGAGAAGCAGAAACACTGTCAAGGCTGATTCCCCACTCTGGCACTTTGAGTGCAGAAGGTGGGGGCCCACAAGGATTTTAAAAATTAATACTGGCCACTCCAGGCTGGTAATAAACTCCCAAGGTCACAGCTTCTCTTTGACCTTGGATGGGTAGAGGCTGCCACCACCCAAGTGCAAAAAAAACCCCTTTTTAGAGAATCCAGAAAGATGCACTTGGGAATTCCTTCCTGTGGGGTACCCTCAAGCCCTTTCATCCCCCTCTGGGGAAGAGCTGAAAAAAAAAAAAAGGAAATCAGTCGTTGTCACCAGCTAATTAAACATATGCACAAACCTCTTAGGACACCAAAAATCCAATCTGGTTCTTAAAAAAGGTAAAATTTATTAAAAACAAAAAAGAAAATACATCTGGAATTTAGGCTTTTGCTAGATTTAAAAAACCCAGTTACAAAAATTAACCATCAAGATAGCTTAAGGTTCAGCTTAAAGGTTACAAGGAAAACAAAAGCATCTGGGATTAGCACAGAGGAGTCCACAAGCCAATAAGAAATAACCCTAATTGCATCTTCCTAGACATTCCCTGATTTACTTACATAATTTGGGTTTCAGATAAGTAGGGTTGAGGTATGATTTGATGCTTTTCCATATCTGGTTTTAAAGCTTTTTACAGCATAGCTCCAGCCGTGCCCTGCCCTGCTATGTCCCCTATCTCCAGAGACAACAACAGACAAAGAAGTTTTTTTTACCAATTTTAAAAAGTTCTAGCCCTCCCATTGGCTCTTTTGATCAGGTGCCCACTCCCTTTCTTTTACCTATGGGCTTTTTTAACCCTTTACAGGTAAAGCAAGTAGAGAATAGCTATTAACAGGGATTTTGTAGCTAACTGGCTGGCTGGGTGTCCATAAAAGAGAGCTACCCCTCCCCCCCCCACACACACACACCTTCATTTATCACAGACACTCTGAATGGTGGGTGGTGAGCAAAGAGAATCAGGGCCCTGTAGGAGTGGGAGGGCACATTTAAGGATATCAGGGGAATGTGGGAGGGAGGAGAGGGAGGTCAGGAACAGTAGGATGCAGGGGAGGAGTTGACGGGAAAGTGCTACCCAGTCTCAGGCAGAGAAATGGGGTGGAGGTCGGGGAGTCAGGCAAGTGTGTGTTCTTGCAAATGGCTAAACCAGTCCTATGTGGCTTTTACTGTGACATTATTGCTTATATGAACAATTGCTATAAGTTGCAAGTTCTTTAATGTGTATATCTATAATTCACCCCTAAAAAGTAATATAAGTTCTGAGTGCAAGTGTGATTCACCAGGCAACAATTAGGCCAGCAGTTCTCAAACTATTTACAATCCAGCCCTGAGTCTATTACAGGGAAAACTAGGAGGGGAGAAAGTCAAGACAGTAATAGGAAATGGATACTAGTTCCCCCATCTTAGGGGGGTGGAGTTTCCACCTGAGTAGCTGGCGGAGGTGTGCATTTAACGTTGACTTTTAAATGGAATAGATCAAAGCGTGCTAGGGAACTGTTTGTGCATGGCAGCAAGGTCCACACAGACCCTTAGTGTGCAGTAGATTCACATTGCAGCTAGAAGTGAATGAAATGGTCACGCATTAAACATTATTTGATGGGTTTTTTAATCTAATTATTTTAGTGCCAATCTTCTAATTTTTGGCAGTTTGACTCATGAGTTTTTTCTCAAGGGGGTCCAACTCACAAGTTTTGATTTCTTGAGGTTGGCAATACTGCTACAATGAGCAGTCCCATTACTATTAAGCATAGGCCTGTTGATTGCTAAGTTAATCATGTGTTTTCAGGGTCCAGGCCCTAGTTATAATTCTAAATAGTCTCCAGTAAAGCCAGAAAACAGGAAATGTAATAATGTAACAGTCTACATCACACAGGGATGTCCCTACCTCAGAACATTTTCCTACCTAATTCCTACTAATTATCATCATGCAAAGATTTCCTTTTAAGATAACCTTTTTCCCCTGCATGCCTTTTTATGCCTGGCCATTTACGTTTGGCAGTCAAATTGCTGCAGCCCTAAAATAGCCATTTTGCAATGAACTGTTTGAGTTTTCCTCGTCTGCCTGTTTTGTTTCCTTTCATATTGCTGAGAGGATATAAGCTTACACTGAAGAATGTGTGTGTACAGTGTGGGGATGAGGTGTTGAAAGAAAATGAGAGAGGCTTGACAGTAGTGGTGATCATGGTTATGAAAATAATAGTGAGCAGAGGAATGAGTTATGCAGTCTTAACCTTCAAAGAGTTTAAAAATAGAGGGTTTCTTTTCCATTTAGAAAACAAAACTTTACACACTGGCATTGTTTGGA
The DNA here is from genome assembly GCF_013100865.1 of Trachemys scripta elegans. Lineage (NCBI taxonomy): Eukaryota > Metazoa > Chordata > Testudines > Emydidae > Trachemys > Trachemys scripta. The sequence goes on along the minus strand of NC_048299.1, from coordinate 132,972,753 downwards.
TAAGTTGACCAAATTGTCCCCTCTAGACTTACATTCACTGGGATGGATAGTGAGGTAAGAGATGCAAAATGCAATGGTGCAATCCACAGCCCTTAGCTAGGGAAATGTTAATACTGCTGTAAAATGAGCCCGACAGAAATGCCACATCTGTAAAGCTGATTTATGCCAGGACCTCCAAGGCTTATTTTGGCAGAACAGCTCTTAGAAGTTTTTGGTCAAAAAAAAGGGTGGGGGGGAATAGTATCCTTGTAAAATTTCACTTTTATTTTACAAAACTGAAAATTTATCGTTTCATAAAAAAATATTGGTATATTTGTGAAATAACTAGTACATGTCACACTGGCACCAACGACATCTTTTGCATTTTAAAAATCCGGTTTGAAATCTCATCAGAAGCTGCCTTAAAAATATCTGCTTTGTCAACTTGAGTCAAGCACTTTGCTTTTTAAACCCTCTAATTCTGCATAACATTTCTCTTCAAGGAATGATTCCAATGCTCTGACAAATCATGTTAGGGACTTGATATGCAGATTTTACATCTCAGTGAAACTGTTAAAACCACAGAGCTTTACCAGGAGAGATCACAACAAAAGAAAAATACATAAATACAGTAAATTCATTTTACAATTGTGTAAAATACAGGAAATTTTGGGAAAGTCACTTCTCTTAGGGCACTTTTACTAATTTCACTATAAGCAAATGTATTTTTTTTTTAATTACAACAAACTGCTTTTTAGTTAACAAAACTAGTTTTTCATGGTAGAGGTAAATGTAAAAGATAATACAATGTTGTACCACGTCCTGCTCTGAACGTTAACCGTGTAATATTTAAAATTTGGTGTCATGGTCAAGACCCTCTCTTGTGTTTTGATTGTGATTACATTCACAAAATCAAAAAATGGTCAGATTCTGATTAAGGAGGCTAGATCCAAACCATTTTGAATGATTTAAACAAAACAAATCCTGCATCTTGGCAGGGGGTTAGACTAGATAATCCTTTCAGTCCTTTCTAACTCTATGATTGTATGGATCATCACCGTGCTACTCCAGTTTTATGCTTGTGTACATTGACTTAATCTCTGTCTTTTTAGGCCATTGGACTGTTCCTGCTAAGAAAGCTGCACATGTAAATAAGAGTTTGTGGGACAGATGCCTTTGCTTGAATTTGTTTTTGGTTTGCGGATGTGATTACCAACAAAGCCCTAGTGATTTAGGAGCAAAAGTCTCATTGAAAGTCACTGTATATTATGCTCCTAAATTACTTTTAGCACTTTTGAGAAATAGCACTTGTTATGAGAAATAGGAAAGGATAGAGTAACCAGATAAGAGATGATCTAATCAATCCAGGCATCCAGTCCCCATGTTTTGAAGAGGTACAAGTCTTGTTTTAGTAGGGAAAAAAAATCTCTTGTCACTTTACACTAAAGATGACAAAGAACATACATGAATAAACAGAAAAATACACAGAATTTTGCCTCAGATTATATACTACTTGGCTCGCTATGTCATAAAATTCCCTATTTTTTAATATATTTTCTTATATATCACGTTTAAATTGCATCATATGTCTCAGTTGTGGTAATTTCAGGTTGTTATAAATATACTTTTGTTGAATTTTAGGAGATACAATGACTTTCATACACGTGGGGCATAAATATTTGAGCTGATATCCTCTATGATTTTGGTTGCTCATTTTACTAAATAAAACCAAGGTCAGTTTGACCTAGAGGCTGACCACTGATTAAACGGGAGGACACTGTACGCAGGGACATGACCAGGCTGGGCTTAGTGGAGGAATAAGGCATGAATAGGAATGAATGAATGGTGACACAGTATCTGCAGAGATGCTCCATGATGAAAGATTTTATCAAATGAAATATTCAAGCCAATTAAAGAAACTCCTAGGAAATCTGCTTTCTCCCAATAATAAATGATGGGCATGAAAAGCTTCAAGGAGAATAACTCCTCGTGAGCCACATACCTGCATTTATCACCTCCAGGTCTGATTGTACAATCTCTGGAGTGCAGCTTTGTGACCTCTATTTTGCTTTAATACTCTAGACTGCATATAGCTAACTCTTAATTATTGTGATTTTTTTCTTGCACAAAGTATTCGGTAGAAATTTTAATTGTGAATTAAGGTCCTGCATTCTAATCTTGAGAACTGTTTGGTTAGAAGACAAACTCCCTGTGACAGAGTGTGAGTAGCCTAAACTGACTCATCACTCTGTGCCCTTTGTAAGCTTCTCCACAGGGGCCAAATTAATGGAATTGATTAAGCATCAGGTGATTAACCAATTAATGAGGGGGTTCGGCTTATCAGCTGAGGACAGTTAAAACAGACAGCTAGACAGGAAGGAAGGGCCAGAAAAGCCCAGGATCACAGGGAGATAAGATCTCTCTCCCCTCTCACCCATTGTCTGAGGAGAAAGTAAAAGCCTTAGCTTTGGGCAGAGCTGGCTCTAGCTTTTCTGTCGCCCCAAGCGGTGAACCGGTGGGGGAAAAAAAAAAGATAAAGCAGCGATCGGCAGCAGCTCTACCGCACCGCTTCATTCTTTGGCGGCAATTCGGCAGCAGGTCCTTCCCTCTGAGAGGGACTAAGGGACCCGCCACTGAATTGCCGCCCAAGACCCAGACGTGCCGCCCCTTTCCATTGGCCACCCCAGGCACCTGCTTCCTTCGCTGGTGCCTGGAGCCAGCCCTGGCTTTGGGGAAGGAGCACTTGTATAGCATGTTGTAAATAAAGCACATGGTATTGAACATGACTAGGAGTGAGAGGACTGTTTGCAACAAGGAGTGCAGAGTGAGGGAACCCTGCCCTGTGACACATCCAAACAGGCATGTCTTCTCAGACACATCCTCTTTGTTATGGGATGTGAAGATATTCTTCTTCTAGGATCTCAGAAGTTGTGTGGCACCTAGATACTATCAAGGACAAAATAGTTGAGCCAGAAGTCTCTTGTTGCGATGTCCTGTCCCTTTAAATATTTGAGCACTCCTCACTCCCCAACACAAAGCCTAGTTTTCCTGTTTCAATTTTGCTGTTTCAATTTTGCTGCCAGAATAATAGTTTCCCAGCAAACAGATGTGTTTCTATCAGGTCCCGCTGTGGCTATGTCTCTCCTTTTCAGCTGGGTCCAAATATAACATATTGGTAACATGGCTCATGTATCCCATGAATGTCCAGTGCTCCAATTGTCTGAACAGGAAGAAAAAGCATGAAGATAATATTAAAAGAAAAGGGAAGGAGTTCACTTAGTAACAGAAGGTGGCAGACTGCTGCTTTTTACTGAAGGGACAATGTAAGCCAACTAGCAAGGGAAGAAAAGTAGGCGAATAAAGGAGAAGGGTTCTGCCAAAGCTGTCCAAACAAAGCAGTGCAGTGGAAGCAAGCAGCCATCTTGGATGACCACATGCAAGCAGGCAGCAGAGGGACAGCCTAACATGCACTGAGGGTCTTTAGCCATCAGAGGGAGGCCAAGTACAGACAAAAGAAGAATTCTGCATTCTGCAGTGTAGGCACACAGACAGCAGAGGGAGATAAAGTTCAGACAGTGCTCAGTTTAAAAAAAAATGTTTCCTATGGTGGAGAAGACATCCAGAAGGAGTGAACTCTAGTGACACTGATCAAGATTTAGGACTGAACATATTATCAGAGCTAGAGTAAGAGATGGCATCAATCAGACCGTTGATTGAAGGTGTTCCTACAAGAATGGAGCTGGATACTGGAGCTGCCATTTGATTGATTTCTGCATCTACCTATCACAGGATTTTGTCACAAGTTTCTCTGAAAGAAATCTCCATGGTTCTGACAATGTATGTCACAGAAAAGTTAGTCCCACAAGGGATATGCGAGGTTAAAGTGCAACTAGATAGACAATCAGTCATTTTACCCCTGTACGTGATTAAAGGGAAGTATCCATCATTATCTGGCAGATCATGGCTTGAGAAGCTCAAGGTGAATTGACTGAGATCAAGGTGATCATGAAAGCACCTTGAAATCTTTAAGAAATACTGGACAGATGCTCCAAAGTTTTTGAAAAAGAACCTGGACTGATGAGTAATGTGTCAGTGTCTTGTGGTCTTGAATAATACATTGTGATCTCTTGCAATAACCTATTGGCACATCTTTACAGTAATCTTGTGATTTCTGGGGCATAGGATTATTTCTAGGTCACCCACTCATGTCAAACATTCTTAAGCCTATGACCTTCTATGGCTAAGCTAAAATCCCACAGATCTCAGCCTGTATGCCTTGCATTTCAGCCCTGCTTTATACTTATCAATCTCATACTTCTATTTTCCTACAATTTAAATCTATTTAGTATGCAATGATTATATAGGATATAAATTGATCATAACATCCTATAGCACAGTGATACATGGATGATAAAATGAATTGGTTACATCTTCAAGTGTCACCACCAGAGGTTTTAATCACAGTTATGTTCATTATTAGGCATGCTTAACTACTATACTAAATTTCTGCCTAATCTGGTGACAGTATTGGCACCTTTACATGAACTGTTACAAGCAAGAAAAAATGAGTGCGCACATTTAAGGAAACAATAGAAAGTTGACATCAGCCAAAGATCTTACCTACTTTGATGCCTCACTACCCTTGCAACTGATCTGTGATACTTCACCATATGGAGTGGATAGCCTATCTTGTCTTACAGAACTGGAAGGAACCTTGAAAGGTCATCAAGTCTAGCCCCCTGCCTTTACTAGCAGGACCAAGTACTGATTTTGCCCCAGATCCCTAAGTGGCCCCCTCAAGGATTAAACTCACACCCCTGGGTTTAGCAGGCCAATGCTCAAACCACTGAGCTATCCCTCCCACATTTTTCCTCATAGCATGGAGAAATCAATTGCCTTTGCTTCACGAACACTCACCACCCCTGAGAAGAACTATGTGCAAATAGAGTGAGAGCCTCTCAGAATTATCTTTGGAATTTGGAAAGCTCATACTTCTCAGTATGCTAGACATTTTACCTTACTGATGGATCATTGCCTGTTAATTTCAACTTTTGGACCAGAACATGGAATTCCACCATTAGCTGCTAATTGTATGCAATGATGGCAATTGCTTCTTTCAGCTCATTCCTGTACTATTCAATCCTGCAGAGGGACTCAGTATAGCAATGCTGATGGGCTATCATGCCATTCATGCCTGTCAAACTTCTGTCAACCTAAAGAACCTTCAGAGTAATTGTTTTTCTCAATTTGATGGACAAATTACCCATTACTAGTACAGACATCAACAAAGGAACTAAGGATAATGCTCTTTCTCTTGTGAAGTGAATGGTTCTACAAAGGGCACTGTTGTGTCATAAAAGCCCCCAGTTTACACAGTTCATGTCATGTCAACATGAATTATCTGTGAATCACAATTGCATTTTATAGGGAATGCTAGTGACCATTCTGAAATCACTTCAATCTCTGGTTTTGGAAGCTCTTCACACAGTCATTTTGACATTGCACAGATGAAGTCATGACTGGTGGCTATGGATCATGTAAGACATTGAGAGGAAGGCAGAGTGCTGTACTATGTGTCAGCAAATTCAGCAAGATCCTAGTCCAGCTTGTACACATACTTTGTTGTGGCCTCAGTCTACTTGGACACATACTCATGTGGACTTTGCTGGACCTGTAGAAAGTTATGATTTTGGTCATAGTTGACACTCATTCAAAATGGCTATAAGTTTTTAGAATGACTTCTACTACAGCTACCAAGACCATTGTACATCTTTTTACCTTGTTTAGCCAATTTGGTTTACCATTACAGTTGATGAGTGACAATAGACCTCAATTCTCTTTTGAAGAATTTCAGAGGTTCCTGGCTTCAAATGGGATTCAGCAGAAATGGTCTGCTCCATATCATGCTGGTACGAACAGAATGGTGAAATGTTTTGTACAAAGACTTAAGCAAGCCTTAAGAACTAACAAGTCTATTTTGAGTCATCAAAAAAGGTTTGAAATCTAGAAGCCTCTGTTCATTGGCTGAGCCTTAGTCAGGGAGCGGGGCTATCAGGAAGTCCAGGGCTTTATAAAGCAGTGAGTCAGCAACCAGGGAACTTTGCAAACAGGGGCCACTAACAGGGAGTTTCGAGAGGGAATTTGGAAGGGGAGTGGGAAGGGGGTGAGGTACACTTGCCATTCTTTAAAACCTTTAAACTAAACTATAATCAAAACTTCTTGATTTACACAAAAACCCTATCATTAACCTAGGTAGCTGTAGGAGAGAATGTAGGCAGAAGCCCAGCAGCAGAGTGGGAGCTAACCTGTTTATTGCGCTCAGTGTAGCATGTATGATTACCTGCCCTGTGGGCGGGTGGCGTATGTGTGCATTAGGTGCAAGGAGTTCCTGGCCCTCAGATACTGCATTCAGGCTCTGGAGGCCAGGATGGCAGAACTGGAGGAGCTAAGGGATGCAGAGAGGTATGTTGATGAGACTTTCCGGGACACTGTGGATTTGTCCCACCTCCGGTCAGACAGCCCCAGCGCTGTTAAGGAGGATGAAAGGCTCAGGGAAGGAGAGCAGTCAACAGGAGCAGAGGGAAACCTTCCCATAGTTGGGACCCTCCTTCCAGATGATGTTGGGGTATCCTCTCGCAATGAGGTTACCTCTCCAGGGGAGGGAACTCAGTCATTAGGAAAAGGCAGGTGTTAGTAATGGGAGATTCGATCATTAGAAATATAGATAGCTGGGTTTGTGATGACCGGGAGAACCATATGGTGACTTGCCTGCCTGGTGTAAAGGTTGCGGATCTCTTGAGGCATCTGGATAGACTTATGTGTAGTGCTGGGGAGGAGCCAGTGGTCGTGGTACATGTAGGTACCAATGACATAGGGAAGGGTAGGAGAGACGTCCTGGAGGCCAAATTTAGGCTGCTAGGAACAGGGCCAGCTCCAGGCACCAGCTTGCCAAGCAGGTGCTTGGGGCGGGCACTCCGGAGAGGGGCGGCAGGTCCAGCTATTCGGCGGCAATTCGGTGGACGGTCCCTCACTCCCGCTTGGAGAGAAGGACCTTCCGCCGAATTGCCGCCGCAGATCACGATCACAGCTTTTTTTTTTTTCTGGCTGCTTGGGGCGGCCTAAACCCTGGAGCCGGCCCTGGCTAGGAAAGAGACTGAAATCCAAGACCTCTATTGTGGCATTCTGAGAAATGCTTCCAGTTCCACGCGCAGGACCAGGTAGGCAGGCAGAGCTTCAGAATTTCAATGCATGGATGAGACGATATGGTATAGGGAGGAGGGGTTTAGATTTATTAGGAACTGGGGAAACTTTTGGGATCGGGGAGCCTATACAGGAAGGATGGGCTCCACCTAAACCAAAGTGGATCCAGACTGCTGGCACTTAATATTAAAAAGGTTGCAGAGCAGTTTTTAAGCTAAGAGATGGGATCGGCCAATTGTCCAATCCATGTGCTCCTCTGCAGCAGAGACTTCTCTTAGAGGAGAGTCTATTGATAGAGATTCTCTAGGCTTTAGTCAGGAAGAGAGGATGGAAAAGGGTAAAGTATGGGCCACATCTGATGAGAAACATTCACATAAAAAAGAATCTGACACATCAGAAAAGGGCAGACAAATAAACAGTGACAAGTTTTTAAAGTGCTTGTACACAAATGCTAAAAGTCTAAATAATAAGATGGATGAACTAGAGTGCCTCATGTTAAAGGAGGATATTGATATAATAGGCATCACAGAAACCTGGTGGAGTGAGGACAATCAATGGGACACAATCATTCCAGGGTACAAAATATATGGGAAGGAGAAAACAGGTCATGCGGGGGGGGTGCGGGAGAGTGGCACTATATGTGAAAAAAAATGTAGAATCAAATGAAGTAAAAATCTTAAATGAATCCACATGTTCCATAGAATCTCTATGGAGAGTAATTCTGTGCTCTAATCAGAATATAACAGTAGGGATCTATTACTGACCACCTGACCAGGACAGCGATAGTAATGATGAAATGCTAAGGAAGATTAGGGAGGCTATCAAAATAAATAACTCAATAATAGTGCGGGATTTCAATTTATCCCCATATTGACTGGGTACATGTCACCTCAGGACGAAAAGGAAAGTCAAAAAATCTCAATATTTTAAATGACTGCTTCTTGGAGCAGCTGGTACAGGAACCTACAAGGGGAGAGGCAATTCTCGATTTAGTCCTGAGTGCAGCGCAGGATCTGGTCCAAGAGGTAACTATAACAGGACCGCTTGGAATTAGTGACCATAATATAATAACATTTAACATTGCTGTGGTGGGAAGAACACCTCAGCAGCCAAATGCTGTGGCATTTAATTTCAGAAAGGGGAGCTATGCAAAAATGAGGAGGTTAGTTAAACAGAAATTAAAAAGTACAGTGACTAGAGTGAAATCCCTGCAAGCTGCATGGACACTTTTCAAAGACACCATAATAGAGGCCCAACTTAAATGTATACCACCAAATTAAAAAACACAGTAAAAGAACTAAAAAAGAGCCACCGTGTCTTAACCATGTAAAAGAAGCAGTGAGAGATAAAAAGGCATCTTTTAAAAAGTGGAAGTCAAATCCTACTGAGGTAAATAGAAAGGAGCATAAACACTGCCAAATCAAGTGTAAAAATGTAATAAGAAAAGCCAAAAAGGAGTTTGAAGAACAGCTAGCCAAAAACTCAAAAGGTAATATCAAAATATTTTTTAAGTACATCAGAAGCAGGAAGCCTGCTAAACAACCAGTGGGGCCCCTGGGCGATTGAGATGCAAAAGGAGCGCTTAAAGACGATAAAGTCATTGCGGAGAAACTAAATGAACACTTTCCTTCAGTCTTCACGGCTAAAGATGTTAGGGAGATTCCCAAACATGAGCCGTCCTTTGTAAGTGACAAATCTGAGGAATGGTCACAGATTGAAGTGTCATGAGAGGAGGTTTTGGAATTAATTGATAAACTTAACAGTAACAAGTCACCGGGACTAGATGGCATTCGCCCAAGAGTTCTGAAAGAACTCAAATGTGAAATTGCGGAACTATTAACTATGGTTTGTAACCTGTCCTTTAAATCAGCTTCTGTACCCAATGACTGGAAGATAACTAATGTAACACCAATATTTAAAAAGGGCTCTAGAGGTGATCCCAGCAATTACAGATCGGTAAGTCTAACGTCTGTACCGGGCAAATTAGTTGAAACAACAGTAAAGAATTAAATTATCAGACACATAGAAGAACATAAATTGTTGGGCAAAATTCAACATGGTTTCTGTAAAGGGAAATCATGTCTTACTAAACTATTAGAGTTCCTTGAAAGGGTTAACAAACATGTGGACAAGGGGGATCCAGTGGATATAGTGTACTTAGATTTCCTGAAAGCCTTTGACAAGGCCCCTCACCAAAGGCTCTTACGTAAATTAAGTTGTCATGGGATAAGAGGGAAGATCCTTTCATGGATTGAGAACTGGCTAAAAGACAGGGAACAAAGGGTAGGAATAAATGGTAAATTTCCAGAATGGAGAGGGATTACTAGTGGTGTTCCCCAAGGGTCAGTCCTAGGACTAATCCTATTCAACTTATTCATAAATGATCTGGAGAAAGGGGTAAACAGTGAGGTGGCAAAGTTTGTAGATGATACTAAACTGCTCAAGATAGTTAAGACCAAAGCAGACTGTGAAGAACTTCAAAAAGATCTCACAAAACTAAGTGATTGGGCAACAAAATGGCAACAAAATGTAATGTGGATAAATGTAAAGTAATGCACATTGGGAAAAATTACCCCAACTACACATACAATATGATGGGGGCTAATTTAGGTACAACTAATCAGGAAAGACATCTTGGAGTCATCGTGGATAGTTCTCTGAAGACGTCCACGCAGTGTGCAGCGGCAGTCAAAAAAGCAAACAGGATGTTAGGAATCATTAAAAAAGGGATAGAAAATAAGACGGAGAATATCTTATTGCCCTTATATAAATCCATGGTATGCCCACATCTTGAATACTGCGTACAGACGTGGTTTCCTCATCTCAAAAAAGATATACTGGCATTAGAAAAGGTTCAGAGAAGGGCAACTAAAATGATTAGGGGTTTGGAACGGGTCTCATAGGAGGAGAGATTAAAGAAGCTAGGACTTTTCAGCTTGGAAAGGAGGAGACTAAGGGGGGATATGATAGAGGTATATAAAATCATGAGTAGTGTGGAGAAAGTGAATAAGGAAAAGTTATTTACTTGTTCCCATAAAGTAAGAACTAGGGGCCACCAAATGAAGCTAATGGGCAATAGGTTTAAAAACAAATAAAACAGTCAACCTGTTGAACTCCTTGCCTGAGGAGGTTGTGAAGGCTTGGACTATAACAGGGTTTAAAAGAGAACTAGATAAATTCATGGAGGTTAAGTCCATTAATGGCTATTAGCCAGGATGGGTAAGGAATGGTGTCCCTAGCCTCTGTTTGTCAGAGCGTGGAGATGGATGGCAGGAGAGAGATCACTTGATCATTACCTGTTAGGTTCACTCCCTCTGGGGCACCTGGCATTGGCCACTGTTGGTAGACAGGATACTGGGCTAGATGGACCTTTGGTCTGACCCAGTATGACCATTCTTATGTTCTTATCAGTAGAAAGTAGACTATTTCTTGCTCTACAGGAATACACCACATGCTACTAATCAGGAGTCACCTGCAACTGTTTTTTTTTTAAGCAAACTTGGCATACCTTTTGGGACCTGCTACATCCTGATATTGCTTCATGTGTAGCCAATCCTAAGCTATGCAAATGATTATGGATGTGAAACTCACCATCAATTCTTTTTTAAGTAGGAGACTTAATGTGGACTTGCAACTACAACTGTGTATTGAGATGGGTACCTGGAGAACTTATAAAAAGCACAGGAGTGGTTTCCTTCATGGTGAAGATACCTGATGGTACTTTATGGAAATAACATATGGACTAATTGCAGTTTTAACAAGTACCTGAGTCCAGTGATGTTCCTGTAGGATCTTCTTTTCCTTCGATCGAATTTCCTTCCCTTATAACTCATAATTTCAATTAGTTGGTGGAAGAAACTTTGATATCAGATCTAGTTGATTCCATACCAAATCCAGTTGATTCCTTACCACAAATTGTTCTGTTCAGAACAGTGTCACACCACCACCCCCATGTTATCCAAAGAGAGTGCAGAAACCAATGGTGCACCTGAATTTATAAATTGTTAAAATAGTGAGTTGCTATTCCAGGGCAGAATAATCCCTTGCAATTCAAGAGTCTGTGGTACTCCATCCGCAACTTTTAGTTAGGTTATATAAACATTTATTGTTAGCCATGTAAACGATCATGCATCTATATTGGAAAGTTTTTTTTAAAGTAGGGTGAAGGGATGTGATGTCCTGTCCATTTAAATATTTGAGCATTCCCTCCTTCCCAGTGCAAAGCTTCACTTTCCTGTTAGTGTCAGTTTTGCTGACAGAACAATAGACTTTCCACAGCAAACATCTGTATTTCTGTCATCTCCCTCTGTATCTATCTCCTTCTCAGCTGGGTCCAAATACAACACATCACATTTTCTCTCTTTTAAAAAAAAAAACTTCAGTTTTTTAAACCCACAAAGAATTCTGAAAATATTCTTATTAAAACTCAACTACAAACTCAAGTTTTCATTTAACTTTGAGGTAAATATATAGAGCTGGGAAATGTTTTGATTATTTCAACCTCATGTTTCCATTTTAATGGTGAAAACTTTTGTTTGTGTATTCCTGAAATGTCTAAGATGGTATAAGCTTATTTTGTGATGTTCCTTTGCAAATAGTTTATATATAAATGCAAAAATCTAATGTAATATCTTCCTGATGCCACTGCTATGTGAATAGTGAGATGTTTTATGCACCAATCTGGAATAAAATGATCCTGTTAAACTTGTCACTAATATAAGAAGCCATCTGAGTATATAATATTTATATTAATTGGGAATTAATTAGGTATCTGACAATGCTTAAGTAACTTTCTCCTCAAACTCAAAAAGATAAGAATCGCTTCTCTAAGGATTGTTAATAAGAGACAATGCTTTCTTTGATAACTATTTAAGCTTAAATACTATTTAAGAATCATTTATGTTTTAAAAGACTATTTCTAAGCGGAAGGACTTTTATAAAAATAGGAGTGTTCTGACTCATTTGAAACAAATTCAACTTGTATTAAATTCTGACAGAACTAAAGGGCTATCTCAGAAAATGAACTAAACAAAAGAAAGAGTTAGGGTAAATTTTAAGATATTCTGAGAATTTCTTGCCACAAAGAAACAAAAGCAATATGACCATGAAGCTGAAGGAGGTGTACAACCCTGCCGCATGTGCATTAGCAGAGATATTTGGATTCTGGTAAGCCATTGAAAGTGATGTATTTTCCTCCTTCAATGAAACTATGGAAGGAGAAGAGTATATCTCTCTAGACTCAGGACTCACCTCAATCAGTTCTCCTCCTCTCTTTCAAACAAGGAAACAGCAGGAAAACAACCCACAATAGAGCATCAAGAAGAAACAATCTTCTAATCAATGTTTCTGCAAATTGATGACATTACCAAGTCTTCAACATCATTGGTGAGATATTTGAAAAAGCACTGCCAAGGCATTAGACTATTTTTTTCTTGTAATAATTTTTAGTGGGATATTGAAATGCAGTGATATTTTAAGGTACTAACAACTTCTCCTGTTAATACCAGATTGTTCAGACTGTGTACATCTAGAGAGAAGATATAAGATAACCTTGATAAACAGAGAGAAATAGTGGTATTTACTTTGAATTCACATTTCCTAATATTTCTCAATTTGCCTGTCTGAAGACCATTCCTTAAAGTGAATTTGGTGGGTTTGCAAGAAACTTTGCTATTTCATTTGAGCAACTCTTGAATGGCTTCTTTTAAATTAATAAGTTGAATACTTTCTTCAGTTTCAGCGGACTTAACTAAAAATGGCCCACATGATCTTAGCTATATAGACAGAGCTTTGACATTGCTGCTCGGGCTGCAGCACAGACCCTGAAGTCTGGCAGGGGGCTTGAGAGCCTGAGCTGCAATGTCAAAGCACCATCTGTGCAGCTAAAAATAGTGCACTAATGCAAGCCCTGCTTTCATGAGTCCATGGACCCAGGCTGGGAGACTTGCTCCCAAATGCTGTGTAGACATACCCTTACCCCTACCCATTTATAAACTGTTTAAGTTATCTACGATAAATCAAACAGGATTCACCAACCCTTAAAAGAAATTCACTTGCCCATGCATAAAGAGTTTTTTGTTATCTATGATATACTAATACAGAACTCACTGCTGATATGGGGATTAATAGTTTTGTCTTCACTTATCTAAAAATGAGTGTCCTAAACATGGCATACCCACTCAAACTATAATCCAGGGATCGGCAACCTTTGGCACGCGGTCCACCAGGGTAAGCACACTGGCGGGCCGGGCCGGTTTGTTTACCTGCCGCGTCCTCAGGTTCGGCCGATCGCGGCTCCCACTGGCCACGGTTCGCCGCTCCAGGCCAATGGGGGCTGCGGGAAGTGGCATGGGCAGGGGGATGTGCTGGCCGCTGCTTCCCGCAGCCCCCATTGGCCTTGAGCGGTGAACCATGGCCAGTGGGAGCCATGATCGGCCGAACCTGCGGACGCGGCAGGTAAACAAACTGGCCCAGCCCGCCAGGGTGCTTACCCTGACGGGTCGCATGCCAAAGGTTGCCAATCCCTGTTTTAGAGTCTACAAGTCCACTCAGTCCTACTTTTGGTTCAGCCAATCGCTTAGACGAACAAGTTTGTTTACATTTACAAGAGCTAATGCTGCCCACTTATTTGCATTGTCACCTGAAAGTGAGAACAGGCATTCGCATAGGACTTTTGTAGCTGGCATTGCAAAATATCTATGTGCCAGATATGCTAAACATTCGTATGCCCCTTCATGCTTTGGCCACCATTCCAGAGAACATGCTCCATGCTGATTAATCATGTGATTAATCACAATTAATTTTTTTAAATTGCATGCTAGCCCTAATTGAAACTAAAATAATGCATCTTTAAGTAAATGACTAGTATCCCATTGAGTCCCCAAATGTGCAAGGAAATCCATTTTGGATGGATTACCACTTCGCTTCACTGGGGACCTAAAAGGACATAGGAGCCCACTTGTTTAGATCAGTTTGCAGTCATAGTCTTAGCGTACACATGTAGCCCCTCTTTTTACCAACACATTAACACTGAAATGTTTGTGTTCAGTGTGTGTGCAATTCCCACTAATGCTCAAAGGCAATGAAGTATGTTCATGTTCAGAGAGAGAATATACTCCACTCAGAGACTACTCCATATCCAAAAACTTTTATAGTCAACATGGGATAAAGTCGTAGCTTTTTAACCCACTAACTATAAATACATTGAAATTGCCTCAATAGTGGAAAAATTACAAAGCAGTATTTGTCTTGAGCAATATTTTAAAGGTATTATAACTCTTCCAGTTAAATCTATACATTCCAGGTTTTTTAGAAATCTGGAAAACATAAGTTTAATAATTCTCAGATTTATTAAGATATCTAATCTTGCTAAAGCCTTTGCATTATAAATGTTTTACAATAATTATAAATATCTTATTCAGTATAATAAATCTCTAGAACATTCCTTACACTTGACAACCCTTCCAAGTCCAAATGGAAGCAGGATGCATACACATTAGGAAGATATATTGGAACTATAACAAAACATAAAAGCCAGTTAGAAAGAAATGAGTTTAGCAATTAGAAACTCAACAACAAATCCTCAGAAATACTTCTTTTTTTTTTTTAATAAACGTTTTGTTGAATGAACTTTTATGGTCCCTAAACCAATACTTCAAATACACATTTATTATAATGTTTCTTACCAAAAGCACATGTTAAATAAATATGAAAGGCAAAATATAAAAAGGTATGTTTTCAACTGTAAAAATGTGGTTAATTTTGATTAATACTGCATCTGCCATTCTACTCAGTCACTCAGTCCTGCATCCAGAATTTTATTATCCTACTAAAAGGGAAGGCAAACACTGAGTAACATTGACATTCTCTGGCTTGGTCCACACTGGGGCGTGGGATCGATCTAGGAAACGCAACTTCAGCTACGAGAATAGCGTAGCTGAAGTCGACGTTTCCTATATTGAACTAAGTTTACTTACCGCGGGTCCACGCAGCGCAGGCAAGCTCCCCCGTCGACAGCGCTTCCTCCTCTCAGCCAGCAGGAGTTCCGCAGTCGACGGGGGAGCGCTTCTGGGATCGATTTATCGCATCCAGATGAGACGCGATAAATCGATCCCAGAAGATCGATCTCTACCCGCCGAATCAGGTGGGTAGTGTGGACCTAGCCTCAGTCTCCATAATGAGGTGTAGTGTAAATCATAAAAATATTTACCTTTGATTCTAGACCACAGAGATTTTCTACCATGAGACCTTGACAATGATCTGTAATAGATGGGTGAATATTCTTACAATAAACTACTGTGCGTATTTGAAAGCAGAAACAGATGCTTCTAGTTCTTTCACTCTTCTAAATGACTGACTAGTCTGAAGAGCCAAATACTGCAGTTTTCTGAGACCCTAATCCTGCAACATATTGAGTACCTCTCAAGAGTACTTTCAACTCCCATTAGAATTGTGGGGAGGGATGTGGCATTATCAGGGTAAGGCTGACAGTCATTACTTCCACTGAAGAAAGAAATGAAGGAGGGCTGAGGATTCAGGTCTGCAGCCCAAATGCTCTTTCTGAATCAGTGGGAGTTAAAGACTGCTGGCTTAGCCTCACAAGAATGTAGCAATTGCTTTTAAAATTGTTCAAGCAAGCACTTAATAGTATTACTTACTGAAGACTCCAAATGGCCTTGCAGATATCTGAAACTTTCAGATAACTGGGCATTCAAATGAACAGCTGTGCTATTAAAACTTACATGGGTTGGGCAAACTTTTTGGCCCAAGGGCCACATCTGGGTGGGGAAATTGTATGCAGGGCCAGGGCAGGGAGTTGGGGTACAGGAGGGAGTGCGGGGGGAGTGCGGTGTGCAGGAAGGGGCTCAGGGCAAGGGATTGGGGCAGAGGAGGGGTGCGGGATTATGAGGGGGCTCAGGGAAGGGGTGCAGGAGGGGTGCAGACTGTGAGGGCGCTCAGGGCAGGGGTGCAGGAGGAGTATGGACTGCAGGAAGGGTCTCAGGGCAGGGGGTTGGGGTGCACAGGGGTGCAGGATGCAGCAGGTTGATCAGGGCACGGGGTTGGGGTGCAGGAGGGGTGCGGAGTGTACAAGAGGGCTCAGGGCAGGTGCAGGAGGGGTGCAAGGTGTGGACAGGGAATTGGGGGGCAGGTACCTCCCTTGAAGCTCCTATTGGCTGCAGTTCCCCATTCCCAGCCAATGGGAGCTGTGGGGGGCGGTGCCTGGAGGCAAGAGCAGAGCAATGCACGGAGCTCTCTGCCTCCCTGCCTGGGGGGCTGCAGGGACGTGGTGCCGACTGCTTCTGAGAGTGGCATGAGGACCACGGCACCATGGGGGGCAATCCCGCGGGCCGGATCCAAAGCCCTGAGGGGCCAGATCCAGCCTGCAGGCCGTAGTTTGCTCACCCCTGAACTAACAGGTCTACATGGGAACACCCTGTGGATGACTAGGATTTCTGAATAAAGGAAATTTGCGTAACTGGAGTTAGTATTAGTATTGTTGTTTCTTCTCATTCTGAATGAAAATCAAATGGTTGGAACTTCAGTTCAGAATGGCTCTAAAATGTGGACGCTTATCAGACTGCTTATTTCCACAAAATGCAGAAAATAATACTTCACCTCCTGTAAAGAGCTTTTAGATCTACAGCTGAACAGAACTACGGAAGGGTTAAGTATTATTAAAGCTTTAGCAGTCTAAAGTTTGGGACAGCGAACATTTTTCTAGAATAAAAGCTTTGACATTACATGTCGATTCCTTCAGAGTCTAGGATAAGTGCTATTTTGAAGTTTATTAATGGTCTTTTTAAAAACTTTATGAACACTACTAACTATTATCTATGCTGCAATTCTAGTTGTAGAATATTTTTGCTGAATTATTTTCATGAAATATTTTAATCGTGGCATATAATTGATTTGACATTAACTATTTTTGATGGATGGATAATTGGTTGTGCAAGGTATTTGCAGGGAAGAGAAAGCTTCATCACAGAGATTAAATTAGATTTTAGCAAGTTGATCCATTAAAGTGCTGAATTGTTTAAGTCTTAAAGTTTTTTTCTTCTGGAACCTTAACACTTGGGGTTTCTTGTATTTTTAAGGTTTTGTTTTTTAATGAACAAAATTTAAAAAAAATCCAATTTTCGTGTATTTGTGGGTAGAATTACCAAAAGAATCAAAAGTTACATCAGCATAGCTAGATCTCTCCGAGGTTTAAAAAAATCCACAGCCAAGAGAGATGTGGTTAAACCAACCTAACCTCTGGTGTACACAATGCTAGGTCAATGGAAGAATTCTTCCATCAACCCAGCTAACGCCTCTTTGGAAGAAGGATTACCTACAGCAATGGGAGAACCCCTCCTGTCACTGTAGTAAGTGTCTGTACTGAAGCACTACAGATGTGCTTAGGCTCCTGAACTGACATTAAACTGGGCTATAAAAACAATCACGCCTTCAACATAACCGAAATGTTTAATCAATATTTCAGATGGTTTTTCACAAACCATAATAGTGAATACATTCTTAATAGTTTATGTAGTGAGGCGGTGTGGCCTCCCTCTGAGTCAGAGGGGGAGGAACCACCTGCTGTGCCCAAGTGGGTGGAGCCAGGCCTGCCTCACCCCTCTCACTGGAAATGGGGAACAGGAAGTATAACAGGCGGGGCGGGGCCTCCAGCTCAGTTGGGGCTGAGACACAGAGAGGCAGATGGATCCTGCTCGCTCCCGGCTGCCAACTCTATGGCCGTGCCCAGCGGCACCCTGTTATCTGGGGAACTTGCATCTGCAATGGACCTGCCCGGGACTGTTGCTGGCCACCTAACCTGAAGAGACAGAGGACGCCCTGCTGACCCAGGTACACCCCAAAGGGAGGGGAAGAAGTGGCCCAGGGACAGCCAAGCTCAGTCTGGCTGTAGCTCTGCCTGAGGCACGGTCAGCGTGCTGCAGCTCGAATCCCCACTGACCCAGTGGTGGACCATTCTGCCACTGATAGGGCCCTGGGTCAGGGTCTGGTGGAGTAGGGAGGTCCCTGGCCCCACCTGCCAACACATCCTTGGTGTGCTAGCTTCCCCTTGCCAGGCCCAGAGGCCTGCGTTCGTCAGTCATTCACCAGAGCTAGAATGCTCGACCTCTGAGGCTTTTGCTCTGTCCCTAAATCAGGGCCAAGAGCTAATTGACTATTGGGTTTGCTCTGGCTCCTGCCAAAGGGACCCCAGGCCATACCCTACCGTGTTTGCCCAGTCCCTGCTTAAAGAGCCCAGGAACTATAGACTATTGGCTGTTCAGCCCCCGCCTAAGGGCCAGGGCATACAGACTCCAGAGAACCTGTTTCTGCCTCTGGGCCAGAACTAATTGCCTATCTGGCGGTTTGGCCCCATTAGGCCAGTCGGGAAACTAACACCTAACTTGCTAATTCCCCTAATACTATGCAGAGATCCCGACGGCATAGTGAGGTGGTGTGGGGGGAGGGACAATCACCACCCGACTACACTGACTAATCAAAGATTGTTGATTTTTGTGTCTTTTTGGAATAAAATGAATAGATACGTTTTCACAAAGATGTGAACACAGTAACATTTTCAAAAGTGTGTGAGTTCACAGCCTAAGCTCCACTTAAAAGTAATTGAATGCACTAATATGAATACATTCATTTGAAAGCCATTGCCTCTTAATGGGGCTTAAGCTCCTAACTCAAAGTCAGTGACTTTATTATCAAATTACTCCAGAGTGTTTCTGCCATAAAATCCTGGCATAGCAGATGAGACCATATTGGGCGACGTGACAGCAAACGTGCAGCTGGTGGTTTAAAAAGGTCATTGTGCAGCAGCAGGCTTGAGTTGGCGTGTACTTTCTCCAGTAACTTGCCAGTGGCAACCTCTCGTCTGATATGAGGAGGAGCAATATTGCTCAGAACTGGAAGTCATGGGAGTGGAATTGGATGCAGGGTGCCAGAGATGATACGCATGGCGGCATGTAACCGTGTATCCACCAGTTTGGTGTGTGATGATAGACTCCAAACTGGTGCACAGTACTCCGCCTCCGAATACAAGGTGGCAAGAGCTGACGTCCACAAAGTTGGAGCACTAGCACCCCATGATGAACCTGCCAGTTTGATAAGAAGATTATTGCATGTCTTAACTTTAGCTGCTGTCTTCTTCAGGTGGTAACTCAATATGCGGCCTAAGGTCACACCTAGATAGACCAGTTCTACTTCATACGTCATCTTCTGACCATTCAGATAAACATTCAGTTCTCGGGTTGTGCTGACATGATGATGATGGAACAAACTGGAGACTGTTTTCATGATGCTTGGCTGGAGGCGCCAAGTCTTACAGTAGTCAGCTAACTTTGTCATGTCCCGGTTTAAGGTGGCATCAAGCTCCTGAAAAGTCTAGGCCTGGGTATGTTGTCTCCATAAATGAACTTTCATGACTCCGTTGTTGACAGGTCATTGATGTAAAGGTTGAACAGGGTTGGAGCCATGGGGTAACTCATTGCTCTGGCATTTCCAAGCACTCGTCTTCTCCTCTGAACTGCCTATCGTGGAGGAACAGTTCAACAATGCCTGTGGCCCAAGGTAGCAGGATCCGTGATACTTTGATGAGCAGGCCAGTGTGCCATGCCGTATCAGACGCTGCTGTTAGGTCGATGAAAACAGTGCCTGTTTTCAAGTTTCTCCGGAAGCCATTTTCAACAAATGTGGTCATCGTGAGTACTTGGTCGCATGTGCTACGGCCTTGGCGAAAGCTGGCTTGGTCAAGGCTCAAAATTCTATCCATGTCAGGTAATATTCTGGAAATATGTTGTCATAACTCACAGCTGTTCCACGCGTGATTCTACCCAGTATCTGTTCCAGCTGTTACAATGAATGGTTCTGGGCAGCTTCTGATCTGGGGTACATGTTTAAACATATGTCATTCGTTCCTCACTTGTCTTCGCACCTGTTTCTCCAAAGGTGCTCTGGCCACTGTAAGTAGGTGTTCGGCTACGTGGCTCATCTTCTTGGCCATCTCTTCCCATCTGGCTCAGTGAGCAGCGTCCAATGATTCGGTCAGATGGTCAGTGACATCTGGGTCACCAGATGCCTCATGCTGCTCAAGCAAGGCAGTGCTCTCTGCATCGAGACAGGAGATGTAGACCGGGCGGCAACTGCGTGGGATGGCTCTGTAGGCTGCTTTGTAGATAGCACCAGAAGCAATGGTATTGTCTCATTTACTGAGATATACCGGGCTGGTATTGTCACCACGCTCTTCTCCAGTGCTTCCCCTGTATTTTTCCCAGTCAGATGTTCCACCGCTTCTCTTTGGAACTCTTGACAACTGGGAGGTGTAGCCTGATATGGATTGGTGACAGTCTGTGTTGGCTGCATGGAAAGTTATCCAAGACTTGGCATGTTGCTGGCTGAAGATGGCCATGAATTGAACTGACCCAGCACAAGTCAGGAGAGTAGTCAAAATCCCATCTAGAAGAATGGAACGTAACTCACTGCTTAGCACCATGGATAAGGGCAAGGTAATTTCGAGATGCCCAGTCTGCAAGTTGTTTTCCGTCAGTGTCAACCTTCTTATGCCCCCAGTCTGTGTGATGGCTGTTGAAGTCTCCGACGTAGACAGCTCGGTGTGGCAGGCTTGGTAGAACCTATTGGTTCCAACTGATGCTTGGAGGCTTGTTAACATATGCCAGCCAGAAAACCAACCAACCTGGATGGTGTCACAGAATACAGTAGACATCAGCTGAATGGCATCTACAATATCGGACCGAACATATGTGGCTCGGCCGTTCTTCGGCCTATACCCATTAAGAATGTATTTGTCATGACGATTTTTGAAAAGCCATCTGCTTCAGCAATATTGATTAAACATTTCTGTTAAGCAAAGGAGTGATTGTTTGTTTGTTTTTATAGCTCTGTTTCATTCATTTAATTAGAGTTCTAAAGTAGTGCTTTCTCTATGCTAATTTACTATAACATAATAGAGACAAGGTGGGTGAGGTAATAATATCTTTTACTGGACCAGCTTCTGGTGGTGAAAAACAAGCTTTCGAGATTACATAGAGTTCTTCTGCAGGTCTTCTAACCTGAAGAAGAGCTCTGGGTAAGCTCAAAAACTTGTCTCCCTCAACCACAGATGTTGGTCCAATAAAAGATATTATGTTACCCACATTACCTCTGTAATATCTTGGGACCAACACGGCTACAACACTTCATACTATACTGTTATAGTGCATACTTATGCAAATATGTCAAACAATGCAGCGATGTATTTTGAAGGGAAAAGGTGCTTACTCCATCTTATAAAGACTGTATATACTAGAGCAATCACTGTTCTCTGTTGCAACAGTACAGCACTATGGACTTCAGTAAAACAACACCAATGTAACAGAAGATAATTTAGCCTAATATATTTTACATAGATTATGAAAGCGAGGTATTGAAAGATTATTGAATTTGTCTCTGTTACCCTGCAAGTGACACTGCTGTGTAAATTGGTTTATAGACCCATTCTCCTCCAGGTGCTAATATTTCAACTCTGTCTTATAACAAATCTACACTGACAATTAGCACACCAGCTCCAACTCTAAAATTGTTCTCTATTCTCTCCTGCTGTGAATATTAGCAATTCAAAAAGCATAAAGGGGTAAAAATATCCAGCTTCAATTGTGTCTGCCTCAGACCTTGGGCAAACCATTATTTATCATTCACATTCTTCTCAAAGCTGTATGAGTTTGATTTCTAAGTAGGCAACATCAGGAAAATAATTTCTGCATGCCCTTTCATGCAGACCAGAGTTAACTTTGACTTTACACGGCAAGACTTTGGAGCTAGCATGTAGCATGTATTGCGAAATGTGGAGGTGGAAAAATAGAAATGCTCCATTTAGTAGTACTTATGTAGAGGTTTTATCCACAGGCACATAAGAGGCTTTTACACTCATTACTTTTCGTCTGCATTTTTAGTTGTATCATGTTGCTGTAGCGATCTCAATAAAAATGACACACAGTTCCCAAAGGATATTAGTATTTCACATGTTTAATATATACATTAACATCAAGCTTTGTTACTACTAAGTGCATATTAGTCCATCATGACACAGCTGGCAAATGATGGGATACTGTGAAACAGCTATTTAAATGTAAAATCCTCTACAAGCTGACAGTGGTAATAGTGGATTCTCAGAGAGATTTCCTCTACTTGAGAAAATTAACTATCTTCTGGAAACAGACTTCCTCCAAGAGTCCTTTTAGACTTTGGATTTTTTATTAATTAAGTCAATCACTGCGTGTTTCAAAGAGAGACTGGCCAGGGGTTTTGAAGTTCTTATTGGAATTAGATCCAAATTTCCCCAGAATTTAGGAGTGTTCTGATTTAGTGTTCTTGTCAGTAGTCTCCTTCACACAGAGAAGAGACAAAACTCAAGTGTAGTAAAATGGAAGCCACTGGACACAGACAGAATATTCTAGTTATCCTTTACACTCTAGTTCCCAGTCTAACCAACCTAAGCCTGATCTGCTTAGTGTCACCACATAGGTTCTTCCTAACTCCTCACCTGGATTAAATCATGTTCGGAACCCTTGCTAGGCTACATAGTTCAGCCTATTATAGTCATGAAGTCTGATCCAGATTTAGGCCATGTCTACACCTGTATGGGTACAGCTGTGCTGCTGTAAGCTTGTAAGTGTAGACATGGCCTTAGATAGAGATACAGTACAAACTTCTCCAAGCAAATTGGATCCAGTGTCTAAGGCCAGGTCAACCTCTAGTTTCAAGTCACCAGGCAATTGTACATTGCAATATTGTATGGAAAGTAGAGGTGGTAGGAATTTTTCATTTGAAACAGTTTTTCAGTTAAAAAAAATATTTTTTTCATCAAAACAGGAATTTCCATGGGAAATTTTGATTTCAGTAAAAGCTTTTGGGTTTGGTCAAAAAAAAAAGAAATTGTTTTGGTTTCCAACAAAAACTTTTAAAGAAAAAAATAATGAAAATTAAAGCTTTTCCATTTCTGCCCAAATGTATTGTTGGAACAACAACAAAAAATCCCCCCAAAAAAACAAACAAACAAAAAATTCCCCAACCAGCTCTAAAGGAAAGTGAAGAAATCTAAGCAGTGATTTCCATTTTCCTACCATCTTCAGTATAAAAATCACACTTCAAAAGGGAAGAGAATGACATTTTAAAAATAGACTAGAATTATGAAAATTACAAAAAACCCAACAACCAGGTAGTATAGTTTAAGAGTACATACAGAACCTGAAATTAATTTAATTTCTTATTTTAAATTGACTAATTTTCAAACTGACAGTGTCCCTTAAATCCTCTAAACTTGTCAATACCTAATAATAATCCATAGCACTCATTTAGCACTTCATACCTCAAAACACCACTGTGTGTTTGAGAATCCAAATGTCAGAAAGAAAAACTGACTTGCGCAACTTATAGGAAGAATCACGGTATGTCTATACCACAAGTGCTACAGTGGCACAGCGGTGGCACCGCAGCTATGCCGCTGTAGTGCTGTGGTTTAGAAACTTGCTAAAGCGACACAAAGGATTTTGCAGTTGCTGTAGTAAATGCACCTTCTCGATAGGTTGATTCTTCCATCAACCTAGCTGTAGCTAAAATGGGGATTAGGTCAACCCAACTACATCTGCATAGGGTGCAAAGTTTTTCATAGGCTTGAGCAACATATCTAGATCAGCCTAGGTTTTAGGGGTACACCAAGCCTCATTGGCTTACAGTCCTGTGTTTAGAGCAGTGATTCTCAAAGCCAGTCCACCGCTTGTTCAGGTAAAGCCCCTGTGGGCTGGGCTGGTTTGTTTACCTGCCGCGTCCACAGGTTCGGCCGATCGCGGCTCCCACTAGCCACGGTTCGCCGCTCCAGGCCAATGGGGGCAGCGGGAGGCAGTGCGGGCCAAGAAATATGTGGTTTAGAAGGGTGGTCTGTTGATCTGAACAACCAATAATGATACAAGAGTAGGTTATTAAAAGAGGATTTTCCCAGTGTGGAAAGTTTTCAACTGTATCTTACTTAGACACTAGGTGCAGGTTTTCACACCCATTACACATTTTTTTCCTGCCACAGTTACTAACTAGTCAAAGACATTTATCGCTTTAACTTTTGTTTTTAAAAAGTCTTTTAAAAAGTTTTTTTCTCTTTCAGCTCATCTGCTCCTCCTAACTGACCCTGAAGCAAAGTTATATTGGTAACATGGTGGTAATTTCCATGACAACAGGCTACAGTATCAGAAACAGAGGATTTTTATTTCATTTTGGAATCAAGTAGAAGGAAAAGCTTGGTGGTTAGAGTCAAAGCTCTTATTCAAACACCAATAGCTACAATAATGAGGCAGACAGTAAATTATGGGCTGAGTTTACTTTGTCCCTAAATGTTCCCCTTATTCATGTCTGACAAGTGTGAAAGCCTTCAATTAACATATTGAAATGAGATAGAGCATCACTTTGGGAAATGACATTTAATTTATTCCCAAATTCATACTGTCCTCAAATCTAGCTGGACACGTTGCCCTGTTAATAAATCTATGGTTGGTTATACTTTGTTAAATATTCATGATGTGAAGAAGCTCAACCTCTCCTTCCTCCTGTTATGCCCCTATAATAGCAGCTCCCCACCTCCCACCACCAAAGACAACATGGCTTGATACAGAGCTGTTGCACTAGCTCTGTGCCTCTAGGGACTCTCCTTACACAAGAGGAGTCCTCAGGAGGCCTGTTAAAATATCTTTCCAGCCGTTTTGTACCATCAGAACATCACAAAACAACCAACATGCAGAATCAATCCCTTTAGCTTTCCAGCTACAAAAAAACCACTTTTCCTCCACCATTGAAACTCTCAGATAGAAACTATGGGGATTTGTTGTTGTTTGTTGTTGTTCAATTTTCTCAAGAGCATTTTGGGGTCTGTGTTTGTGGGACTGGACATAATCCAGATGGTCCTCTTGAAGATTCCCTATCAGAGGACTGATCAGGAATCAATGTCATAGTTCCACTATAGAGACAAATGTAATGATTTGTTTGCGACCCAGTATTAGAAATAGCAATGGTCTCCTGTTTATTACATACTTTAACTAGAATGATCATTTCTGCACAAGAAGAAACTAGGAAACTCAAACCAATTGTTTGCATTCCTTCTAATAACCATGATGAAATGATCACAAAAGAAGGCATTTTTAGCAAGGGAAAGACATCTGGATTTGTTTTTGGAAAAGGAGATTGATTTACATGGAGGAGGGAGGGCAAGGGAAAGCAAGAACATGGGAATGAGAATTTAAGATCAATTAGAAATAGACAGGCCTGTTGGGCTGGCTGGCTTTTCCCTAACATTTCTCATGAACTGATACGGTGCTTTTTAAATATCAATTCAAATAACATTTTATTCAGTTTTATCAGTTGTTTACAACGTATATAAATTGAAGCTAGAATAGCATCTGTGATTCCTGTCATCTACAAGGCCCTCACAAAAAAAAAAAGAGATTTTTATCTCATGAGGTCATGCCAATGAACATTATTCAAAATTGTTCTAATAAAATGAAAGGACAACGGTAATAATTTTGGAAATGTTAATGATAGAAACATTTCAAGAATTTTCAGTATCAATATGTTTTCAAATTAGCATATTAACAAATATTAGTGATTACATATTGCTTATTCCTAACCTGTAAAGCAATATCAATAAATTAAACAACATATTCTGAGAAGTAAAACATGACAACAAACTGGTTGGAGATAAGAAACATAAGGCATAGTTCAATAGAAACATAAGGCAAACAAACTGATGCAGTTTGATTTTTTTTAAGTATTAACTTTTTTTCTACACCACAGCTGTTGTACATTCCTTTGCTTTTCAGATGAGAATGATTGATCTTGGTTTTCTCAAGATCAGACTTAGAATGAGTCTTTCACATTTCTCCATGTGATACACTTTACTCTGTCCAAACTGGCTTCTATCATTTAAAGTATGCAGCAACTTCAGTGCAAGCAATGTGTGACCCAAGAAAGGATATTTTTCTAAGTGCTCTGGCTTTGATTTAAAGAACGACATAACTTTTAACAGGAGCTTTCCTCTTTTATATCTGACAATGCCAGGAGGTTTCCTCCTTTTTGTCCGATAATGCCAAAGTAACAATCCCAGCTACTCTTGAAATAGGTCTTCAGTATATTTTAGTTTTAACAGTGATATTGCTGTACCGTACCTGTATACCAGCTCCCCTACCATCTAATGTATGTGCCCTTGTTCAGTTATGCCACTTGTTTATACTTAAAAAAGCTATGCTGTCTGAAATGACATGTGTCAATTTTTTATTTTTGGTGTCTGAATTTTGGGAGGTTCCCTCTTCTACTTCTCCCCCACCCCACTGCAAAAAGATGGGGACACCCATAAAACAGTGAAAGAAAATGGGTGAAAAGCACCCTCACAAAAAAGTTTTTGTTTATTCCCATTTCTTCTCCCTTTTTTACTCTCTTCTTCTTTGCAGTGCAAACAAAAAGGAGGGACAGGGTAACAGAGAGAAAGTGGGGTAAAAGAACCCAAATTCAAAAACTGAAAATCAAACCCCAGAATAAGTTTTTGAAAACCAAAATGGAAAAATAAAAAATATAATTTGTAATTAAACACATTTTCATTTCATTTAGAAATTTCCCAGGTAAAAATTAAAACAAAATCATCAAATGAAATTTTCTGGGGGAAAAAAAGGGTTATGATTAAACTCCCTTTTTCAATGGAAAAAAATGTTTGAAATATTTCAAATGGGTTCTATATAAAGAGATGTAGCCGAGCAAGGAGTTCATATTTAGTTTCAGTTGGCACAACTCCATTGAAGCCAAAGGAATTGTGCCTGCTTATACTAGGGTGCATTTGGCCCAATGTATCATTTTTAGGTACTAGCCATTGTTTTGCTAGACAATGCATCATGGATGATGAGGCAGGTTCTCTTAACCTAAATATCTCTCCAATCTTAACCCTTCACTGAGGCTTTGAAGTATTTAGGTAGCTCATTTTTCGCTAAAGAAGAGCTCTGTGTATCTGTGTCACCAAAACAAATTGGTCCAATAAAAGATATTGACTCACCCACCTTGTCTCTCTAATGTCCGGCACCAACACAGCTACAACAACACTGCACGTCTTCACTTCCTGACTAATAATGCCTGGAAATACTAAATACCATGATAAAGACTGGTGTCCTCATATTTTCAAATCTGGTGAAATTGGGGAATACTAGAAACCTCGTGGGAAAGATTTAGTTTATGATATTTCAGCTTCTTTTCCAGACAAAAAGGTTAAGATAAATGAGGATAAACATATGACTCACTGGTCTGTATTGTGTAAGAAAGACCTCATATTCTGAAACACCCTGAGGCTCAGACTCATTCCAGCTGAAAAGCCAAAGCATTTCACTGAGTTTTAAGCTACAACTGTACTATAGAGCCTACATCAGCATAGCTATGTTGGCAAAGCCCCATTGCATAGATGCAGCCTACACTGACAGGAGTTTTTCTGCCGGTGCAGGAACACACCTCCTCCCTGCAAGTTAGTTTAACTTCTGTGCCAGGGAAGATAATGGAGCAAGTAATTAAGGAAATCATCTGCAAACACTTGGAAGGTGGTAAGGTGATAGGGAACAGCCAGCATGGATTTGTGAAGAACAAATCATGTCAAACCAATCTGATAGCTTTCTTTGATAGGATAACGAGCCTTGTGGATAAGGGTGAAGCGGTGGATGTGGTATACCTAGACTTTAGTAAGGCATTTGATACGGTCTCGCATGATATTCTTATCGATAAACTAGGCAAATACAAATTAGATGGGGCTACTATAAGGTGGGTGCATAACTGGCTGGATAACCGTACTCAGAGAGTTGTTATTAATGGTTCCCAATCCTGCTGGAAAGGCGTAACGAGTGGGGTTCCGCAGGGGTCTGTTTTGGGACCGGCTCTGTTCAATATCTTCATCAACGACTTAGATATTGGCATAGAAAGTACGCTTATTAAGTTTGCGGATGATACCAAACTGGGAGGGATTGCAACTGCTTTGGAGGACAGGGTCATAATTCAAAATGATCTGGACAAATTGGAGAAATGGGCTGAGGTAAACAGGATGAAGTTTAACAAAGACAAATGCAAAGTGCTCCACTTAGGAAGGAAAAATCAATTTCACACATACAGAATGGGAAAAGACTGTCTAGGAAGGAGTACGGCAGAAAGGGATCTAGGGGTTATAGTGGACCACAAGCTAAATATGAGTCAACAGTGTGATGCTGTTGCAAAAAAAGCAAACATGATTCTGGGATGCATTAACAGGTGTGTTGTGAGCAAGACACGAGAAGTCATTCTTCCGCTCTACTCTGCTCTGGTTAGGCCTCAGCTGGAGTATTGTGTCCAGTTCTGCGCGCCGCATTTTAAAAAAGATGTCGAGAAATTGGAAAGGGTCCAAAGAAGAGCAACAAGAATGATTAAAGGTCTTGAGAACATGACCTATGAAGGAAGGCTGAAAGAACTGGGTTTGTTTAGTTTGGAAAAGAGAAGACTGAGAGGGGACATGATAGCAGTTTTCAGGTATCTAAAAGGGTGTCATAAGGAGGAGGGAGAGAACTTGTTCACCTTAGCCTCTAAGGATAGAACCAGAAACAATGGGTTTAAACTGCAGCAAGGGAGGTCTAGGTTGGACATTAGGAAAAAGTTCCTAACTGTCAGGGTGGTTAAACACTGGAATAAATTGCCTAGGGAGGTTGTGGAATCTCCATCTCTGGAGATATTTAAGAGTAGGTTAGATAAATGTCTATCAGGGATGGTCTAGACAGTATTTGGTCCTGCCATGCGGGCAGGGGACTGGACTCGATGACCTCTCGAGGTCCCTTCCAGTCCTATAATCTATGAATCTATGAATCTATGACATTAGCTATGCCAACAGAAGCCCTCTTCTGTCACCAGAGCTGTGTCTACAGAGGGGGTTTTATCTGAATATCTATATTTTTCAGTCCCCAACCCACATTGCTATGAAGGTATACATTTTAAATGTAGATGGAGCCCTACATAGCCTGATGATTTTTTCTCTTTTGTTTTCAGAAAAAGTCAGGTCGCTTACATTATGCAGTTAGAGGGGAAAGAGCTGAGAAGAAAATGTAGGTGGGAATCTCAAGTTCTTATCAGAGTTGCAATAGGGAGTGCTTTTAGTGAGCACACACATGCAACATGTTAGATGCTGATATGCCTTTGAAAATAGCGTGTTATGGTTTGTTAAACAAACAAGCCTCTTCCAGAGGGCCTAGTTCACACGACAAGATACATTACCCACATTTCAACATTACAGAATTTTGATGTGAAGTACTACCTCCTTTGTCACATTCCCAGAAAGCCAAATAAAATAAAAGTGGTGGTCCCATTCTCATTGAAGCCAATGTCAAAATTCCTATTGATTTCAATGAGAGGAGGATTGGGTCCTTAAACAATTACTTGAATCATTATAGTTCATTAAGAAAGGGGATTTACTGCAGGGTTGAAAAAAATCAGAAGAAGATAATGTGTATAGATTATTTTAAATGTTTTATTTTAAACCTGTTCTAATACAACTTTCCACCCTCCTTTTGTTGATTATTGAGAATAGTTATATTGTCCAAGTAGAGTAGAAACATGGAAGTGAGGCTATTATACAATAAAGTAAATAGCATGTTAATTTTGTAGGGAAGCTGACTTTGTGCTGTCTAGAGCTGGTGAAATTATTTGTACCAAGCTACCTGAGGTGGGGATCCCTGGTTGCAAACCACTATTTTAGCTCATGCAGTAGAGGTTCATGCATTTAGCTCAAGAGGTCCTAGGTTGGAACCCTGCTGATGACATCCACGCTGGGCAGTGTTACACATTTGTGGCTAATGAATGGTGTATCAGTAGGGCTCTTTAAAGAGAGGAAGGATGGTCCAGTGCTTAGAGTGCTAGTCAGTGACTCAAGAGACCCAGGTTCAATTTCTTGCTTGGGCAAGTCTATGCTTGTGGCGGCATTTACAGTATAGACACTGCACGGCCAGCAAGCACAGGTATAAATAGCAGTGTAGATGGTGAGGTACTGCTTAGGGTAGTAGAGTGCCCTACATGCCTCAACCCCCTGGGTTTGTACCCTACATGGCTCTCTAAAAGCCCAAGGAGTGCCTTCTATGTTTGCATGGCTACACTGTCTCCCCTCTGTGAGAGCCTTTCCCTGCTGCTGGAGCCATTCACTGCAGTGTGTTGCTACACACCACAGGGATAAGTGTGGATGGAGCCTGCCTTTCACTGCTGCATGCAGCTACATGTATAGTGCTATACTTTACATGCCACTGTAAGTGTAGACATATCCTAAGGGTATTCAATAAACTGCAATCTGAGTTGTGATTGCAACTCATTTAAACATACCTATGCTGCCTTTAGTTTAACTACCCTGGATAAAAATAGCAGTGAAAGCAGAGTGGCACAGACCCCAGTTCAGGCTAAGAACACGAGTACATATACGGCGGGCGGCGGGGGGTGGTGGTGTACAGTCCACCCCACCCCACCATGTCTTAAAACTATTGTGGGTCTGCCTACCAAACTGCCATCACACCTTCCACTGCAGTGTAGACATAGCCTTAATTTCCTTGGGTCTTACTTCCCGATCTGTAAAATGGGGATAATAGTACTACTACTGATCTATCTCACAATCTTGGATGTATCCTCACAACAACACTGTAAGTATCATATAAGTACCTAAGGGAAATAGATACCACTGTACTAATAGGACACAACCATGACTAGAATATCCTTGGCCCTTACTTATGATTCAGGGAGAAACCTTCTGCCTTGGACCCAGCCCGAGTAGCCAGCCGGGCTCCAGGAAGATAGTGGGAAAGGGATAGAGGAACTTTTCCCAGTTGAGAAGCTGCTCCAGAGAGACTATTTTGACCAACTGTCTGTAGTAGCCTCTGTGGGCCCTTGTGCACCCTATCCTCCACAACACTGAGAATCCACATAGAAGCAGACACCCTGGGTCCCAATCCCATCTCCCACAGGCCATGTCCTATGTATGTTGCTGAAGAGTGGGACTCACCTCATACAGGTAATTCATGCTCCCTGCATGCCCCACTCTTGCCTCATGCATGCCCATGTGCAGCAGGATCATACCAGCTAAAGGACCCTCTGCACCTGGAGAGGAAGGGGATGGATTTGGTGGAAGAGGAGACAAATGAGACAAAACACTGCCAAGTCTTAGTCAATGGGCAAATTTGACACACTGCCTGGGGACTTCAGATGGGAAGGGAGAGTGAGAGAAACAAGAAAATATGAAGAAAAATTAGGATGGAGGAAGAAGAAAAGTCCCCCTCTCTTTCTCCCTCTTCCCACCCCCCCCCCCCCAAGTCTGTGAAGTCAACCTGAAATCTGTTCTGGTCTTTAACTGCTCAGATAAACTGGTTTCATAAGCAGACAGTACTGTCACTGGTTTATGTCTGTCATAAAGAGAGTCCTGTTCAGCATCTGAACAGCAAAAAGCAGACCCTCTACCTTGCTCCCACCCACTGCAGAATACCTATTCTGGAAAAATAAAAGGCATATAACAATATCTGTGGCACCTAAACAGGGTCTGTTTAATGTCTACAGTGGCAGTTTATACATACTTTATAAACTCTTTCATAGTAAATAGCAGCATGGAGAGATTATCAAACGACGTTGTGGAGATACAGTATAAAGCAGATGTATAAAAGTCTATGTCATAAAGCTTGAGGCTTTTCCTTTTTATTCTATGCCCACTCGCAGCCAGCCCTCACATTTTCTCGTCAGGTGAGAATAAATAGTTTTATATCTATGTAGCATTTTTCCTCCCAAAGGATACCAAATAAACTAGTACTAGTATTTTGCCCTTCTTTAGTGCCCTCCACCCAATGATTTCAAAATGTCTTACAAATAATTCATTAACCATCTGCAGTAGGTGGGTATTATTGTTCAAATTTTACAGCTAGGGGAGTTGAAACAGTTTAAATAATTTGCCCAAGGTCATGCTGGAAGGTCGAGATAGAGCAAGGCAGGATTCAAACACTGAGATCCTAACTCCTCCTCGGCCTCAGCCGGAAGATCAGCCTTCTCCAACCGAAGCGTTAAACATGCTGACATATACAGTGTACACAGGGCTCATTTTCTCCCTATTTCAATGAAGCCCCTTCTGGAATAGAACACTGCACAAGAGTCACAGTACACAGCAGTTTACAGCAGAAGTGAAGAATGCCATATTTATTTGTAACAACAGTAAATGAAAGCAGGCAGAATGAAATTCCCACTCGTGCTAACAGTGCCATAGGGTGTTCAATAATCCCAAGTGGTCAGATCCTTAGTGTTATGTTTCATGCAAAAGACAGCCATCTCCAGCATCCCTTTCACTCCTAACACCGTCCCTGAAACATTTATACAGTACTGACTCTGAAGGTCTACCTATTGAATCCTTCCAATAAACAGATTGTGAGCTGTCTGGGGACAGGGAGATTCTCATTTGTTATTTGTCTACAGCAGTGGGTTTCAACCTTCTTTCATTTGCAGGCCCCTAAACCATTTCAAATGAAGGAACAGACCAGTGTTCCCTCTAATTTTTCCCACCCATGTGCAGAATGAATTATGTTATGCGCACCAATATGTTGGTGATGACACATCAGATGCATATTGGTGCACATAACAAAATTCATGTAGGGGTGGGGCCGAGGGGTATGGAGTGTAGGAGGTGGCTCAGGGCAGAGGGTGGGGTACGTGGGGGGAGTAATGGCTCTGGCTAGGGATGTGGGCTCTGGGATGCAGAAGGTCCATTGCTAGGCTGGGTTGGGTCCGTGGCTGGGGGAGAGGAATCTCTCCCCGCAGCAGCCCTGAGCACCTGCACAGAACTTAATAGTCTGCTGCACAGCCGCACACCTTATAGGGAACTTAGGTGCAGACCACTTTGGAAATCTTAGACATAGTCTGCGGACCCCCAGTGGTCTCATAGACTTTCAGGTCAGAAGGGACCATCTAGTCTGACCTCCTACACATTGCAGGCCACCAAACGTCACCCCATCCACTCCTGTAATAGACCCTTAACCTCTGGCTGAGTTACTGAAGTCCTCAAATCATGGTTTAAAGACTTCAGGTTACAGAGAATCCTCCATTTACACTAGATTAAACCTGCAAGTGACCCGAGTCTCTTGCTGCAGAGGAAGGCAAAATACCCTAGGATCTCTGCCAATCTGACGCAGGGGGAGATTCCTTCCCAACCCCAAACATGACGATCAGTTAGACCCTGAGCATGTGAGCAGGACCCACCAGCCAGACACCTGGGAAAGAATTCTTTGTAGTAACTCAGAGCCCTGCCCATCTAGTGTCCCATCACCAGTCATTGGAGACATTTGCTCCTAGCAGCCACAGATTGGCTAACTGCCATTGTAGGCAGTCTCATGATACCATCCCCTCCATAAACTTATCAAGTTCAGTCTTGAAGCCAGTTAGGTTTTTTTGCCCCTGCTGCTCTCCTTGGAAGGCTGTTTCAGAACTTCACTCCTCTGATGGTTAGAAATATCTAACGCAGACCACAGGTTGAAATGGGGCTCGGATCCTCGATTGGGGTTACTAAGTACTATAATGATGATGATGTTCATCCATCATTATCGATGAAGACCTCAACAACTCATTCTTTCGATGACTGGGCTCTGTGCGTCCGAAGATGACTGTTCAGTCCGATTCGGGCGTGGAACGTCCTGTCACACGTCAGGCAGACATGTAATGGCACTGTCGCTGATGTACGAGCAGTTCTGGACTTGCGCAGCTCACGCTTTTTTTCAGACTCAGCAATACGCATCGCCTCAGAGGTATTACTGCCTGTGTGAATGAGGCTGCGCCATGCTGGACGGTTCAGTGCGAAGGTTTCCCATGTGGTGGTGTTGATCTTGAAGGACTTCAAAGAGGTCTTCAGCATGTCCTTGAACCGCTTCTTTTGTCCTCTATGGGAGCACTTTCCCTGAGTGAGTTCTCCATAGAAGAGCTGTTTAGGAATGCGTTCGTCTGACATTCTCACGACATGTCCAACCCACCTGCTCTGGCTCTCATCAGCAATGTATGAACTGATGGCAGACTGGCTCTAGTAAGGACATCAGTATCAGGCACTTTGCCTACCATCAGATTTTTAGAAGCTTTCGCAGACAGGAAATGTGGAAGACATTGAGCCTTCGTGCATGACTCCGATAGACAGTCCACGTCTCGCAGGCGTACAGCAGAGTTGGAAGCACCACTGCTCGGTAGACCTTCAGCTTCGTTGATAGGCTGATACCCCGACGTTCCCAAACGTTGGAGTGCAATCGGCCAAATGCAGAGCTGGCTTTAGCAATTCTGCAGTTTACTTCATCATCAATTGACACTGCTAGGGAAAGGGTACTGCCCAGGTACGTGAAATGGTCCACTGTCTGAAGTCTCTGTCCATTTACAGTGATGGACGGTTCTGAGTATGGAGCGTGGGGAGCTGGCTGGTGCATGACCTCAGTCTTCTTGATATTAATGGTGAGACCGAAGTTGTTGCATGCAGTTGAAAACTTGACCATACTGGCTTGCATTTCTGGCTCTGTACTAGCATTCAGAGCACAATCATCGGCAAAGAGAAAGTCTCGAAGTACAGTTTCCTTCATCTTGGTGATGGCACGCAGTCGCCTCAGATTGAATAGTTTCCTGTCAGTTCTATACTTCAGGCCTACTCCTTCAGTGCAGTGTTGAAAGGCATCAGTCAAAGTGGCAGAGAATATCATGCTGAACAAAGTAAGCACTATAATAATACACAAAATGACACCTACCGAACCATCAGCATTTCCTCCTGCAGCAGCAAGGTGTTCCTTGAAGGTTTCTCATCCAAATACTGGTACAGCCTGACCCCAGCAGCTTGCCAGGCAAACTGGCAAGAATTTAATGAAAGTTTGTGAGGTTTGAAGGGTTTCCCAGCACAAGGTAGCATAGCTGCAAATATAAAAACTCTTCTGCACTATTTATAGTCTAGAGCAGGGGTGGGCAAACTATGGCCCATGGGATTGCCACCCCCGCAGCTCCCATTGGCCGGGAATGGGGAACCGCGGCCAATGGGAGCTTTGGGGGAGGTACCCACAGGCAAGGACAGCTCACAGAACCCTCCGTCCNGCTGTTGCAGAGTTTTACAAATTTCTTGTTTTGCAATTCAACAAATAGTTTTAATGCACATATATGGGCCCATAGTTTATTTACAAAATGTTCATACTAATTACTCAAAGTATTCAAATATTCAAAATTTAGTATCTGACCTGAGCAATTGGTCACCTATGTCACATGATATCATTTCTATTTTCTGACTGTCCTTCTTTGGAAAGGTTAGATCATCCAAACACATAAGGAATCATTAGGGAATTGAGTATCTCTTGCAGATATATTCTTTAGAGAGAGAGAGAGAGAGAGAGAGAGAGAGAGAGAGAACATTATACTTAGCTATGCATGTGGGCCTCAGATTTATAAAGGGTGTACACATTCCATCGTGATGAAAAGAAATATATAAACTATATTTATTGCAGATCCTACATTCCATTTTTTCTTGTCACATTCCCACCATGTAATGGTATGTGTCTATATAACATATAGGGTGCCTGGGCCAGAACTATTGGCTTGCCAGGCAAGGCTAGCAAATATATAACTTTCATTTTTCTAGTATATTTTATGTATATTATATTGGGGCAACGGAACATGTGAATGAGATGGCCATGAAACAAGAAAGAAACAAACAGTGAAGAAAGATTTGATATGTGAAAGACAGGAGGACTTAGACGAAGGGTGGGATAGAGACCCCAAGAATATCCCAAAGCAGGAAAATGGGACCATCCATGTGCCAAAAAGTGTTTGCAGGATCAAGTCCCTTAATTATAAATCAATTTGCAAGTTAAGGGTCATCATAGTTTTATCAGGAAGCTGGATTTTCAGCACTTAGCTGTGATTCTCCTACATAACTGGACATCCTGCAGAAAAATTAATGGTCTGTACCTATGTTCAGCTGGTAAAACTGCTGATTAGCTCATATTGTGGTTTTCCTAGCTGATATATAATGAGGTGTGCAGATGTGAATCAATGACTAATACTAGATGGACATTTTCCCTACTGTTTGCTAACAACTCAGATATAGTAGATCAATCCATTTCAGAAGAGTGTGAACTTGTGCAGTTTTTGACTCAGACTCAAGAAGCTCACATTTTGTCAACAAATATATGGGGGGGGGGGG
>NC_048299.1:132859204-132935986 GCF_013100865.1 Trachemys scripta elegans | reverse complement strand
GGCTCGGCGCTTTTTTTTGTTGCTTGGGGCAGCAAAAAAGTTAGAGCCGGGCCTGGCTTTGTGATTTCTGTGAACATGTAATTTTTCCTGAAAAGCCAACTGTGCTGCATTTGCAAGTTAGACCTGGTCACAGTGGGTGGGATCAACAAAGGTAGTTTGTGGATCCCATGCACATTTTCAGGCCCCAGTGCTGTCTCATCCTGTAGGCAACTAAAGTCACTTGGTGCCTAAGTTTTTGCAGTAAAATTCTCTACTTGCCTTTGTTTCAGCCTCTGCGGCTGCGAATGTGCACTACTGCCTCACTCTAGACATCTGGACACCTACTGCCCACCTAAACCCCAGTGTGATCCACAAACTGAGGGAAGACAGGCATTTAGCCACCTAAGTCATGGACAGGTCCTGATCCAATAGGCACACTCAGAGGCCTCCTCACTCCACACAAAACAGCTGGAAAGGCAGAGAACTTCCCTTATAACCTTTAGCCCACTTGTTAGGATGCTTACCTGGGAGGTAGGAGACCGTCTGCCTGATGAGGAGAAGGGATTTGAACAGGGACTTCACAGCTGAATGCTCTAACCACCAGGCTATAGAGTTAATCTAACTTTCTCTGGCCCAATTAATATGTAATTATTTAATTGAAGTGGAACAAATTCAACAGGCAAGATTGAGGGAGACCCACATCAGAATATTCCATAGTACAGTGGTTAGAGCACTGTCAGTGTCTCCCATTGGCTAGCTTAGGCAGCTTCCTGCCTAGTGTGCTGGCTTTTGTGGATCACATTCTAAGGTGCCTATCTCCCCAAAATCATGGTATAGGGAGCCTAGGTGCCTAACCCAGGCTTTGTGGATTGAAGTGCTATTCCTGTGATTTTCTAGGTGCGATGCTTTGGGGTTCCACCTAGACCAAAATGGAGCTGTGCCACTGCCTGCCTTCCAATTCTGGGTGTCCGAAATATTATGCTGCTGTGTCTCACAGCCCACACATCAACAGCCAGCCTACAAATATCCAGGTCACACCCTGGCTTCCACCACCCAGTTACTTTTTGCATGGTGACCACAACATTCCCCCAGTCACAAATTTCCCCCAGACTGTCAGCCCTGAAGTGCCCAGTCCTCTTGCTTACTCAGAGAAGTTGTTATGTTTGCCGCTCCCTTAAAGAGCCAGTATCCAGAAGCTTATTACCTTAACAGGGGTTAACAAATACACTACTTCAGGGGTCAGCAACATTTGGCACGCGGCTCACCAGGGTAAGCACCCTAGCGGGCCAGCCAGTTTATTTACCTGCTGACGCGGCAGGTTCGGCCACGGTTTGCCGTCCCGGGCCAATGGGGGCAGTGGGAAGCGGCGCGGGTGAGGGATGTGCTGGCCGTGGCTTCCCGCCGCCCCCATTGGCCCAGGACAGTGAACTGCAGCCAGTGGGGGCCGCGATCGGCCGAACTTGCCGCGTCAGCAGGTAAATAAACTGGCCCGGCCCGCTAGGGTACTTACCCTGGCGAGCCACGTGCCAAACATTGCCGACCCCTGCATTATTTGAATTGGTTTACAGCAGTGGTTCTCAAGCTGTGGGTCAGAACCTCAAAGTGGGACGTGACCCCATTTTAATGGGGTCGCCAGGGCTAGTGTTAGACTTGCTGGGGCCTGGGGCCAAAGCCTGAGCCCTACCACCTGGGGCCGAAACTGAAGCCTGAGGGCTTTAGCCCTGGGTAGCTGGGCTCAGGTTACAGGCCCCTTGCCTGGGGCTGAAGTCCTAGGACTTTGGCTTTTGCCCCTTCCCTGCCTGGAGTGGTGGGGCTTGGGCAGGCTCAGGCTTTGGTCTCCCTTTCTCAGGTCGTGTACTAATTTTTGTTGTCAGAAGCGGGTCACGGTGCAATGAAGTTTGAGAACCTCTGGTTTATAGTGTAAGTAAAACAATTTTATTAAACAGAAAGTCATAGGTTTAAATAAGCACATAAATGGTTACAAAACAAACAAAAGTAAAAATATGCTTCTTAGAATATATTATTTTGGGGTAACTGTTGCCATGGCACTCATGGGCTGCCTGTTTGGTGAATACACTGTTTGAAACCATGCCCACAGATAGCAAAGGTGGGGCCTGGCAAACAGCATGACATACGTGCATGAAGCCATTTGACCAAGGATGGAGAGACAAATCTTGACAGGTGCTAAAGGTTTGTCTATGAGATTTTTCATTGCCTGGAACCTACCCATCAGCAGTTAAGGCCTTGCCATGATTGAATTTAAGGATGCCTCAACAAAGTCTAAAATCTGTGCTTGGGTGAGGACAGATTTTTCCCCAATATGCGCTGACCCCAAGAAGGAGAGGAATTGCCGCACTTTCTGTCGACCTGTAGGGTTCTTGGCATGTCCTGGCAACAAGAAGCCAGGAGCCAAGGTAGGGAAAAATGGTGAAGCCATGGCATTTGGTATGGGCTGCTACTGCAAAGAATACCTTGTTAAAGCCCCTGGGGACAGTAGTAAGATTGAAATGCAGTACTCTGTCTTGAAAGTGGTCAGATGAATCTTAGAGAATGTCTGTGAATGGGGTGGATGTCCACATGAAAGTATGCATCCTTCATACCGGGAGCTGTAAATCACATGTCCTTTTCCAGGGAGAGGATTATAGATGCCAAAGTGACCATCCAAAAATTGAGTTTGCAAATAAAATGATTGAGATGGCAAAGATCGAGAATGGGTCTCCAACCACCCTTCTTTGTGGTTACTAGGAAGTATTGTTAAGTAAAATCCCTTCCCTTGGTACTGATGAGGAACCCATTCTATCGCTCCGCGCAGTAAGAGGAATTCTCCTTTTTGTTCAAGAATCCCCTCATAAGAGTGGCCCCCAAAAGGAGGCAGGAAAGAGGAAGTAGAGGCAAACTATCATCTAGCCAGAACCTATGATGTTTAGCACCCATTTGTCCATTGTTATTGCATTCCAGGCATGGAGACAGAGTGCTAGATCACCCCCAAGGGGTGGTTGGCAGGTGTTTGATTTAGTGGTTTGAAGCTCTCATGCTCCGATCTAAGGCAATGCTTAGCTGAGGGCTGGGATTGGGATGAAGAAATCACCATGGAAAGTGTAGGAAAATGGGTTTTGTACTTTCTGCCTCTTACAGGATGGCTCATAAGGTCTTTGGTAGTAGACTTGCTGAGCCATCAGTCTAGGCTTGTATGACTACCTATGAAATTTCCTTTTCAGGCAGGATTATGTATTCCCAGGGAGAGGATGGTGGCCCTGGAGTCCTTCAAGGTGCATAAGGATTCATCCATCTTTTGGTTAAACAGATTGTCACTGAAGGGCAGGTCTTTCCATGGTGTTCTGAACCTCCCTGGGAAAGCCCAAAGCATTAAGCCCCCTCATTGGCTGCCCATCACCTCTACCCCTTTGGCTGCCCTTCTAACTTGCTTGTTCAGCAATTAATCTCTGGTATTTTTGATTCATTCTATAATTGAGATGATCCATAACCAAGTCTCTGCATATCTGACTGTTCTGTAATTAATTTTCAGCATCTTTGATTTGCCCCATAATTGATTCATTGCATATCTGTTTAGCTGATTAACTGATTCACCTCATTAATGATTCTCTGCATTACTGAATCACATTACTTGTTCCTCTGCATATTTACTGCATACCATAACCGAGCACTCATACAAATACTTTGCATCTTAATTGGTTCTATGCACTAGTGATCAATTACAATATAATTGTTTCTTGGGAGAATTAAGTACTATAACACACCAGCCACTACTCTTATCTCATTTGCCCCACTATCCTGCTCTGTACCAGAGTCTCATCCTTGCTCCTCCTCACCACACCTCCTTCTGTCCCCAGCTTTGTTGAATCAACTTGCTCTTTGCCTCCCTCCATTCCATGCTCTCCAACACCCTTCACCAGGGCTGATGAGGGGAGGGGATGGAAACCAGTACAAATTACCAGGGCCCGGCTTCCCCGGTTTCCTCTCCCTTTCATCGGCCCTATTTAGCCGGTCCGCCCTTGCTGGGGGGCCTGAAAAAATTCCGGGCGCGGCTTCCCTGGCTCCCCCGTCCTCATCGGCCCTGTTTAGCCGGTCCGTGTATGTATGTAAACATATGTGCACTAGTAACCTGGGGAAATCCATTCTTGAGATGTCTATTGAATAGGTAGAAAAGGTACCAGATAAATCTATTCTTATTTGAATGTTAAATCTTTAATTTGTGACAGTTCTTGGATTCTAGACTCACAAACTAAGCAGTCTAGGGTAGGATGATTATGCCAAAATATATTAACCTTAACATTGTAGGGAAATGATGCAGACGTTATAACATTTTAATTTATTTAACTACTTACGCATTTCCAGCAAAATTCTGCAATAATACAGGACCTTCTAAATCTTGGAGACATTTTTCCAGATAACATTACTTGTACAGAAATTAGGAAGTTGTACATTATTCATGTAGGTTGCAAACTGATTTACTCAGACTACAAGAATGTCTTCCTAAGTGCACATGTCTGGAAAAGGGTTACAATCATTATGAAGTCATTTAGATAATAAATAGGCAATAGAGTACCTCAGCTCAAGATTTATTATTATAATGTAGCTTTCTTAATTTTAGAGGCTATTAGAATATGTTTGGGGCTGTTCAGCACTTTATAACTAGTTTATTAAGAACACTGCATCACTAGAGGAGCATTTTGATTTGATTATGTTATAGAACATTTTCAATTGTATGTTGTCTTTTACTCATTTTCAGGGTTTTTGTTTGTTTGTTTTAAGTGCATCATGAAAAGAAGAGAAGGTTCTGTGCAAATTATGCTTGGAAAACATTTAGCTATCAAGATCTATGCAGAGATGCCCATAAAATGCAGAATGAAATAGTGCTCTTTCCAGAAAAGGAACATTTAATGTAGGCAATATCTGACAGCTGGAGAAAATGGTGGCAAATTCTATGAACCAGAAATGCAGGGATGTAACCTATGTATGTCCATACTGCTACACTGATTTTACATTATACAAGATTATGACATGTTGGAATTTCCTGTGCTTAAACTGAGAAATGTTTAGATACCTTTGTTCTGATTTTCTGAGTCAGCAGCTAGGGGAATTTAGCAATTCACTGTAGCACAGCTGTGAAGAGCTTAACAAATGTGGAGACATAAATCTGAACACTGCTTCCTCATTACACACTGGTAATTAGGGGGATGCAGAGTTATTTCCTTAAAGTGAGATTTCTACTAAATAGATTACTATGAAATGGGCACTTGAAAGTAGTAAACTTACCTAGATTACTGTTACAATAAAGAGAATTAAGGCGTACAGGGTTATTTAATTTATATCACTTGTCTTGTTTTCAAGTTTCATTTCTCATGTGTCACTTCACCATTTCTTAAAATTTAAGGCTATTTAATGACAAAGTAAAAATATGCTTGAAAGTGAAAAAATAGATAGGGAAGAGAAATTAATAGAAGCACCTTTTACTGTGGAGACTAAACTGCTTGAGGATTGTTCCCTAGGATGCTGATTCAAATTAACCCAGGCTTGGGTCACCAAAAGTCTTGTTGAAATAACTATGGTAAATGAGTAGGGCTGAGCAAAAAGTGGAACTATTTTCCATGTCAATTTTCTCCAAGTTTTTAATGAGTTGCCTTCAGCCATGCTAGTTTGCCTTTTATGTTACCTTAAATGGGAGAGTGGCATGTAGGGCTTTGTTGCTGCACCTCTACATTTCACCCTATGTACAAAAAATAATTTTGAAATCAATTGGCAATACATATTGATTTCTTTTCAACTTCTTTGATAATTGATTTTTTATATTAAAAAGTTATATTTAACTCTCTGTAAAATATTTAAGAGTAAATTGTTCCTTTAAGGCACATCCCTACACTGGGGTGGGGAGGAGAATTGGGAAGTGAATATCAGCTACACAACTCTGGAAACCCAGGAATATTTCTGGCTGACTTGGCCAGAAATCCTCCCAGGGCTGGGGGAAGCCAGCACTTCAAGCAGATGTTCTGACAAGCTTTGAAGAGTTACACTATAAACCTAACCCCACTCCAGACTGTGGCTGGCTGCTACATTGGTGCTTCATTCTGTGAAATCCACTAGGGAATCAGTTATATTAAAAGATATTGTTTCCTACATCCTTTAGCTCAGTGGTTCTCAAAATTTTGTACTGGTGACCCCTTTCACATAGCAAGCCTCTGAGCGTGACCCCACCTTATAAATTAAAAACACTTTTTATACACTTAAGACTATTATAAATGCTGCAGGCAAAGCGGGCTTGGGGTGGAGGCTGACAGCTTGCGACCCCTCCATGTAATAACCTCGTGACCCCCGAGGGGTCCCAACCCCCAGTTTTAGAACCCCTGCTTTAGCTGCTGACCCTGCATGATCTGCAGAATCAGAAAGAAGGGGATGTGCGCACAAAAACAACACATCATGTTAATTTTTAATTAAACATCATAAACTACACTACTCTACAGCCAAAATGCTTCTGAAATAAATGTAGTCAAACTTTACTAATTCTGGGTCACTGAGAACGAAAATGATGCTTAAAATTGTTGATTGGCTCTAGTTTTCAAGATATGCTATTGGGTCAGTATATATGACCCTTGACTTGGGAATGGCGGAGGATAAGTGAGTTATAAAGAGAAGGGATCTCAATTTAAACCAGAAATGACTAAAATACATCTTTGACTGGATCTATGAATAAATCTATGACTGGGTTTGGACAGTACTTGCTTTTTAGGCAAAACAATGAATGATGCAATCTGAAGCTGGTATTGCATCATACATGAAAGGAATTGCATCATGTTATTCCTAGAAGTCATGGATGATGAAATCATAACGAAGCTTACATCACTCTGCTGAACAAATTACCCGATATCAGCTCTAGAAATCATACAGTGTTGTGCTCTCTTATTTGTCAGTGTTTGCTTTTTGCAAAGGGACACATTTCTGTTTAGACAAAGTGAGCAGAGATGCCTCGTACTTGTCTGAACAGTGCAGATAACTTCTGCTATGTTTGTGGTGAAGTGACTTTTGCATCACAAAAGTGCAGTATAACCACTATGGTTAAGAAAGCCTATCACCTTTATTTTGGCTGCAAAATTGGAGATCAGGACAAGAGGTGGGCCCCACACATATGCTGCAACATTTGTGCAACAAATCTTCACCAGTGGTTGAACAGGAAAAGGAAATCTATGCCTTTTGCAGTGCCAATGATTTGGAGAGAGCCAACGGATCATACCAGCAATTGTTACTTCTGCATGGTCCCTCCAGTTGGGAAAGGTGTGTCAAAGAAGAAAAAGTGGACTGTGTATTATCCAAACATTCCATCAGCTATACGCCCAGTACCCCACGG
Organism: Trachemys scripta elegans; assembly: GCF_013100865.1. Classification (NCBI taxonomy): domain Eukaryota; kingdom Metazoa; phylum Chordata; order Testudines; family Emydidae; genus Trachemys; species Trachemys scripta. Next base: position 132,928,647 of record NC_048299.1, on the reverse strand, counting down.
AGAAGGACTGCCGGTTCCTGATGCACCAGAATCATTCTCACTTGAGTCAAAGGAGGAAGAGGATGAAACTTCTGGTCCTGAACTATCAATGTCACAGGACCAACATTTTCTCCCATCCTCCTCATCTGAATCACACCTCATAACACAAGGTGAACTGAATGACCTTGTCAGGGATTTGGAACTACCCAAGAGTAAGGCAGAGCTGTTGGGCTCCAGACTACAGCAGTGGAATCTCCTGGCAGGTGATGTTAGGATTTCCATGTTCCATGACCGTCAAAAGGATCTTGTCCCATTCTTCTTCATGGAAGGTGATCTTGTAGCCTGCAACAACATGGATGGTGTGATGGCAGCCCTCAACATCGTTCACGATCCAGATGAGTGGAGACTGTTCATTGATTCATCGAAGACGAGTCTTAAAGCTGTTTTATTGCATAATGGCAATGTTTTGCCATCAATTCCAGTTGGTCATGCAGTCCATATGAAGGAAACCTATGACAACATGAAACAACTTTTGAGGTGCATAAACTATGACCAACATCAGTGGCAGCTTTGTGGCGATTTGAAGGTTGATGCTCTCTTGCTTGGTCTGCAGACTGGATACACAAAGTACTGCTGTTTTCTCTGTGAATGGGATAGTCGTGCAAGAGATTCTCACTACATCAAGAAATATTGGCCACTCCAACAGTCATTGGAGCCTGGGAGGAAAAGTGTTCAGCATCCACCACTTGTTGAATCAAGGAAGATTTTGTTACCACCGTTACACATCAAGCTGGGTCTGATGAAGAACTTTGTCAAGGCCATTGACAAAACACAAGCAGCTTTCAAGTACCTCTGTGGAAAATTTCCAAGGTTAAGTGAAGCTAAGATAAAGGGAGGTGTCTTTGTTGGTCCTCAGATTCGTGAACTTCTTCGAGATGATGCATTTGACCATGTACTGCGTGGCAAGGAAAAGATGGCATGGAAAGCCTTCCAGTTAGTGGCAATAAATTTTCTTGGAAACAACAAGGCAGACAACTACAGGTTGTTGGTGGAAAAGCTCCTCAAGGCATACAAAAGCCTTGGTTGCAACATGTCACTAAAGATACATTTTTTGCACTCTCATCTAGATTTTTTTCCACTGAACTGCGGAGCAGTGAGCGACGAGCACGGCGAGCAATTTCACCAGGACATTGCAACAATGGAGAAACACTATCAGGGCAAATGGAGCCCATTAATGCTTGCAGACTATTGCTGGATAGTGACAAGAGATGCTCCATTTAATGAATACAAGAGACAAGCCAAGAAGCGCCGAGTAGACACTGAATAGGACTAAACTATGTACATAATAGTTTTTTGCCTTTTGTTTCCTAATAAATTTTATTTATATAACCCTTTTGCTGATTTTTAAAGTGTTACATAAACAGGACAAGTGAAATATTATCATGTAAAGCAACCATAAAAACATGAAAAGACCTAGGTTTACAATTTATGATTAAAACTCTACTATATACACAATATACATAGACATAAAATGTAAAAACTTAAATATCTTAGAAACAGTAGCCAATCAGTTGTTTTAATTGTCATATTTGAATTCAGCACATCAAAATACATAATAAATAGCACATTTTATCTCTGAAGCAGACGACTTCTCAAAAATTGTAGACCAGTGATTAGACTCTTGAATGATGCTTGGTAATGTTCCTTAAATTTTAAGTGACCTCTGCATAGCTTCTGACAAATGTTTTCATTTCTCTCTTAGTCAAAAATAAGAGAAGATACCAATTTTGTGATTTAAAATGTAACCACACCTGAATAAGAATGCTGTATGTAGCCAAACCTGAAAAAAGTGTCTAATTTTCCAAATTAGCTTAATCCACTTTGGAAGTAGACTAATCTAATTCAGAATAAGACACACCTATTTTAGAATAAGAGCATCCACACTGGGAGTGGCCTATTCTCCTTTAAATTCACATGTAAGCAGAGTCAGAATGAGCTCTACCCTGACATCTGGTGGTGAATTATGGTGAGTGTGGACAAGAATGTCAGGGGCTGAGTTTGTTTGCATAGGCACACCCACCCTGCCTAGCATGAGACCATGGCAGCCCAAAATGGTCACTTTGGCAGCTGTGGGATCCCCAGTTTCTCTGTTATTGGGGCAGGAGGAATAAAGTGTTGTTACCCTGATTATGTGAATAAAGAACAATGACACTGTTTTATGACAGAGGGTCTCACCATCACCTAAGTAGTAGTCGCTAGACAAGGAACATGGGTTCCATAACCCAGTGAATAGAGAAAGGTTGGGGACAGGTATGTGTACCTGATGGTATGGGCCCCTTTTGAGGGCCTGGAACACCAATTGCACTGCCTCCTCTCTTCACTGTTGAATAGCAGAGCTAATTTTGATTCTATTAAGAGAGACTGCTAGCTAGAGACTGCTGAGCTGAATACACTTTGGGCCAATGGTGCACCAGCACTGGGACTCCCCTACTACAAACTGAAATCACTGAGTGCTGTGTTAACTAGTGGGGGAACCTGAAGATATATTGCTAAGCGGCTGGCAGAGTGGAGTAGTTTGCGCGACGGTTGGAGCAGAACGTGGAGCTGAGCAGTTTGCGAGGATGGCTGGAGCAGCTCATGGGATGGCTGGTAGAGCGGAGCCATTTGTGGTGAAGGCTGCAGCAGAACTCCATGGAGAGGCTGGGTAGTCGGCCCCAGACCACATAAGGTGCCCCTTAACACCCTATGTGCCCCCCCCATTTCCACCCAGGCGGGGGGGGTAAAACTCTGCAGATGAACTTTTGAACTCTGGGGCGGCACTGACTAGGGACATAGACTTGGGGTTGTTGGACTTTGGGGTGATTGGACTTAAGACCCTGAGGGGAAAAGGACACTGCCAAATTTACTTGGAGGTGGGTCTTTTGCTCATGGTTTGTGTTATGAATCTGTTTGTGGTGTCCCCAACATAATGCCGCACTATTTCCCTCTTTTATTAAAAGGCCTTTGCTACACTCAGACTCTGTGTTTGCGAGAGGGGAGGTATTGCCTCCTAAAGGCGCCCAGGGGGTGGTATGTAATTGTTCCAGGTCACTGTGTGGGGGCTTGAGCCGGTGTTGCATTGCGTTATTGAAACGTAACCCTTAGTTACTGAACCTGGCCCTGGTTGCTGCCAACTCAGCGGGGCAGAAGGGTTACACACATACTTAACTTCCCTACATAGGCAAGACCTAAATGTGTTCAAGATACATTTTAAGGTTATGTAAAATATTTGCCTTTGAACACAGATCCTACCCAGAGTCAGGATACTACTCAAACTCATGAACAAGCAGCTCAGGTTAACTGATCCAGATCCGCAGATCCGGACTCACAGACTTTGCACTCTCCTAAATCCTCCATCACCCACACACAATTTAACTTGAGATCTTCCAGAGAATGAGGCAGTCTCTGTACTCAAAATGTTCAAACTAGTTATACTTTTATTATGTTTAAATCAATTAGTCTGAGAAATGCCAAGTACAAACTACTAATTTAGATTTCATATGTATTCATAAATCTTAGACCCTGACAAACAATTGTCCCCAGTGAAGCAACGCTGGCTTTTTGTGAAGCACTACAGAGAAATTGAACAGGGTTCCATTGTATGTAATGGAAGAGAAAAGGCTAGGGAACTTCATTTATATCCAGCTTTTCAGCTGGTAAGAATTCAAACATTTGCAATGGGTTTATGAAACAATTTATTGATGATTTTTGATCAAGGTATTAGACTCATAGGCCATGTCTACACTACTGGCTAAATCAGCACCGCTGCGATTGATGCAGTGGTGTTGATTTAGCAGATCTGGTGAAGGCACGCTAAGTCGATGGCACAGCATTCTTCCATCAACATCTGTACTCCACCTCCCTGAGAGGCGGAAGCTATGCTCTCCCATCGACATAGTGCGGTGTTGACATTGCTGTAAGTCGACCTAAGTTACGTTGACTTCAGTTATGTAAATTACGTAACTGAAGTCAACGTAACTTAGATCGACTTACATCATTAGTGTAGACCAGCCCATAGACTCATACATTTTAAGGCCAGAAGGAACCATCACGATCATCTTCTGACCTCCTGCACATTGTAGGCCACAGAGCCTTCGCACCCATTCCTGCAATAGACCCATAACCTCTGGCTGAGTTACTGAAGTCCTCAAATCATGGTTTAAAGACTTCAAGTTACAGAGAATCCACCATTTACACTAGTTTAAAGCTGAAAGTGGCCCCTGCCCCTGCTACAGAGGAAGGCAACCCCCCTGCCAGGGTTTCTGCCAATCTAACCCAGGGGGAAATTCCTTCCTGACCCTAAATATGGCTATCAGTTAGACCCTGAGCATGTAGGCAAGACCCAACAGCAAGGTGGGCAAGTCCCTACAGCCAAGTATTAGTTTATTGCAAACAAATCTCTACAAAGTATTCCTCTTAGGATTTTTCACAGCATGTCTTAAAGAACTGATAATTAAAGGTCATCAATAAATGCTGATAATTGTTCTAAGGCACATTTACACAGATTGAGCTGAAGCCAATTCACACTACAGGTGACAGAATCAAATGAACAGAACAGTTAAATCTGCAGCTATGTTTTTAGGGGGGAGAAATAAATGTGTCATTCCATAGTGTGGAAAATGTAAAGTAGTATATTTAGAAGAACTGCAGTTGATGCAGAGTTCCTCTTCAAAAGAATTTGTTTTCTAGCTACAGCAGTTATCTTCAGTGATGTTAATAATCAGCACTGAAAATGTCTCTCAGAAGTCTCAAGATCCTGTGGGTGGAAGATATGATTCAAAGTTATCTTGGCCTTTCAGATGGAATTGCATTAACTCTATTCTGTTTGAATGAAAAAAGGCGAACAGCAGTGCCCAATGTGGACCAGTTACGCCATTACCACTGCTGAAAACATTAGATCATCAAGAAAGATACTGGAGAAGCCATAAAAATAATTTCCAACCAAGGCATTTTTAAAGACTACAAAACTCAAATCCAGAGAAAATAAAAGCTGCTGCTCTAGTTTGAATGAATTTCTGTCCTTATTCTTTCATTAGAGGTGGCTCCATGAGAGTTTAAAGCAATTATAGAAATAGTATATATTCTCTTTATAACTATTCCATGTAGCTTGACATGCATGAGGCCAACATATGTTGACAACTTTATGATATTCATAGGATTACACAGTCACATTAAAAGCTTGTTTTAATCTGAAAGCGTTATATAGGACAGCTATTTTCTTTCAGTGGAGGCCCATGTTGGCAAAACATCAACAGTATCTACCATCAGCTGGATAATAATGAAAGCCAATCCTTTAACAAAGTAATGCTGGATTTGGAGGAGGAAGAGGGTTTGAAAAGAGTACAGCTGTGTGCAATTGTTGCCTAAGCAAGTCCTGTAGTCTCTCTGAACCTGTCCAAGTTTTCAGAAGATAAAATGTGGATAAAAGGAACAGCCAATAAGTAAGGGGGGTTGACAATGAATTAAACCACTCTCATTGCCCCTTTGGAGATAGAAAGTAATTAAAAATAGCATAGGCTCACCTGTACTGGAAAAAAAACAGAAAAATGGGTACAAAACCAAACAAGAATACATCGAGCCAGTTCACGTGAAATCCTTAGCAGGTGTGTATCAAGAATTTTCCTGAAGATCTGGACCACCATCTCTGAAGTTATCTTCACCTCCTAATATTTTAACTGAGTTCCTCACCAACATGAGTGATTGGTGAACAGTTTGGATAGATTAGTTCAAGTAGTGTGAGGGTTTGTTAAACATTTGGAGGTAATAAAAAGGTCAAACAACTCTTTCTTTTATTTTCACACACCTTTGTACATCTTGATTGTGGAAGCAGAATTCAGGAAAAAAGCAGTTTTTGCAATATTCATGACCTGAATGGAGGCAAGAAATATTGAAATCCTCACAAAAAAACCTTTTCTTGTAAGAATTCCACCCAAATTTTGCTGACTCCAGAGGTTTGCATAAGGCTCAGGTTTGCATAAGGTCTACACCTATCTTCACATGTGAGAGGTTAAATGGCATTAATGAGCAAATCTCACAGTCCCACAGGTGGCTTAGAACAATAATATATTATGCCATCAAAATTTGCCAACAATTTTGGAATTCTGAGTTCATTCTGAGTTCATTCTATCCATCTGAGAGAGAAGTTTTCACATCCATGTTGCTCAGTATTACTATTCAGCTATTAAGTAACCCCATATTTTGTTGTTCGTCCAGGGTTCTTTGTTAAAATTGCCAAACTAAGAATAATCATCTTAATTATTCTTCCATCTGATTTTATAGTGGTCCTCCTCCTCCTCATTTGGTCTACCATTATCTGAAGAATATTGGTTTGTGTTGGAAAACAAGAGTCACAACAGATAATCCAAAATATTGTTCCATCACAGATTAACCTGGAAAGTGTTTTCCAAGATATGCACACATAAATCAAAGATCATGTGACTCCTCTGCCAGAACTCTGCTCCATCGAGTTTACTGTTCACAAAGTTAGGTATCCAAAGAAAGTTGCAAAGACTAGAATTTCTTTGTTGTCCATGTCACCACCTGCCCTGTAACTTTGGAGAAACTCCAAATCAGTCAGTTAGTTCCCCAGCGTGTTGGTGAAGTCACAAACTAGACACAGATAATCTGTTTTCTGGCTTTGATATTTCACCTAAGTGGTCATACCACTGCTAGCTTGTGCTATGGTATTGATTAGGTGCCATCTGATATTCCTTTCTCTTCAGTGATACACCATATACCACAAAATGTTGTATCCACTGCCACATTTTATTTAAGCAATTTCCATTTTATTAGTTTCTCGCAGCTAGTATTTAAAGAAAATAAAAAGGACAGCTATACCTGTTTTTCTAATTTTGAAAGTCTTAAATGTTAAAACTATCCTAAGAAGATATGCACAGATATATTACTAAGTTTCTCTGTCACTCACTCTCTCTCTCTCACACACACACATCATGAAGGGAGGTGCTGCTTATCTTAAATTCAGTATGTTTTTCTTAGCAGAATGGACATATTTTCCCTTAACTTTGCATGGAACACATAGGAGCACAAGTGCCTCTGTTCCCAGGACCATCCTCCAAGGATTGTCTCCAAATTTTGTATGGCAAAGAAGGTTCCAAAACAAGCTCTATTTTGGTCAAACGTGCCCTCCTTTGGGTGTCCATTTGGCCCAAAGTGGATATGGTGCTTGGCAAGCAAAAATCCATATTTGAGTACTGTAGCTCCTGTGAAGCAACATTTCAATACTACAGCCAAAAGAAGCCTTAATTTTATATGCTTATCTGAAATACACAGAGCACATCTGATAAGAAGGCTTAGCCCCTAGTTTATGTTGAATAACCATGAATACAGGGATAGCATCTAGCCAGCTGCAACATATGAGCCATTGATAAGCTGCCTAATAAACAGATTATTCTGTAATTTTACAGATATATTACTTTTATGCTAATCAATTGTGCAGTGGCTACCAGCTCTTTGCACTGCAGTTGATTTTTAATTTTGGAACAGAGCTGCACTGCACGTAAACAGTACTCGTATCTTACTTCTGTACAGCTATGTAATTGTAGGATACTATAATGCCTTTTATTTCACCCAATTATTGAAAGTAGAATAATTTTGGAGGAAAATCTCAACCAAGTAATTTCCATTAAGATAACACATGCGTCTGACGAAGTGGGTATTCACCCACGAAAGCTTATGCTCTAATACATCTGTTAGTTTTAAAGATGCCACAGGACTCTGTTTCTTTTTACAGATCCAGACTAACACGGCTACCCCTCTGATACTTGACTTCCATTAAGATAAACACTCCGGTTTTTTTTTCCTCAGGAAAAAACAGGAATAAACTTCTGCTCTTTATAAGTCTAAAATTGAATGCAGCAAACTATCTTCCTTCAGTTATGTGGTTTCCTTTGAAACCTCTATGGCAAATCTCTAACCAGCTACAATGTGCTACAACTTGATGAGAGAGACACTATCTTGTCTTTGCCAGTCTTTCCACCCACTGAATTGCCTGGTCCACAAGTACATCAATCAAACTCTGGATTTTCCTCTAGAGAAAGGAAAAAAGCTCACAGTTTAAACCATTTTCTCCTCAGAATCTTGAAAGAAATAATAGAATAATCTAATCTACTGTCCCCCCGTTGGTTAGGAGCAGTTGGTGGGAACGTCTACGCTACAAGCTAGAGGTGTGATACCCCATTAGCACATATATAACTAGTAATTTAGCCATGACAGCATGGACAGAGGCAGCAACTGCATAGCTTAGCTGTAATGAGTACAAACCTGCCTGAACCACCAGCGCCGGCTCCAGGGTTTTGGCCACCCCAAGCAGCCAAAAAAAAACCCTGCGATCGGGATCTGCGGCAACAATTCGGCGGCAGGTCCTTCGCTCCGAGGCGGAGTGAGGGACTGTCTGCCGAATTGCCGCCGAATAGCTGGACCTGCTGCCCCTTTCCGGAGTGGCCGCCCCAAGCACCTGCTTGACAAGCTGGTGCCTGGAGCCGGCCCTGTGAACTACATGGGTTCACACTGAGCACAGCTAAATTGTGCTATCACTACCTCTGGCCATGCTACTGCAGCTACACTACTATTTGTACTCAATGCTAGCTCTCATTGGGGAACCAAAGAAAAGATTATTTTCCACAAACGGATGAATTTTGAGTGAAAAACTGTGTTGGGAGGGAGGAAAAGCATGACATTGCCTTGCTCCTGCCTCAGCACTGTGGGATGGACAAGATGACCTTTTGAGGTCCCTTCCAGCCCTACCTAAGTAAGGAAAATGCTAACAGAAGTTCCAAGCACTTGTCAGCTTAAAGAAGGGAAGATACAACAGTCTGTTGAAAAAAAATTTAAGGCTGCAGTGAGTAGCTTCTGACAGCTGTTAATGGCTACCCCTAGAAGGCCATGCTGGGATAAAACTATCCTGCAGAAAGGAATCCTACACTAGGGAGGACTAGTAGAGACCAGTCACAAAGGAAGGTGTTCCTTCTTCATACCCCTGCTCTATTTTTAATAGTGAAAAATGCATTAAAATCTATGGCCCTGATCAGGTCTGCTAGGTTGGTCCTTTGTCCCTGTGCAGAGCTTGATTGACCTCAATAGGCCCTGCACAGACCCATGTGTCCCTACAAGCAGATTTGATATCAGGATCAAGACCCAAGAAAGGATTATCCTATTTCAGTATCAGGCCCCACAGGCCTCAGACTCAGGTATGTGGAGGTCCTGCAAGTCACCACACTCCAATCCTCATCCCAGCAGCTCATGAACAGCAGCTTGAACTGAGATCAGTGAAGCCCAGCTGGGAAACAAGCCCCACCCCATGCTCTGACTGGGAGAGCTCCAAGGCTCCTGATTGAGCTGCAGCCCTTATTTAAGCCCGAGGACAAAATAAGAAGTTGTCTGTAAAACTGGGCTTCATACTGCCATGGACTGCTGGTGTGGAGTTTACCTGTCCCTGACCTCCTGGTATCCTGATTCTGCCTGACTCTTGGTCACAGCCTTCTGGTTCCTGCCCTCCAGTTTGTCTCTCAGTTCTGATTATCTGGTGTTCCAACCTGGCCTGATTCCTAGTAATCGGTTCCAGGAGCATCAGCCTGCACTTGATACTAACTCTTAGCCAGGGTAGGCAACCTATGGCATGTGTGCCAAAGGCGGCACGTGAGCTGATTTTCAGTGGCACTCAGACTGGCCGGGTCCTGGACACCGGTCCGGGGGGCTCTGCATTTTAATTTAATTTTAAATGAAGCTTCTGAAACATTTTAAAAACCTTATTTACTTTACATACAACAATAGTTTAGTTCTATATTATAGACTTATAGAAAGAGACCTTCTAAAAACATTAAAATGTATCACTGGCACGTGAAACCGTAAATCAGAGTGAATAAATGAAGACTCGGCACACCACCTCTGAAAGGTTGCCGACCCTTGCCCTAGGCCAAGCTGCCCATGCTCTGGCCCTAACACACACACAAAATAACCCTTTGAAAAATCCATATTGTTGACTCATATATGCTGGCTAGCATACATATATATTATGTTGATACTACTACCCACAATATATATTCCAAGCATTTAAGTATACATATTATTAAGCATTAGTATAGCAGTTATATAGGCCAAATTGGCCTGTACCTTTGTCATAATCCTGTACATTTATGGGATTCTTAGCATAACACATTGTATTAGCTGAAGTAAGCCTTGGCTTGACTAGATAGGGAAACTGTCAATTTCAGGACATATGATTATTTCCTCATGGCAACAAGAAAGGAGTTACCCACACAAACCTAGGAGGTGTCTTCACGTCCCTTTGTACCTGGAATGCATGTTCTCAGAACAAAGATAAATGGGTTCACCATGGTACCAGAAACAAACAAGATAAAAAGGTGATTAATTAAATTCAGTTTCAGGTGACGTATACAGTACCTTTTACTGGTAAACAAGCAGAGTATAAAATGATGGCTTTAGGGATGTAACATCACTGCATGGGACTGCTCTTTGGAGACTAGTATCCTTTAGAACCTTTTTCCTCCACCATATTAACAAATCTGACCGATGTTGGTTATTTGGTCTCTTGAGTATATTTCATAACAAAATAACAAACCAAAAGGTGGTGAAGCAACTGACTATAAAATTTATCAACAACATATTTTGCATTTCTCCTCTTGTGATATATAGTCTACACTCCTTACAATTAACATATTAAGACAAGATGAATGCCAATAAAAACCATAGTTCACAAATCAGCCAAGTTTTCCTAATGGTGAATAATTTCTGGGCTTTCATGGGGAATTACAAATATATCAATGGCAATGAAATGGGGACTGATAGAAAGACTTAAATATGATTCATAGATTACAAGTCCATTGTGATTATCTAGTCTGAGCTCCTGTGTAATGCAGACCATAGAATTTCCCCAAAATAATTCTCGTGCATATCTTTTAGAAAAACATCCCATCTTGATTTAAAAATTTCCAGTGATAGAGAACCCTCTATAACCCTTGGTAAGCTGTTCCAATGATTAATTATCCTCACTGTTAAAAGTTTAGGTTTTATTTCCAGTCTCAATTTGTCTAGCTTCCAGCCATTGGATGATGATGGATTTAATTCCTAACAACATAGTTCTCAACCAGCTGGATATGTTTCCTGTAGCTTAAAAGACAGAGGTCATATTTGCAGTAAAATCTGTTTACTCCCATTGAAATTTTCTCTGTGCAGTGATCATGCTAATCATATCTCCCATTACCCTTTGATGAACAAGTCCCATTTTTCCCCTGACTAAAAAATAGATTCCACAAAACCTACACAATAAAGAATGGTGGTTGGTCTCCATTACTATAACATTATTCATTGTGTCCTTCTACCTATATATTTTACTGAAAAGCAAATCCTACTGCCACCTGCATGAGCATCCAAGATACATAACACAATGGAACTTCAGTTGTTCTATTGTGTCTGTGAGGAGCAAGCTGCAGAGAGGCCACACAACACAAATCTCCTACCATGGAACAGAGTTTGTCTGGGGTTCTTTCTGTGGCAGAATGGACAAGCCTTGGGGTGGTAACCACAAGCTGCATCTATTCACCAGACAAAATTCCCATGTTGCCAGCTGTGTCTGCTCAAAACTTGGAGGTTTAAGTAGTGACCAGGGTGTGGGTGCACAACACCTTTGCTCTGGGTAAAGTGGGGGTTCTGTTGCACCCAACACTCAGAAAAGTTTTTTTCCATAAAGCCATTACCCACACTTTATATAGGTGATGAGAACCTCTCATCATATATAACTTCCCTGTAGTAAAGCAGATACTAAGTGGATTCATGGGCATATCTATTGTAACCATTCTCCGGTATATATTTTGTCACTGCCACTTTTGGTTTTTTGTAGCATGACTGAAGGTGACTATTAAATACAGACAGGTATGGTAACATCCAATCTAATCAGCTATCCAAAGAATAGAATACCAGAGAGCTACTACATTTTCATAGAAAGGCAGTATCATCTAGTAGCTAGAGCACAGGACTGGGATTCAGGAAACCTGGATTTTTTTTCTGGCTCTGCCATAGTCTGTTAGCTGACTTTGGGCAAGTTACTGCACATCTGTGCCTCAGTATCCCCATCTGTAAAATGGCAATGATATACAATACTTTTGCAAAGCATTTTGATATCTACTGACAAAGCACAATACAAGCGCTAGGTACTATATTACTATTACATTTCACCATCTCTTCTGGAAGCAGTCTTCAAGACAAGCATTCTGGAAGATAGAGCATCCAAACCAATTTAATCCACTGGCCTACTATCTTTTACTTTAAGCTCTGCAGACTTCTCCAAATAAGCTTGATCCACTTCAGTCCTCTCCACACACTTCTAGCATCTGTCAAACCAGAATCCTTTAAGATTGCACCATACACACTATGGATGACAAGTTTTGCCTTGCTGAACTCTCAGCAAGAACAACTGAGAAACATTCACACTTGTGTTCCCCATGTCACTGACCTGAACTAGTTCTTTTATTGAACTGTATTTTTCTAATTTTTCATGTGATGTAGGGGTGTTTTTTTTTAGTTTCGCTCTAGTCTGTAATCATGTGATGGCCTTTGTTCAGAATGACAAATTAGGAGCTTCATACCTGCTTTTTGGCTGACTCGATGAAAAGACTGTCCCAGCAATGTAGCTCTGTGCCCAGTAATTATTTCTTGTCACACATCTCCAATTTTGTACACATACAGTTGCTCACATTTGAAAACAGTTCAAAAGGCATTTGCTTAACAAATATTCAGTTAACAATGACCTGCTATGTTATATCAGATAAGAGCTGGCAGAATTAATTTGCTAAACCAAAATAAGAGTGCACTGCTATGCAGTTTCAACAAAGTGCTAATTTCTATTCTTTGGATAAACCAATTTAACATATTGAATTGAACATAATTTATCTACCTCTCTGTCATAAACAGACAGTTAAGGGTTAACTCCTCTTTTACCTATAAAGGGTTAAGAAGTTCACACCTAGCTGACACCTGACCAGAGGAAGCAATGGGGGGACAAGATGTTTTCAAAGACGGAAAAGGGAAATCAGTCTTTTGTCTGTTCAGAAAAGTTTGTGCCCAAGAGAAGGATCCAGGAATCAGCCATCTAACATTTCTTTAAAATAGTAAGTGTTTAGAGAAGGAATGTATTAGATTATGTTTGTTTTCTTTTGTGACTTATTTTTGCATCTGTACCCTAAAGTTCAGAGTGGGGGTGACACCTTGACACTCTCAGTATTTATTACTCCCTCTGAGTGAGAAACAGCCAAGCTGAGTAAAGCAGCATGGCCTTATGGCTAGAGAAGAGAACTGGAAGCTGATTTTCCACTGCTTTGTCTAGTCATTTACACCTGCTTAAACAAACTAAAGACTCCCTTTATTTACTTTAGTGATCATCATTGCAGATGTAAGTTACTACTCAGGCTACAAGGCAGTAGCAAATCAGACTCAGGTTATAATCTTGACTATCACTAATGGGATGTGAGCAAGTCACCTCTTTCTGCCTTAGTTTCCCTGGCAAAACAATAGATATTATAATACTTTCCCACTTTTGCAAAGCACTTTAAGATCTTTGGGTGAAAGTTACTATATAAATGCCCAATATTCTAGACCCAAAACAGCTTGGTGTTCCTAGCTGGACAGTACAATATGATCTATTGCTTAGCTAGCCAGTGGCTGAAAGAGGGACACATGATCTCTGACTTAACCAAAAGCTGCAGGAACAGACAATTTTGATGCTAGAGCAAGATATTCTCAGAGAATATTTGAAAGCAAAACTAACAACAACAAATACATTTCCAACATTACCTATCTGCCGGGGGAAATTATCTCACCAATAAACCTGCAATAATTAAAGACTGGCAAATAATTCCATGCCAGTAAAATCCCAAAGCTACATTGCAGTTGGTCCTGTGAGTGCTCAGAAGACGGGGCTACAAGGAGTCGTCTCTTCTTGCCCTTCTGCCCAGGTATTAGCCACAATCTTGCTAGAGCAGAGACACTGCTCCATGTTAGTATTACCTTGTTGCTAGCCTTCCCCAGGGGATGGACAGGATGAGACCAGGACCATGAGTCTGCTCTTTGGGTTCGCCTGCAGCGCTGATATTCTGGTCTATTCTATATAGGCTCATATTACAGCATGATCAATTGTTAGTTAAATAAGCCATCCTATATCCGGTGGTAGTCTTTATTTGACTAGTATACATGCTGCACTTTTGCAGAGGGTGGCAGAGCTGATGTTCTTATAACATGCACTTCCCTAGGAAGGATTCTGGATGAGTAATTTCTACTTGGGTTCCATCTCTGTCACCTTTCTACACACTCTCTGGTCGAGATAATAGCTTAGAAGCCAGAGTCACAGATAACGACTTTGACTTGAACACATATGTAGATTGACTAGACTTTCTAGCACCATCTAGTGGCTACTGACTGTACCACATCAGATTGTATCAAGTGCAAAAATTATGCTCAGATTAACTCACACAGGACAAACGGTTTACAATGAGACAATGTCTGCAGTGAAAAGAGATTTTTCTTATGCCAGGACTGCAAAAGGTTTGGTTCAGTTTAGGAAAACATCCAAACTTTTGGGAGTTTATCTGAACCTAATCCAAAATTGCTGTGGCTGCAATATCGAGGCAAACCTCATGAGAAACAGGCTCTCCTCAAAACAAGTAATCTTTTTTTGCTTTTAGCCTGGTTACAAATATGAAAAGAACAGCCTCTCTCATAGTATTTAACTCTTCTGTTTCTACTTCCAGATGGAAGGAGGACGGGGAAAGATGCACAAAAATGAAAAATAAGGGAATTAAAAAGTGATCCAAACTTCCATATGTTAAATTTTGGTTCAAGGTAGGTCTTATATTATATAAATTATTCCACCCACCCTTACCTCTAACAGAAACAAGAACCCATACTGGTTCTGTAATTTTAAATTAAAAGAATTCTTTTAAAACAACTATTCCTTGTCTTTTATGGTGAATTAGTTTAAAGTCTCTCTAAACAGGGATTGCTGCGTAGACAATAAGCACCAATCTGTCTTTTGCTCTACTGGTCTTGCCATGGGGAATTCTGTTAATATTACATTCCTCCTGAGGACATATTAATTTTGACAGAGTCTCACAGAGGGTTTTTACTTCAATATCAATAAGCCAAGAAGCTTGGCTTGTGTATGTGTGAAGTTTAAGCACTTTTCAAAGTGAAAGGGGTATAACTTTCAACTTATCTAACTTCAGAATGAAAATGCTGCTTTAATAATGGAGATTATGAAACCTTATTTAGAAAAAACTTGTTATTCAATATTATACATTTTGTACAATAGATTACATATGTGCATTCTCCTAATAGACTATCTATATGCCATATATGCACGTACACACACAAAGCGGAAGAATGAGAACATTACACACGTACAGATGCACAATAAATAATAGATATATCAATACAAATTTATTTTCTCAATTACAGTTAACAGACCTTTATCTCTGACTCCACAAACTTTAATGACTTGGGAGAAATTATGAGCATCCGAACATTAGTCAGCAACTAAAATTCCAGGCAAAGTCTGTAGCATTCATACTTACTGTATTTTCTGAATGCAATAAATCTGATACTACTTTAAACAGAGGAGATGTATTTTTCCTAGTTAGGAAAGAGGATGGTAGGAGAGACAACAATGATATTGAAATTGTTTATGTTGAACAGCCCAATAAAATTTTGTTCATTGAACTCAATTAAGTGCTGTCTGAGAGATACTCCACCTGAATGGATGCTCTTATTGTTTCTTGAGAAGCAGTAATCTTAGTAGCAATGACCAGGACGTGGGACTGGTCATATAAAGTAAACACCTAAGTGAGTCCTTGTCTTTAATTGGAATTACTCATATCCTGAGGTGTGTGAATAGGCCCCCCAAGCTTCTTATGGAGATTAGTTGAAAGTCTGAGATTCCACAGCATTTACATTTCAAAATCCCCCTTTACGGAGCAAAAACAGTGCTAGAAGAGGATGCTCAAAATAGGAGGAGGTGAGGATAGTACTGTGATTATAGCTGCGGTAAAAAAACAGTAGTCAAATTTTTTAAATGGCTTTTTGATGAAAAGGAAATATTCACCAAAAATATTCAATTTTTGTCATTTTGTGGGAGGACAAGGAGGGTTCATCCCTCAAACAAAAAAATGGAATCCAAAAAATGTTTGGTGTTTCGCAACCAAAAATGAAAATGTTTTACTTTTAAATGAAGAGTTTAGGTTTTCAGCAAAAATGAAAAACAAATCTCCACCCCTCCGCACACACCCATTAGTCAGTTTTTTAGAGTGGGGGCAAGATGAGGAGGGAAGTCACTTCATGACTAGCTCTAACCACAATTCTCCCTTCCAGGTTAGAAGGAGAGTCATTACACTTAACAAAGAAAAAAAAAAAAGCTTGCTTGCCACTAGCCATGACATATTGAAACCTGCTTCAAAGATAGCAACTGAAGTTCCCATAGATAGATGCACTGTTAGTGAACTAATTCTTAGATGCGACTTTCACAAGTGACCTTCTGAGTCACTCTGAATTATTAACCAGAATAACATCATATAAACTTATTTGTGAACTTTAGAAATGACAAGCTTATAGTCTTCTTTCTCCAACCTCAGACCTCTCTGCACATGTATCCACAATCAGTATCAGATCAAAGTGCATCTGTTCAGCAATACATGTTACAAAAAAAAAAAATCCATCCATATATTATACTTGGACTGATAGACTAATTCACTGTTAACCCAAATGTAGTTGTTGTTTTCAGAGAACATTTTATGGAGTTGTCATTTTTAAATCCCCTGATGCCTGAATAAAATTGTCAAGACAAATTATCCCATAATATCAAATTACAAACTATAATTATCTTTCCTTAATTCTTTAAACATTCTGTGATTTGTCTGGGAAATTATATAAAAATGAAGATGTCCAATTATCATCTATAATTGCAGCCGAAAAGAGTAGAGAAGGAGCTTTTTGATCCAATGTAAAGTGTCACAATTTTGGATTTTACCCAGACAAGTGTTTAAAATGACTGATTATTTCTCTGATTGCTGGAAGCTGGTTTGTGGCTGCAGTTGCTGGGAGCTAGCCGGGAGCCATTGCTTTCTCTCCTTGCTGTAACTGTGGCCTAACTGGATAAAAATACTGTGTTTAAGAAAAATACTTTGTAGTCTCCATTGTTATTTCTCTCCATTATTTGGGTTGTCAACCTGTTCTCTGAGCTACCTTGAGACTTTTGGAAACCCAGGTATCTTAATAGAATGATCAAAGCAAGAGGAAAAAGTGTAAAACCGCACACTGCTTCATGTCTATTTCTTTTTATTAAGCAAAATATTGTGCATATATGCAGTACTTATTTGTAACAATACTGTCCTAGTCAAATGACAGAGTATTGTGAAGAGATACCAAAATGCAATGGAAAGTTTATTAAGTGTGCCTAGCCATATGTTCCTCAAATTTCACTGTTGGATATGCAACTTTTTGTGATCAGTCCAAACCAAGAGCTCCAATTGCTTTTACAAGATTTAGGACTGCTAACTGATGGCCTTGCATAAATCGATTATTGCGTAAGTTGGGAACGTATATCCGACAATTATGCAAAAAAAAAAAAAAAAATCCCATAAGTCCGGATTTGCGTAAATCGGGTTTGCGTAACCCAGGGAGCATCTGTATATGATGGAAACCACTTCAAGCCAGGAGGTGTAGCAGCACCCCCCAATACCCTTAGTTGCAGCACCTATGTAGTTTGCAATGTTGGAAGAACAGGGTGGTTGTGCCCATCTGACACTGCTTCCCCACTCCTGAGTTGAGTACCCCAACTATTAACACATACTATATGCTGGAAACATAATTTAATCACACAAGAAAACGCATACTTAATCATATTAGTGGTCCATCTAGTCCAGTGGCCAGTACCAGCTGCTTCAGAGGAAGATGCAAGAATCCCTACAATAGGTGATTATGGAATAACCTGACCATGGAGAACCTTCTTCCTATGCCCCATTAATTAGTTATTATCTTAAGCTCTCAAACATGAGAATCTATATCCTTTCCAAAAAAATCTGGCATTAGTTTGTTATTTGGTCCTTGGTATTGTAATTCTGATTGTTCTCATTATACTTGGCACTATATTGACCGATATGCTTCCAGCATTAGTTTGTCACAGGACAAAGATAAATTAAATAAGTTACCCTGAAAACGTCTATGACAGAGGAAAACGCGACTATGTGATAGGCAGAAAAACTTCTGCAATGGATGAAAAAAATGCCTACATGATATGAAGTTACTGCTGTTTAAAATCCTATAGAATAGTTGCACGCAAGATCTACACTACCTTAACAGAAAAATGAAAAGGGGAATTCTATCTCATAATTTCTCCTTTTTTGCTTTCCTCTTTCCCCCTCCCCTTTCCTCCTTTTGCCAGTGGAAAAAAAAAAAAGAGAAGGAAGTGTGTGGGGAGAGGAGAGGAGAAGTAGAAGAAAGGTTAGAAAAAAATGACTACATTTTTCATTTTCCAGTTTTGTCAAAAACACTGATCAATTTCTAGGACTTTCAACAAAAATTTACAATTTTGAAAAAAAGTTCTCTCTTCAGTTACAATATTTTTATTTTTTTTTAAAGTGACCTAAAGCTATCAGACTTTGAATGCATGCAAATACATCTTTGTTGAGTAAGAGTTATTTTACACACTCACTTTTCAGCACAGAACTGCACTTGATTTCTGTAGGTTCAACATGTGAGCACTCAATTTCTCAAACAATGCAGATTTTTTTTGGCATGGAATATTTTTAGGTAAGTGTCAGAGAGGGCTCTTAAAAACAATGAAATGTTAATTTACTGTGTTTGGAAGAACAGAAAACTCGAAATGTTAGACAAAATGTCATTAACGAGTCAGATGTAGAGGAGTTGTCATAGGAAGTTGTGAAAGAGCCTAGAATTTGCCCTGAAGGCTGCCAGTTCAAATGTAACTCAAGTCTACAGTGGACAAAAATATATCCCCAAGAAGACTCTGTCTAGTGGCCTATGTGAAATATGTTGGAGTTCTGAAACCAATTTTCTACTGGATTTGTGTATACATCACAAGATCATTACCTCATTTACCACCCTGGTTCAGCATTGCAGCAAGAGGCCAAAGCCTAGAAGAAAAAGGTCTCCTTATGAGAAGACCTCCTAAACAAGGCCGATAACACACTGGCTTCCATATTGTTTTGTGGGTAAATAGAAACTTTGGCTCTGATTCTGCAAGTAACTGGAGGGGGCATGTTCATGTTGAACCTCACTGAAGTCAATGGAACACTGCAGGATTTCCTTGCAGGACTGGGGCCTTTATGTCTTCTGTAGTGTAAACATAGCTGTGGTCATTAACATTAAAGCTCATTATATATTAAAAAAAGAATAAGAAAAAAGCCATGAAACCATCTAGCTATGCAGCATTTCATATGTTTAGCCCAACTTATCTGAGTTTATTTGGACTTGGATATTGTTCTGCACATCTTTCAAGACTGTCTCCAGCAATTTCCTGTACACCCTTTTAAAAAAAAAACAATCTGAAATTAAAGTACTCATTTCTCAAAATTGTTATGCTCCCATCCTTGGTATGAAAGTTAGATAATACAGAAATGCATGAAGATTTTTTCTTTAAATTAAGGTTACCAGAACTCATTTGACAGTCATAAGATGTTTCAGTTCTGTTAATTTTGTTTTGGGGTCAAAGACCTGGTTCCTGCTTAGCTAAACAGATCTGCATTAGTAACTACCGACTCATTAAAAAGTTGCTTTTGTACTTTTGGCTACATTGTATCATGTAGCCTCAAACTGCAGCAGAAGCATGCCAGACTTCAGCTCATTCCCAGAGTCAGCAGGAACACCCCAGGATTTGGCTTGCTGCGACCCTTGTGGGGTAAACAGACTGAGAACTGGCTACTGCCTGCTTACATTTCTGATGAACCACTGACAAGGCCCTTTTGCATACAGTAAACAAACTGATGAGAAGGCATCCAAAATGCTGATTTCCACAGGGGAAAAAGGAATTTTTTTTACTGCTTTCACATATTGAAACACTGGCTCTGTCCATAGTCAAAATCTGTACTGTACAGGATTAGGACCCTCTGATTGCAACAAATACAAAAGAATATGTTGGGATAGATTGTATAAACTTTACTTATACTGATGACCACCACTTAGTTAACAGGACTACTTGTGTGTGTTCAAGTGTTCACCAACACATGGGTGGCACAGTATCTTAGGTTACATGTTAAATATGAATTCTGGTAGAGAATATCCTTTAAATAAATGGGCAGACAAATCAAAAGAACTACAAAATAAGTTAACAGCCTTAGTACAGACCATAATGCAGTTTAACTATTCCTGATTATTGTGGCACCAGTTTCACTATTTAGGCCATGTCTACACTTATTGGGGATCAATGCTGCTGTGATCAATGCAGCAGGGGTCAATTTAGGGAGTCTAGCGAAGACCTGCTAAATCGACCACAGAGCACTCTCTGGTCGACTCTGGTACTCCACCGGAATGAGAAGATTAAGGTAAATCGATAGGTGAGCGTCCCCTGTCGACACAGCATGGTGTACACACCGCAGTAAGTTGGCCTAAACTACGTTGACTCCAGCTACGTAGCATAATTTAGGTCAACTTACTGCGGTACTGTAGACAAGGACTTAGTTTAGACTTGTGCATATGAACCAGTTTTGACAAAATTAGAGATCCTCCCCACACCGTCCTATAGCCAGGTTACATCTTCAGTGGGGTTCAGGAAACATTCATCAGCTATTGTTTTTCACACTCTGAACTCTTAGTTTATGGCAGGACCAGAAGTGGAAATGCCATGATACACAAAGGCACTACTTTCATGACCTTACTAACTACTGCTTAGAAGTAGGTAGTACCCAAAGTTTCATTAAAACTCTGTCTTCACAGGATTTCCAGTCCATTTTTTGGAGCTCTGAGCTTCAGATAATTCACTGAAGCATCAGATAAGCAACCAAAAGTATGGGTCCTTACCTGAACCGATACTGAACTCTGAACCTTTAGGAGGTTTTTCCACCATAAATATAGGACTCATGTATGCCCTTTAAGCATAGCCCCTATTTAGGGGCAGTTTGGGTTACCACCTTGAGGGACAGCTCCAAAAGGTAGTACATTGAAGGGAGATAAGGTTACCTAAATGGTGCTTTCAGAGGATGCACCATTCTGCCTCCTATATTCCTGGCTAACTCTGTTGGTCCAGAAGTGATGTCGGGAGGGGGAAACATAGCCCAACCTCCTCCCCCGACCTCCTTTGAGATATCTTGTGCTCCAGCAGGCTCAGAATGAACATCCTTTGCACTCATGAGAGCACAGAGATTACACTCCTGCCCAATTGCTTTAACAGGGAAATGGAGGGAAAGGAGCTCCATGAAACTTTGTCCCAAGCCTGTGCACAATCTGACCAGTATTATTGACTTCAGCTCCTCCAAGAGACCTATTTATCCTTTAACATGCATTCTTCATAGCAAACCATTTTAAAAAAACAAACGAACAGCAACGAATGTGGAAGTCAGGACAGAATTGTGCAGTTTACCACAAATACAACAATATAGGCATCCATCACACACGCGGGAAGACAATAAGATGCTCATTTCAATTAGAGCAAGTCTTGTATATGCAATACACAAGGTTTAAACTATTAATTGTTCTGTTAAAATTCAGTATAGTACAAAGGAAAATACACAGGTGCTGCAGCTGCTTATATATTTTATCAAATACATTGTTTCAAAGCCAAATAAATATTTATTATTTTCCGTGTTCAGACTAGCTTTTCCATAACAATACCACCCCACACTTTTTCCAAATCAGCTACCCAAAGATGGAACAATGCAGTTAATGTTGTTAGGATGTGATAGTAAGTCTGGTAGCAGTAACTAAGAGCTGTAAAGAAGGGACATATGTCAGATGTTCATTATTAACCCCAAGCAAAGCAAGAAATGTATAGAGCTGAAATGAAAATTTCCAGCAGAACAGTTTTTCAGTTAAAAATTCTGGGGTTGTAAAAGATTCATTTTTTTGTGAGAGAGTTTCCATTTTCAACCAGCCCTAATCAAGTTTAATAATATTTTTTCTTTCCTTGTAAATTTCACAATAATAAGCTAAACAGAGAATGACTGTCACGTTCTTCAAAGTTTATTTGGAGAAACATTTGTTATGTGTAAAAAAATAAATCTGTTTTACAATGCTTGGATTGAAAACTTTACAAAGGTGACCTTGCAAATACAGGGAAACCCCAGGGTATTGTATGCAGTGATTTCTCCATACCAGATTTTGCCAAATTACTAGAAACAAGCTATCATTAATTCTTTACCTGTAAACTTGAACTCAAAAATCCATTTCTTGTTAATTCCAAGTTTGTGGGCCAGAATATCAGAAGGTGTTACTGAGTAGTTCCATTGACTTCAATAGAGCTAAGCTAATTTATACCAGCAGCTGCTGCTATTATTTATTGTTTGCTTAGGAGCCTCAGTCATGGACCAGGATTTCATCCTGCCAGGCTCTAGAAGTCAATGGTGGAGTCATAGCTATGCCTTCTCTTTCCAAATAGTGAAGCAGAACCCACACAGAGAGGGGGTTGCTGTGCCAGGCAGAGTGATGGTGCAACTTGTTCCGTGGGGACATAAAGGGAAGTAGAAAATGAATTGTGACTCCCAGAGAGTTATAATTTGGTCTTGGTTGCTCTGTTCCTGGGACAGTACAACTTCATGCTACCCCTTACTCAGGCTGGGCAATCCAGCATTTTTGTTTATTCAGGATAAGTGACAAGTAGGTACGGTCTATAAAAATATTGCTCCTTAATTATGCCGTTTAAAAAAAAAAAAAAAGAACCACTCAGATAGGTAGATCTGTGTAAGTTTTAAAAACTCCAAGCGTCCAGAGTAAATCATGAGCTGATGTGAATCAAAGTAGAAAGCTACAGGGACTTGATTTCTGCATTTATCTTCTGCCAACTTGTAGGAGAGTGACATTGTAAAGAATTCTATTTTTCTGCAAAAGCCTTAGGCTTCTTACGTTTTTCAGCCTCAGCAAAGGTGGGGAAATACCTAAATGCTTGTGGCTCATTAAACTCTTAGAACTTCCAAAGCTTCACTAGGTGTGCCCTGAGCACACAGTTGTAAAGACTATTGATAGGTATTTATTTTAAGTCTGTTTAATTATAAAAGTCCTAAGAGGCCATGTCATTTAGTCTGATAAGAAAGGAAAGACACTCCCTTTTCACCCTTATGACCTTGGCCTTAGAATTAGAGATGTGCTATTTTCTAAAGAATTTGAGAGTCCTGTCAAAACACCGTGTGGGGAAAAAATTTCACAACAAGTTTTAGAGTTCACATACCTCAAAAGGATTATCACACAGCCGCTTCCTCTCTCACCCACATACATTCACAGAAATAAAAGCACAATTCATCAAAGGAAAAAAATATTAGGGCTCTTTTCTTAACAGAGTAGGAGACTAATCATTATTAAAACATTCTCAGCTAACATTAATAAAACCCTCAAGTTTAGGTCTTCCTTACCAAGAATTCCTCATCACTACCCTTCCTGAAGCATACATCTGTCATTGGTTGCAGTGCACACAGATAAAAAGGGAGTCCAAATTTCTATTTGTTCTTACTTGCGCATTTATAAGAATGGGTTAATGCTGATTATTCTGGAGCTTGGGGAATGTCTCTTGATAAATTATCTTTTAAGATGTGCTCTGAGTGATGTTGCCTGACACACCAAATATACGTTGTCTTTTCAATTGTGAGTCGTTTGAGAGCCTTACAGTCCTGCCATTAGGCAACCAAAGAAACCAGAGTTCATATGAAGTTCATGCCCTTCTAAGCTTTAAAAAACCTCAAAGATCTCTCCTAATAACTCAATGAGGATACAGAACAGCAAAAACAAGTAAAAACCATTAGGATATGTGCATGCCTTACCAAGCCGCCTTATCTTCACTAGGACTTTACCTCCTGTTAGTTATTATATGATAGCTAACACCAAGTAAGAAAACACCTTTTCCCCCCCCTAGTAAAGATGCACCCACAGTGCCTAAGGACACTAGTAAATTGCTAACCAGTTCAGAATTGAAAGTGAGTATTTATCCATATTCCATACAATCTGAATATAATAAGGCTTGGAAAAAATAGCTGAAATTAGAGTTGTGTGGAGACAGGTAATTCTGTTTCATAGAGGATTTTGATATTTTGAAATTTGATTTAGTTCCAATTCAGAACAAAAACCAAAACATTTCATCATTATCTGTGAAAGGCAAATAGCCCGAGTTGCAGAAGCTGGAAGCTCTGAGGTTCTTGATGCCAAAGAAGTCCAGTGGGCAGACTGGCTGGCTGGAACCTGCCTGACAGGAATCTGCCTGACAGGCAGGATTCCATTGAAATTTCATCAAACTGACATCACAACATGTTTTGATTCTGATGAATCAGCATCTTCTGGCAAAAAAATAGCATTTTTCTGAACAGTGCTACCTGAAATAAATTCAAGTTCTAGAAGTTTCAAATATTCACCAGAAAGGGCAGGCTTGCTTGTTTGTTTTTAATTGTGTCAAAGTTTTCTTGGTGTCCCTTACTTAGGACTTTGTAAATTGATAAGCTTATGTGTGTAAATGTGTAGCATTTTCCACATTCCTGGGTGATTACAGACAGCTGATATTATTATTGATACTTCCTTTCCTGAAGTTTATATAAGCTTGGCTATCCAAAACTCCTGCAACTTTTTGAGGAAACAAACAAGCTACTCGGTGCTAACTTTATAAAGATCTCCATCAAGGCTCACCATCAGAGTATTATCAGCTGGGCTTCAAATAAGGATTGAAATACATAAAAGCAGTTACAGTACAGTCACTATAAAATAGGTACAGTGCATGACTTCACCAATACTGTTCTTTAAAAGAACCAGGCCCGAGGGACTATAAGGCTGAGATTAATGCTGATGAGTACAGCTAGCCAGAAGTTTTCTGATAGAATGTTTTTCCATTGGAAAGTGTTGATTCATCGAAAATGAAACTTTTGTGGAAACATGTTGATTTTGATAAAATTTGAAATCTGAAGTTTGGGTGGTTTATGTAAACCAAAGCTCAGGCCCTTTATCTATCACTAAGCATACGCCAAAATTCCTGCACAAAGTTCAGTCACTACAGCATAGAGCAATATTAACTTTGTATTATCAGTCGGAAATATACATGACTTTAGAACTGTCAATCTGCATTTGGCATTTTGAACAGCTAGAGCACAACAAGCGCAAACTAAACTGATTTCCACGTAATCCATGTCTATTCTATTTTTATGGCAAATGTCACAAACTTGAACTCTATATTTTAATCAGTACTTCCAGACAGGCACAATTCCTCTGATCTCTCACTGGAAGGTTTCACTCCAAAGCTTTTTCTAGTTCCCAAACATAGCCAACAGGCAGCATTGGAGAGTGATGTTGCCAAGCGTCACAATAGATAAATTTCTTGACAATAGACAAAAACAAAATTACATTAGCAGCAGTACAATCTCCTTTGTTCAGATTGCTACCACACATTTATTAATGTATCTTATAAAGGATCACCACTGATATCTTATAAATAATGAGCTGGATTCTCTGCTGCAGTGCAATGCTTTACTAACAGCACAATCTGACACTAAGGATGGTTAAATCAGCCCAAGGAGGGGTCTTTTAAAGAGCTGCCTGCCACTTTACCTGCATGTATGCTCAGTGTTTCAGTGGGATGCCGGATAGATGTGGGTCACATTGCATTCCTGGCTCTCACAGAATGGGCCCAGCAGAATGGACGCAGTAAACAGTACCATCATCGAAGGGATGATGCAGCTTACACAGTCCCCCTGCACACTCAAGAGTTTGTTAGGCTGTACAATGACTTCAACACAGAATGTGTAAATCACACATTCTAGCCTGCTGTGATTAGGGCTGACCAAATTATTGTAAATAACTTTTCCAGTGAATCTAGACCTTCTTCTGTTTCTGCAACCAAGTCAGAATTTCTACCAACATGCCCATATTCAGAGTTCTTTGACAGTTTGTGTGAATAAGGTTAGCTTGCTGTTTGTTCACAAACTAGGTTTTATGAGTACTTGCTAATCATTGTGTGCACCTTATGGTGGCTCACCTACATCCCAAGGCATATTTTTGTTTCCCCATTGGTTAACCTAAACTTTACAAACAAGAGGAGTCCCTTGTTTTATTTGCAAATCTTCTGCAAATATTTGTAATTGTCTGATGACTCTCATGTGAGAATAATACACAGCATTTTCAAAACTGCAATGTAACATGTCTGTGCAATAAATACATGCATATTCATACCAACCTTTGCAACAGGTTTGCTTTCCACATACATTCTGGTGAATAAAAAACTAATATCTGAATGTTCCTGAACAAGTTTATGCAAGGGATTATAAGCATAGGCAAAGCCAAAGGGCAAGTTTTATTTCCAAGAATACTTTTTGCTGTTTTCTTCCAGCTCTGAGGTGAAACTAAGTGGCTGATCAGAGCCATAAAACTATCACGTTCCATATAATAATTTCCATAGCACATAGCAGTGGTCATGTTGAGAACCATGTCTAATTAATTTTTATCATCACATGGATTTGTGTTCTTTTTTGGTAGGTCAGCATCCTAATAGACATTAACATAGAAGAGCTCTTAGAGATGAATTAGATAGAAGAAGCTGGGAAGTATAATATAATTAGGATTCAGGACAACCATAAAATCCTTCAAAAATGTCTTCCAACTATAAAGTATAGTCGATCATTGATTCATAGCATGAAGCTAAATGTAGTAGACTGAGCATACACAAAAGAGACTATTCATTTTAAGAAGCAAAAAAACGATGATTTTCAAACAGTATCACAGTTCATGCAATTACTTAATTCCCTGGATAGCAAATCTCATGATATGATTAATTCCAGCAAAACTGATTTCATGGCAATGGTCTTGATAGTCCATTTCATATTTTTTTATTCCCAAATTAAAGTATAATACATTCTCCACCAACCAACAGCCATTAGAAAAAAATATATATGCCACCTCTTGAAGTGCTGAGTGCTTCAAAAGCCATCAATCAGCAAGAAAGGGCTTTTACACTCGCAACAATTATAATTAATCACAATACCAGCAGAACTCCAAATTCATCATGAGAGAAATAGATCAACAAAAAAATAAAAGGTTCACATAGTTTCAAGCAGGTCAGAATTTTTTCTAAATAAGATGTCCGAAGTGAATCAGCTTAAGTTCTAGGCTATAGAATAGTATTTTATACATCATCTTTCATACTCAGTGTATCCTGAAAGATTTCAAGACAAGCATTTTTAAAGTCTTATGCTGTGGCTGTGGAGGACATGCCATAAGACAAACTTCTTGAACTTCCTCATATTATCTGCCAAGTTCTCATCAGCTCTGGGTGGTGAGCTGCTTGCTCAGTTACAGAGCCCAGTGTTTCCTGCTGTGAAGTATTTTCACATTTTGTGGATAAGATCACTTAAATTTGGAACAAGCTGTTTATCTCCATGGTAGCAGAGTCATGTCTAGTAGAGACGAGTGCCGAGTCGTCTCTACTTTAGTGTCAGTAACTTGTGGTCATACATTGAGGTTGATGGAGGATATACGTCTACCAGTGTATAAGTTAGATGCATGCTGTACTTGGTTAGAGAAAAGAAAGGGAATATTGGAGTTATCATTGGAGACAAAGCACTATATCTCCCCAGGCAACATACCAGTTTCTCAAAGAAGTGATTGTTATACGCTTGTTCAAGAAACCTTGTTCTAAGAAGCCAAAAATCTCTCCAATTATTATCCTGTCCCAATTATTCAGTTTGGCAGAAGGTTACTAAGTAGGCTGTAGTGTCTCAACTCCAACAATATCTGGAATCCTGAGCTCTCTTTGACCTCGGTAAGTTTTGGTGTAGGCTATGGCATAATACGGACACAGCATGGACTGTATAGTGACCTTCTCTTGGGCAAAGGACAAAGATCAGGCATCCATGCTGTTTATTTTAGCTCTGTAAGCTGCCTCATTACCATTGACCAAGCAGTATTTGCGACAGGTTTACAAACACTAGCAATATAGTTGTACTTAAGTGATTTATTTCCTTTCAATGTAAGAGTTCTCCAGTGGTGGCTTGGAGCAACTGCTTTTACACCCTGAGGCTTCTTTTATAGTGGTTTTCATTCTACTGTTGCTCCTCTTCAGTTTGAATATGGGTGGAGTAGGTGTATAGAGAGGATTTTTTATTCATAATTTGTATGTGCCTCTGGAGTGATTTGGATGGGCACATTTTCAACAAATCAAAACAAAGTACAAGTAGATAGGGTTAAACACTGTTGTAACAGTAGAAAAAAATATTGTAAAGAAGACAGAATAAAGAAAAGGGCAGATAAAAAGATTTACCCAAATTATGCAATTCATTTGGGGGCAATGGGAGGGTGGGGGGATGTCTAACACAGCTGTAATAGCATGTGGGTGGTTGTTAGGTTTTTTGTTTTGTTTTAGATTCAGTATATTTTGAAAGAGTAGTGAGACATTGATACTTTCTGATGAAGAAAGATAGGACATGTACACATAAGCAAACAAATGGAAATAGTGACCTTGACACAATTTCATTTGCCCTCAGTTACACCCATGTAACTCTATTATATGGAGAATCAAGGTTGTCACTGATTTGATCCTAAATCAGCACAAAACTTTTTTTTTTTATTTTTAGTAGATCATTAATATATATATATATATATATATATATATACTCACTTACCAAAAAAATGGTGGGGTTTTTTCAGTTTGATGCAAGCAGTAATGTTTTACTCTGCCGTGAACTTGCAAAATTATGATTGGTGTGTCACCATTTTATTCTAGAATAAGAATTTTGGCAAGTCCCCAAACTGTTTGCTATGATACACAGGGAGTTTGAAACCCTGGCCACTTGTTACATTCTTATATATAAGTGGACAGTCTCTGCTATCAGTTACTCTAATTTTACCTGTTCATGGATCCTAGCTCATAGGAGATGGGGGGACATATTTTGTTCTCACATACATTCCTCCTCTGTGCTGTTGCACTAATATAACTGAGAAAACTTGGTCAAAGGAGTGCATGAACAATTTAATTTGGACCAGGAGAGAGTTATATATATATGGTCTGAGTTCTGGTAAGCTGAATGGTAGGGCAAGAAATAGTCAGTCTTTCCCTTAATCACAAAACTGTATAAAAATACTGTGCCATATCTTTTCAATGAGAACCCATTAAGGTAAGTGAAGGAAGTACCACTTAGTACAAAATGGGAAAGTGATAAACATCTCTTTGAAATATTGCCATCAACTAAGCATCCACTGAATCATTCTAAGTAAGAATAAATTCCTTAAGAGGGACAGACTCCATCATTTCTGTTCCTCCTCCTGTTTTCCTTTAGGCTGATAGCTCAACAAACAACAATATCTGTGTAGAGCACCAGTTCTCTCCAGATTGCGGCAAGGGGATTTCTCAAACCACACAAGTGTCAGGACATGCATGCAAATGGTTTATGTAGTTTGAATACTAATTAGCTACAGAAAGTTAAAAACTGTGTAACCTATCTGGGTTGTTCAGTGTCCTGGGAATCTGTAATTATACATAGTATATGGCACCACTGGGGCCATAGCTGTTGTGGTAAATGAGGGAATTGTGTAATATTTATTTTGATATATATCATATGGCCCTTAGGTTACCTGTGAAATGTTCTCCTGCCAGAATGCAGAGGGTTAAATCAGAGGGGTTGTTAAAGGATCCAAACAGGAATGACACAGATAAAAGTCCTTGAAGAAACAAGGGTGAAGCTATTTATTGGGAAATAGCCTGGATAAAACCAGGAAAGGGTAAGAACAGTTTAATTTTCCCATGGCTAAGCCTAGGACCAAAGGAGGAGACTAAACCATTTACAAGACCGCCAGCTTAGAAAAGGGATGGAGGCTGGGTGTGCTAAAAAGGATGGCTGCCCAGGGAGTGACAGCCACCAATTAGTAAAAGTACAAAAGCAAGCAAATTTCTAGTGTAAGGACCATACTGGTATCCAAGATTTAAAACATAGCACAGGTATTCTAAAATTCAGAGTTATCTCAAACTACACAGATAATTTGGAGGGCAGGTAAGTCATTCAACTTTTTACTGTCATCAGCAGTGGATTCTCTCATTATACAGGGCAATGTTTTCCCAAGCTTCACATCAGCAGCTCAGGAAGTAGATAATGAGGTGCACTAACTGAGCCATGTTGTCATTAGAAGGATATTTCTAATTCTCAAACAAAATACTTGGGTAGTTTATACCATTGCAGAGGTGCACTATTCTCAGTCGCCAGGATAGTGGAAAGAGCCCACTTCCTGCTGCATGCTCCACAGTGGGGTCCTACTAGGAAGAATCCTTCAGCCTGACAACACAATACCACAAAGTATGATCTTGTACCTCCCCTGGATGTCATGCCCTTCCTAGTTTTCTTCATAACCTCTGCTAAACTGGAGAAGCCCTGTGAGATGCTATTTTAAATTCTATAGCATACTTATGTTAAGGAAATATTTTCCAGATGACAATTTATCAGCAAGAGTTGGCCATTGGACATAGTTTAGTTTTTATTTAATATGTCTTGCGGGCATATATTTATACTCTAGGACAGTAGTTCCCAAACTTGTTCTGCCGCTTGTGCAGGGTTCGCTGCTCCAGACCAATGGGAGCTGCTGGAAGCGGCGCAGGCCGAGGGAACGGCGGAACAAGTTTGGGACCATCTCATTGAGATGCTTTACTTCTTTGAAGTGTAACGCTTTCCTTAAACCCCCAGGTGGAATAATGTCCAATTGGACATTGCAGTATGGTGGCACAGAAGGTATGGCTTTTGCTTGACAATCGGTGGGCCAAGGTTTGTACTCACAGTGCCACACTCACACACCCCTCTTTTTGCCCGCCTCCCATAGGGCCCTTTCACTCTGGGACTACTGCAAATGCAGTCTCTGCAGCCTGATAGAACTGGCCTTACCTACTAGACATTTGCCTAGTAACAGTAGTTGTAAAAATATTCTTGGTTTTCACAAGCAGCTATGAAAAAATAGTCATGAAAGCAAGTGTTGTGAACCAAATCTGAGTTTTTCTGTCAACAAAAAGTCACACACTGAGCACATCACATCTTAATGCTGAGATGAAAGCCAGCAGATCTATTTTTCAAGGCTTACTCATTAGGTAAGAAATTTGCAAGCCTAGCTAAACAACATGACATGTCAAACTTTTAGGAGTTAGCCTGGAGGTTAATCAGAAAACCCTTGTTTCCAGCAGTCTTTTAGCAAATCTACAGGAGGTGCTGAAAAAAACACATCTTCTTTTGACATGGCAGTGATAGAACTTTGAAAAGCTGCAGTGCGGAGTTCTTCATTTGCAAGATGGTTCACTTAGAGATGTCACAAAAAAGAAGATTCCTTTTCCAAAAAGGAAACCTTAAAAACAGCATAGGCATGTCTGGGTCAACCTAACCAGCATCCATAGGTATTAACATGTGATGTGCCAACCCCTCCATATTTTAATCCTTTTGAACTGACACTAATGAGATCAAGAACTGCTTTCTGAATAATGGGTTGCAGTATGGACACTTCACTCAGGGCCGGCTCCAGGGTTTTGGCCGCCCCAAGTGGTGCAAAAAAAAAAAAAGCCGCGATCGCAATCTGCGGTGGCAACTCGGCGGGAGGTCTTTCGCTCCAAGCGGGAGTGAGGGACCGTCCGCCAAATTGCCGCCGAATTGCTTGATGTGCCGCCCCTCTCCGGAGTGGCCGCCCCAAGCACCTGCTTGGCAAGCTGGTGCCTGGAGCCGGCCCTGACTTCACTGCAACCCTTTGTTTCTGAAGTGTCAGCATTTGTCAGCTAGCTGTGCAGCTATTCTCACAGGAAGCCTTTACCTCAAACTCATGCTGGCTGTCACTTCTCCTTCACTAGGCAATCTAGCCCTGTTTTTGCTGCTAACCACATGCCAGCCAGCCCCTGTTCAGATTCCTGCTTCTCAACTGGCTCTCCTCTCTGCTGATAGATCCCTGATGTTTTTTTTATTGAGAACAGAAATCAACCTACAGATTCAAATCTCTGCAGAGCTTCTTCCATCTAGACAATGAATTCTGGGGCACATTTTGAGCAGTGAAATTTGCATCCCACCACAGTTGGTCATGTATGCTGTGGAAATCAGACAAGCATTAGGCTGACACAAGCATACATCATGTATAAGAAGAACCACGCTAAAACATGCTCTCGGTCACAGTGAAGTGAGGCTGAGCTGAGAAGTTTCTTATTTAGCGAAGAGGATGAGTGAGGCTATTGAGAGGGGAAATTGTTGCTAAGCAAAAGAGAAGAATTGAGCCAAGTCAAATAGAAGAGGAAGAAACAGAGATGGAGGAAGGCACAAAAAAAAAAAAGAGGAGTGAAGAAACAGGCAGAGGAATGAAGAAAGAGAAAATGGTAAAAAATTAGGAAATCGGGAGGTGGTGAACTGGGGTAAAGAGATAAAGATATGAATGGTCAGGCAGGCACTAGGACTTCAAACGGTGTAAACTCCCAATTACACACTAGGTGACAGTAAATGGGCCAACCTGTGGGTTGCAGTTATGAAAACAACATGAATATGCATATCACCCCATTCCCCAACTTCACCTGGAGCTCCTCTACTCAAACAATTACTGCACCACTGACAAAAAGGGGAAACGTAGATGAGCAAGCTATTCTGGAGATTGCTATGATTACTTTACAATGTAAAGGTTTCTAGTTTTCAGACCACCATCGGTGTTAATGTGGATATAGAGTAGGAATATGTGGTTTTCATAGGTAAAACATTTGAGAATGTAATCATGTTGGCATTCTCTCTCTCTCTATGATACAGTGTGTGGAAGTGATAAGATTTTTATTGAAAATGGAATAGAATGAGTAATGCAGTGCTGGAAGAATGGAATTGAAGTTTTGTGTTGCAATGTGATTGTCTTTTTGTTTTTAGGATGGAAGTACTGCTGAACTGAAAATTAACATGCTAGAGGGTATTATGTGCTGGGGTGGATGAGTATCATGATGGTAGCAGGCTAATGTTTGCAGATCACTAGTGTGTAAGAATGTTGCCTTCATTTATGGTTGTCAAGCTTTTTCGCATTTGTGTTGCTGTTAGAGTTAGAAAATAAATCATAATTTATCTTAAGTGAATGAAGATTTAGCTTGAGACTACACAGTAGAGGTGAAATTTTTAAGAGCATGCTTGTATTGACTTTGGACTTCAATGAAAGTAGAGTTAGCCCAACACTGAGAGCTCTTGAAAATCCCAGCTCTGCTCTCATTGAAGTCAGTGAGAGAGAACTCATGATGATGTCAGTGGGAGCAGAGTGAAGCCGACCCCGAGTGCTTTTGACAATCCCATCCTTTACATATATTACACAAACAAAAATTCAAAGTACATTATTACAGTTGCAAGTTCAAACACTCAAAAGTTAGGAAATGCCAGAAATAAAATTGCCCGTGCAGCCATAATTCAGGCTCCTTGTCTGTATGCATTATAAGGCAGGCTTTACTTACATGATCGCATACTATATTTCCACAGGACCCCAGCCTCATTCAATGGACAGTGCTCAATTAATGAGCAGCTAGTCAATATTTTGTTTTACCCACATTGCTCAATATGTGGCTCCAGATCTTATACATTGTAGACTATTTAAAACTCTGCTCTGAAGACAGAATTCATTTCTTCATGGTCTTTTCTATGGTTCTCATCATTATAGTATCTGCGTGCTTCACAAATATTAATCTATCTTCACAACACTCCTGTGAGATGAGGAGCGCTACTGTTCCCGATTTACAAATGGGCAGTTGAGACATAGGGAAATTAAGGTTAATTTTGGGTGCCTAATTTGAGACATCCAAAACCTGATTTTCCAGGTTACGTAGTATCATATATGATTTTATTTGTTCAAAGCACAGCTCCCATTGAGTTCAGATGCAGCTATGAGACTCAGCACATCTACAAATTAGACCCCACATTCCCAAAATCCACACCCAGAAAATGAGGAACACAATTAGTAACCACCTCTGGAAAAAAAATTGGTTTAATCCCTGTTTTTTCATTTGTTGTAACCAGAAATTATTTGTGGCCTAAATTCAAAAGCCCTTCCCCTTGATGAAGACAAGGGCTTTTAGCTTTGGGTGGGTTTTGGTCCTGTGTCACCAGGCAACCACAATAGCTACACACCTTCCAAATTCTGCAACAAGTGAGGAAACGGTCCTACAGACAACAGCCTACTTCACTACCTAATCCTGAGTAATGCCCAGAGTACAGTCCATCCTGTGCACTGAATAATATAGGGGTTCTGTGAAAAAAATAGTATGTGATCATGTATTTAAAGACTGGCAACCTTAATTCTGGCATTTACGGTCTTTTGAGTGCTTGACTTTGCAACCTGAACAATGTTCTTTGAGCTCAGTTTGTGTGTGTGTAATAGGGTGACCACATGTCCCTATTTTATAGGGACAGTCCTGATATTTGGGGCATTTTCTTCTATAGGTGCCCATTAACCCCCACCCTGTCCCGATTTTTCACAATTGCTGTCTGGTATGTGATTTCCTTTTTTTCTTTTTAAACTGAAAAAAACAAATTCCATCCCATGGCATCATATTGACACCTACATGGGTCATCAGCAGGTTGGAACCTTCAGATCCACCACATAGACCTCTGTCACTGGAGCTAAGGGAGTAATTAACAGCAATAGTGGGGTATCATCTTTTATGTACACAAGCACAAAAGAGAGGATGATAAACACATTTTTTCAATGGGTTCACAGATATTTGCTAACAGAAGAGGAATGGTAAGACTCAGGAACCTTGAGTTCCAATCCAGGCTCTAGAGGGGAATGTTATCTATAGGGCACAGATTCTTTTGCCCATTTCCCTCTAGCTTGACCCCTTGTGCTCTGCCACCTCCAACCTGTCTTTGCCCCAGTCCAGTTTCTTCCGCACCCCTGGCTCCGTGTTCCAGTCCATTCTCCCACCTAGCCCATCTCACTCTCCACTCCTTGTGCTTCTCATCCCAGTCCCAGTCTCTTTGCCCAGCAAGTCCTAGTTATTTGACCTGAAATCAAAACATTTTTATTTAGGGCATTCACAAAATGGTAACAGTGGAGTTGCTACTACCCAATAATGCAGTGTTAGGGCATTCATTTGGGATGTGGGAGATTCTAATCCCCATTCTAGAGCAGGGACTTAAACCCAGGTCTTCCACATCCTAGCTAGATGCCCTACCCACTGCACTATTGGATATAAGGAGGCACTACCACCTCATCCTCTTGTGGTTTTGAGAATGGTGCCTAAGTCCCCTTGTGACTCAATTGCTGCCTCATCCCCCCAATTTTTGGCCCAAAAATATATGGTGAATTTAACACATTCACAAATCGTTTCAGTTGACCAAAATTGAATAATTCAGCAAATAAACTACTAATTAAAAACATTTCCCCTGCTGTACTTATAACTTGGCCAAATTTGGGCTGTTTTTCATTGTAACAATAAAAGGCACATCCGACATATAGGCAACTCCATGGTCCAATTTCTAGTCCCTGCTCCAAAACATGGCTGTGGGAAATGATTTCAAAGAAAAGGTCTCAAGAATTTTTTTTGACATAGACAAAACGTTTTTCCCCCTCTAACCTCATTCTCTGAAATTGGTGAAAAATTTTAGCTGAGGGAAAAAAAAGAAAAAGCAGCCCCCCGCCCCCATCCCTTCAGCCTTAGGCAGACACCCAGCAGGGAAAAATTTAGTCCAAACTGTTAATGTTTGACAAAGTTATAAACAACTGGAAACAGGAATTTATAATGCCTAGTGTCCAGGCAACCTTAACAATAAGTAATGTTACTAACCCCACCTATAATAGAACTAGATTCCTCAAAATATGAAAAAACAAAGGTTGCATAGAATAGTTACCATAAGATTAGGCAGGATTTAAAATCCGAATATCATTGTAACATGCATATCTGCTCTTATTAGATCAATGAAACTCAGCTGCTAATAAGATCAAAAACAAAAACATGGATTGAAGAGCTCTTTCTGTTATGACTCTTTCTTACAATATTTTGTGTAAATAACATTTGTAGCAGTAAATATACTTGTGAGCTCTTCCATTTGAAATACTTCATGAAGAAAACATTCAGATGATTTGTGTCCTCCTTTACCCTGATCCTGTCCCATCTCTAGAATGAACATAGCACTTCAGGCACTTGGAAGAAGATATCTGCAGAGAGTCATAGTAAGTACCTGGGAATGGTGCAGAGGACAGACTTCAGTCTTTTCACCTGGGCTCTTCAATCTAGCAGACTAAGTCTTAAAAAAGATCCAATGGCTAGAAATTGAAACTAAACAAATTCAGACTGGAAATAAGGAACACATTTTTAACAGGGTAATTAACCACTGGAACCATTTGCCAATAGTTGTGGAGGGATTTTCCACCACTGGTAATTTTTAAACCTACTTGTTTTTCTAAGACAGATGGGTAGTTCAAACAGGTATTAATTTTGGGATGTCCTAGGGCCCGTATTATTAGATTAGATAATCACAGTGATCCCTTTTGGCTTTATAATCTATGAATTATATTGTAATGTATACTTCAATCAGCAAGGTCAAACTTTGAGCCCATAAGGACTTCATTGCTTCTCTATATTCTCTACTTTCTAACTGGTTTCACACTAGAGCTATAATAGATACTCTACACAAACATCTTTCACTATTTTATTCTGCTCGGTATTCTTTATCTGCTTGGATCTGATTCTGAAACTTGTCTGCAGGCAACCACACCAATGAAAGTCACAGTGAAGGAATAGGCACAGCAGTCACTGAAGTACATTGCAGAGTTCCCACACAACTAGTTTTCCTTGATTGTGTGTAGCACAGTATCTTAAGCATGCTGATCCCATCAGTGCTGGCTCCAGCGTTTTTGCCACCCCAAGCAGAAAAAAAAAAAAAAAAAAAAGCCGCGATCGCTTTATTTTTCAGCGGCGATTTGGCGGCGGGTCCTTCCCGCTGAGAGGGACTGAGGGACCCGCCGCCAAATTGCTGCCAAAGAGCCGCCCCTTTCCGTTGGCCACCCCAAGCACCTTCTTGGAGCGCTGGTGCCTGGAGCCGGCCCTGGATCCCATTATGAATCTGTTATAGCTGGTCGGCCAATAAAACAATCAGTGGGCCCAATTCTGCATGGTCTCAACTACAGCTGAAATCAGTGAGCATTCAGTACCTTCTAAGAAGAGCTCAGCATCTTGCAGCACTGAGCCTACTATTTACTAGGTGTAGTAGTTATGGCCCAGATTTACAACTGTATCAGAGTGAAAAGAGGGAGCAGAATGTAAACAGTATGTGGCCTTTACTTACTATTAGAAGAGAAGCATGTATCATATTAGGTAGCTACTCATCCATGTTCAGTGCATAACCCTTCTAAATCCTAGATGTAATGCTGGGATTAAAAAAATAAAGGTGGCTATTGGAAGCTCTGAAGGTGACTGGAAAATCATAGGTAGTTCTAGGGGAGGTGGATAAGTGGGCACAGAGTACGTTATTATTGAATGAGATGAAATGTTTAAAGATCTGTGAAATTATGGAATCATGGAACATATTTTATCCAATGATTCTAAAATTTAACACAATTATCAACATCACACTTAATTTCAAGGCTGCGGGGGACGGAGCAGTTCCTGCTGACCAGAGAAGCTTCTTAGTGTAGCTGTCTGCCTCTCAGGCTCTCTCCCACCACTTTCCCACTGCTATTCTATCTCAGCGTGGGAAATGGGAATCTGGGCCTCCCCATCTTCACAGTGCTGCCCTCCTCCTCCTGGCAAGAGGGCATACATTGGACTCATCTCCTCCACCACAGGCTGCTGCACCCACCAGGGGTATCCATGTGTTTTGCTAGTTAAGCAAAGACCTCTTTTCCTTTTTTGCCCTGAGTACATACTCTGCTGCTAGCATGTGCCACAACATCTACACTGCTATTGTTACCCATGCTAAATAACACCTCCACTTTGCAGTGTAGACATAGGAAAAGTTTGGCTCTGTCAGAGTTAGGATTAAAATGACAGACAAGCAAAAGTGTCCAGGAAGATCCTGATTTCTCTTGAATGCATTCAGCTTTCCCTTTGGAAAGTTAGTCTTGAAATCAAGCTGTTATTGGCTAACCCTTCAGTAAAAAACATTATCATGGCAGATTGGCTCCAACTTGGACAAACTTCATGTGGCATAGTACACTGAACTAAGTTAGAATGGGGTCTTGTGTTTTCTTATATATTTTATTTCTACAAAATTGATTCCAGGGCTAGATATCACTAGCAGAATCATTACATGTGTAAAGTTAAACCAAGAGCGAAAAGTCTTTATCCCAAAGTCTCTATGGTCAGCCACGATGAACTTTCCTTTTCATTCTGCTTGATGGCAGTCAGTAATACACTGCCTCCAAAAACTTGATATCCAACAGTTACTGTTTAATATATTTTGCTAAATGTCGCAAGATTCATTTCCCATTGGAAATGTAAATTAGTGGGTCTCAAGAACATTCTCTGTTTTTCTATCAGTAAATAATCTGTCCTCCCCTGACCCCAGGAAGATTCAGCTTCAATCCTGCAATTGGATATGCAAGACTGTACACTTGTACCCACATGAAACAATGTCATATGGACAAAATCAGGGCTAAATGCTCCATTTTGTAAAAATTATATATGATATTTTAGCAGTATTTTCTATGCACTGTACTTGATTTACAGCACACTAAAAATAATCTGTAACTTGAGTTGAACTGGGTACTTAGATTTAAATGTTATCTTTCAAAGACAGAGTCCATCTGAATTAAAACTTCTTTCCCAGTTAGCAAACACCTTGTGTTACCATTGTTTTGGCTAAACTTTCTATATGTTACATAAGATACATTTCCTACTTTTTAATCTCTTTGACCTGCAAGCTTATTACGCAAGATTAGCCAATATGAATTCTATTTTACAACCACATTTTTCTTCTGAGCCTTTTATTGGCAGTTTCATTAATAGCACACTGCAAGTGAGCGAAGATCATTCACATTTGAAGCAAGCAATCATTACTCTACCTTCAAACCATCCAAGCTGAGACTGAAAAGTTTTGGATGAAAAACAAATACATCTCAATTCCTTTCTTCTTCCTCTTGGCAAAGATCTATGGTAACCTGCAACAGCTTCCAAGTGCCCACTTATAGTTTAGCCAAAACCAAAATGAAGCAAACACTGTCAATACAGTTTTACATCTAAACATTAACATTGGCAAATAAATAAAAATACCATCTTCTGTTCAATGTGGTTTTAGTCAGTTACCAGTTCAGACTTTTGTTCCCAGTTTTTGCCTCTTTGCAACTAGTTGGATCCAAAGACAGGTACAATTTTCAAATACGCTTAGAGGCATGTGGCCTTGTCTGATAGGCTATATAAGTTATCCAGTGTCCAGGGCCGGCTCCCGACACCAGCCGATCAAGCTTCGGCTGACCCGCAGGATTTTTTTTTTTTTGGTTCGCCACTACAGCCACCCTGTAGGGGGCAGCAGCACAGAGAGGGGAGCGTCCTGCTGGGAGTGGAAGGCACACTCCGTCTACCCCAGCTGGTGCCAGGTCTGCAGCAAGCCCGGCAGGGCAGCCTGCATCCTTCCCTCTCTGCCGACCGGAGCGGCACGGAACCCTCCCAGCAGACAGCACAGCGGAAGGGGCCACGTGGCGAGTGCCCCGCTGAAAGAAGCCCTGGCCGCCCCCCTTCTCTCTCCCCCCCCCACTCCCTCCCCCTGCTAGCCGGGGCGCGCACTCTGCTGCCTGGGGCACGTCTGCAGCGCAAGGAGTCCCCCTGCACCCTGGCTCCGGCCGCCCCACACGTTTTTTGTTTTTTGTTTTTTTTTGCTTGGGGCGGCAAAAAAGCCAGAGCCGGCCCTGCCAGTGTCCCCAGGAGACAGTCCTAATGTATCATCACACCCGTGACCCCATGACCCCAACCCTCAGAGTTTTTAACAAATCGCATAACAATCTTTTAACAAGCTCATTTCCAGGACATTTTCCCAACAGTAGAGGCCCAGCTGAACTTGAAACTGGGATGGGATCAGAAGGCTAAAGTCCCAGTTAGGAGTTTTAATTTGGGCTCTGGAAATCCCACCTCCCAGCTGCAGACCAGACACAGCCAGAGAGGGTAGGCTACTCTCATGCGAGGGAGAGACAGGAGTTTGCTGATCAGAAGCCAGGAGAGGAAATTCTGGAAATATAAAACATGTCCATTTCATTGCCTTCTATTGGTTGATTTTACAGGTTTTAAACTGCAGAAAGGGACTACGGCGAGAAAATCTGGTGATTTGAATTCTTTTCTTTGGGAACAGAGTCATATAAGTAAGCAGGTAACACCAAAGGGGAGATTTATTTTGCTTTATCTGGGCTTCCTGGGAACTCTCTTTCTCTGACTACAGGCCTGCTAAAGACCTCTACATTTGCATGCACAAAAGACATGCTTAACCATTTACATGCAATTACCCCATTTGCATATACAAGCAGATATTTGTCATACACAATATTGTCCATCATACTGTGCTCGTTGGGAGACATTAATTCACGCTCCAAAGTTGTTTTGTTTTAAACAAGAAAGTTCCCTTATGGAAAAGGCCTATACAACTAAATAGAAAATGATACACTTTTGTGGGGGAGAGGGGAAAGAAGGGATATTTATTTTGGGGGGGTTTGCACCTGCCATATACCTTAGTGGAAAACTATATCTATTATAAAATGCTATGAGATTTGTAATCTTATAGATATAGAATTAACTTGGGAATTAATATTAAGTACTTACAATAATTTCTATAGAGCCCTATTAAAACTTCGATAAAAAACTTGTTTCATGCCTATTAAATTGCCTAGAACCTTTACATAAGATATAAAAACTAAGTGTAACCCCTTTGGTGTTTAGAGAGCATGGCCCCTTTCAATCTTTTTCCTAGGGGGGAGGGGGAGAGTAAGAAAAAAGGAGGGAAACTCCAGGGGGCGTCGCTGGAGCTCCAAGGAGAGGGAGAGGCAGGCTGAGGCCCTGAAAAAGGAAGCAGAGAGAACCTGCCTGAAGCCTGGGAAGGACAGGGCCAGATCACAGCCCAGGACAGGAGCCAGGAGGAGCACTGTGCCAGGGAGAAATTGCCCGAGAAGGACAGGCCAGAGCTGGACCCAGTATCACTGCTGCCCAGAGCTGCATGGGGCTGTGAGTATTGGGGCTTGTGACTCTGCATTGGGAACAAGGAGGGAGGTTGCTAGATAGTTAAGTGGGGAGGTGGTCACTCTGTGTGGCTTTGCAGAGAGCGGCAGAAGAGGGCACCGGAGGGGTTTGTTGGAAGTTCACTGGCGCCAAAGACGACCAGGAGCACCCAAGACTCACCACTGGACTGGAACTTTGCTCAGGACTCCTGAACTCTGTGTGCAGACACATTGCTCAGTGTCTGCCCTTCCAGACTGTGCTACCACTGGGCCTGTGGGGCCTTGGCTTGGATGCAACCCTGTTCTATTGCTCCCCCTATATTTCCCCTTGTTGTATTTTTCCTCTCATCCCTCTGTAAATAAATATTTCCCTTTGTTATATCCATTGTACGATTCCTGTGGGGGGGTGTGTTCACTCTGGGGGGTTTGGAACAGGTGCCCCTGGGGTGGAAGGGATTTCCCCTGCTGCATTCCTGCGCGCGCCTTCTCTTGGCCAGAGCTGCCTGCAGAGCAGACTCCATCTTGGCCATGAGGGCGCTAAAGTTACATAAGCTATTGGAGACAAAAGTCATACAGTGTTGCCAGGGGTGCCATTTCAGGTTTTGTTATAGGGGGGCTACTTAGACACCTGAAAACTCTAGTTTTGTTTCTTTGGTTTAGTTTTTTGTGCAGTTAACTTAGAAATTAGCTGACAGGAGCACTATACCTAATTCCTATATAAAGAAAGAAAATTAAATAAATATTAGACTCACTCAGCTTTAATAGTAATATGTTCAGACATCTTGTGTCAAGTCACTTAAGGGGCACTGGTCAGGTTTTAAATTTTAATGTATATTCTTACTGCGTTACTAATTTGAGAATACAACAACAATTGAAACAATTGTAGAAAAATCTATATTACTTTCTATCATTTAGGATATTTACTTTTTGCAGTTCACCAAGTTTAGAATAGATCATTTAAATTTTAGAAAATAAAATCTATGCTCTCTAGAGCCTAAAGTTTAGAAGGTTTATTCATTATTATTATTCACTGCCAAATAAACTGTCATCTGCTTGGCCCCTTGCCTTACTGCCACTTCCTGCAGCTACCACATGTCTACCTCTTCTTGAAAAGACAAACCACGTATGATAACAATGTGGTATAAAATACAATATGCTAAGAAAATCTTGCTGACCTTCCGAGGGCAAGACAGTAACATATAAGATCTATCTAGGCATCTAAAACATATTTTTAAGATGTCCTTTCAGCAACCAATCTTGTGAGCCTACAGGAAGCATTAGAATATTCTTCTGAAGATTTAGGTGGGATTCATGAGACATTTTAAGTCGCCAGCACTTGAAGAGCAAGAATTACTCTTCTTAACTGTGGCATGGAAAAGGACTAAGCACTAAATATTACACATGCAGTGATATATCTGTATTGGGTAATCATTCCCAACTACCCACCTTCTGTCATAGCCCCCTTTTCAGAGTGCTTTGCAAATATTCACTGCCTGAGTTGCTCCCTGTGACAATCTAAATCCTATATTCACCCCTTTTACAAGACTATGGCAAATTTTGTACATAGTATGCCTTGTGAGGTATTATTTGAAAACTCATAATTTGCTGGTCATTATTGTCCTAGCAATATCTGTGGCAATAAAGTATGTGTGGCAACATTGCATGTAAAGTTATAGGATTATTCTGTATAGCGTTACTAGACATATTCCAAGTCTGGGGGGAGCACCCACAAACCAGTTCCCCAGAGACAAAGGGCTAGCCAACACCTCAGCCAAGTGTCAGCAAAATCAAATGGAGAATTACCTGGTTAAGTAGCCATTCTTTGGTAGGAAAGAGGATGTGGGTGAAAATCTACATCTTGACAAAGAAACAGCTTGGGGTTCCCAGCCACACAGACCATGTCTCTTGAACCTCAGCTGGAGACAATTCTCGCAGAGGAGAAAGGACTATACAAGGAGAAAGGAAGCAACCCAAATTATTCCTCTCTGTCTTTACCCATGACGTCCACAACACCTGAAGAA
The DNA here is from genome assembly GCF_013100865.1 of Trachemys scripta elegans. Lineage (NCBI taxonomy): Eukaryota > Metazoa > Chordata > Testudines > Emydidae > Trachemys > Trachemys scripta. Next base: position 132,885,304 of record NC_048299.1, on the reverse strand, counting down.
CAAAGGAAATATCTTTGCACTGGGGGTGGGATCCTGACTGAAAGAAATTCAGCCAGTAAGACTGCTATAAGAGGTGTAAGAGACACCTTGACTTTGAATTCACTTAGCTTGTTAAGTTAGGTCAGGGGAGGCAACCTGTGGCACACGAGCTGATTTTCAGTGGCACTCACACTGCCCGGGTCCTGGCCACCAGTCCGGGGGGCTCTGCATTTTAATTTAATTGTAAATGAAGCTTTTTAAACATTTTTAAAACCTTATTTACTTTACATACAACAATAGTTTATTATATATTATAGACTTATAGAAAGAGACCTTATAAAAACGTTAAAATGTATTACTGGCACATGAAACCTTAAATTAGAGTGAATAAATGAAGACTCGGCACACCATTTCTGAAAGGTTGCCAACCCCTGAGTTAGGTATTAGTTGTATTTTACTTTTATTTTCTTGTAACCAATTCTGACTTTTATGCTTCATTACTTGTACTCACTTAAAATCTATCCTTTGTTGTAGTTAAACTTATTTTATTGTTTTATCTAAACCGGTGTGTCTGGATTGAAATTTTTGGGAAACTCCATTTGGGTTTTGTGCATATCATTTCTATTAATAAAATGACATACTTCCCAGCTCTCTCCTGGACAATACACACTCATATAAAGTCTAAGACGTACATTTCTGGGGAAAAGTCTGGGTCTGGGAATTTGCTGGTGTTGCTCTGTAGTGTAATTCATGAATGGCTGGCTATAGGTCTCATACAATATAATTGGAAGTGACCTATATGCTGAGGCTGTGTGTGAGGAGATCAGGAGTAGCAACTCTCACAGCAAAGCAGTGTAAAAGGCACCCCAAGTTGGAGAAGTGAGGGGACACAGATGTTCATGAGTCCCAATAGCACCCTGGGTAATGTCCCAGTCCCACATGATTCAAAGTACTGTGCAACTGTATACTGATTTGGCATTAGAGACTACTTTCAGATGTAGGGAGTGGAATTATTTGGTTCTATTGCTGTGCTTAACTTGGTGGCATGTTTGCAGCAGTGGAGGGGAAAAAAATAAAGTTGCAAGAACCTAAGGTAAGTGAGAAATCTGCACAAAACATTCCCAAATTACATTTTCTGTGTGTGCCTTGTTTTTCTGGGAAACCCAGCAGGATTTTCTTATGGCTTATTCCTTGGGATTAGGAACTAGTAGCAGGTACGAAGATGGTCATTGCAACCACACCAGACACTAGAGCAGCAGACAGTGATGCATTTTATTTGATTTCCTATTGTTAGTTAAATTTTGTTATCTGAAACCTGCGTTGGTCATTAATGACATAGTATAAGGATGAGGAGTTCTCATACTTTCTGCAGAAAGAGACATAGAAGGGACTCTATGGTTAGGGCAATATTACCCAAAACAATTTCAAAGTATCCTCCACAAATAATTGTATTAGTAGGACTGGTCTATTTTTATACCTGTGACATCAGGCAATGAAAATGCATGCTTGCCATGAAAATGCATGCTTGCCATAATTTTCATGTATCAAAAAATATTTCACCAATGGACAGTTTCTAGACATCAGTCAGACGTGTTCTAAAATTTTCTTTTGCTTCATCTCTATTTTCTGGTTTAATGATCACAAGGCTTCAGCTTATACAGAATTTTGGCTGCTCCAAGTAATGAAAGTGCCTGGAAAAAAAATATCCGCGGACCCAGTCTTGTTTTAACCTTTCTGTAATGGCTTCTTATATAATATCAAGTTAACCAGGAAAAAATTCTCATATTCACCTTTTCAGTCCTCGCAGCTTTGTGTCAAGCTTTTGGCGCTCCCAACTGTACATGTTGCTACACAAGCATTTGAGATATTCAGACATGAATTCCCTTCTTATAACTACAGCCTAGCTCAAGCACATGGAGTATTAACTGAACAACAGGCTTTTGTAAGGATGAGGAATCATAAGGGCCTGTTTGCTAATTAAAAGGAAATATCATCCAAGACAAAGACCAGGTTGTTAGCAGGAAGCATTTCTGTATGTGTGTCATTTAGTATAAAATAATAAATAGAAAAAACTTTGTTAAAACAACATTTGAGGTTTATGTAACAACTTCACAGAAACAAGAATATTCTGAATAGAAGCTTTCACTCTCCCCCAACTTCCCTTTTGTAGCTGGCTAGTTATCCACTTGAGAGTTTAAGTAAAGCAAATTAGGATGCATTTTATGAGCCTGATTCTTCTTTTCACATCAACCTCACTTGAAAGACTTCAAGGGGATTGCCTTTGATTTACATTGTTCTGAAATCAGAATCAGGGACTTGGAACTGTTGTAGGGAGATAATAAAACTTAGATCTTTGACTTTTGTTGTTAAATGTTTTGTGCTCATCCATCACATATAATATGAACTGACATGCAGCCAGCCAGGGGAGAAACCTCTTATGGTTTGTTATGCCACTGAAGCAACTTGCTGAGTCATTCCCTTTTGCAGTCCAGTTAGGCAGTCTCTCTAAAGGCTGGTCTTCATTGGAAACTTCCACTGGCATAGCTATGTTTCTCATATATGTGGTGAAAAATTCCCACCCGAGATCCATAACTGTGCCAACCTAACCCCCTAGTGCTGTCTGCACCGGTTAATGGAAGAATTCTTCTGTTGACCTAGCTACCGCATCTCAAAATTGGATTAACTACAGCAATGGAAGAACCCCTCCCATCACTAGTGTTACCAATTTTGGTTGGATGTATTCCTGGTGGTGTCATCACATGAAAATCTTCAATTAAAGATGAATCTTTAATTTCTGGAGACTCCTGGACAATCTGGGAGGGTTGGCAACCCTACCCATCACTGTAGCGAGTGTCTACACTTAAAACACTACAGTAGTGCAGGTGCAGCATTGTAATGTTTTAGGAATAGACATTCCCTGAGTCTTCCCCAGAGAAAGCAGCTCCTGCTTTTTGAGCTAGGCCCACTCTTGTCGCTTCCTTTTGCTTTTCCCTTTTCTTCTCCAGACCACATTCTGGAGACTATTGGAGAGGCCTCTCAGTCCAGATCAGAAATGGGTCAACAGCACAGACCTCTATAATACTAATTACAGTCATACATATTCCTTTTTAGCAGCTCATGTTACATGAGAGGAGCTAAAAGTACCCAAACTCCTTAATCTTCATGCAAGCACTAGCTCTCGTGATAGTTATCAGGACAGTCAAGCCTATATCAGTTGAAAAATAAAACAAAATGTATGTATTTTTAGAAGAGACATGTATCAAGTCTGTGTTCAAGAAAAATACACCCAGCATTTATGCTGGCATCGATTTGCTAATGAAACCTTTTACAAGAAATATAAGCTGTGCCATACTGTAAGAAAACATCCATTTGTAAGTAAGTGCAAAACAAATAATTTTTCTTTATTACCTCTGATAAGTGTCAGGGTTTAGGAGCATTGACAAAAAAGTAATTGTGTGAAATTATATTATTCTGTACGGTTGTTGATTTTCTTCTAGTAATGGATGTCTGAAAAGGCAGTCTTGCAGCTAAGGGCTATGATTTTCTTGCATTGCCTAGCAACATGTGCAAATATAGAACTGCAGATGCAAAACTAGTGACCTTTCTTTCATGCCTGCCTCTGAATGCTTAGTTATTTCTGTAACTACACAGTAAAAAAAAAAATATTCCAAGCATTGAGTTCTTCATAATGGGTTCAAGGTTTTCAGGTAACAAAATGGTAAAGGCAGCCTGCTGGCTCATAGAAAAGCTGAAATTGTTTCTGTTATTGCTATAATAACTGCAGCTATTTGCTGCTGATTGATAATCTCATTTGTACTGTGCTGCAGAACCAACAAGACAAATAAAATTGTTACTTTCCATACAGTAAGGGTGGCTCATGAGATGTGTTGTCCTCATAGATTCTAGTTTTAGTGCACCATTTACACATCCACTGAAGCCAAGCCTGGGCCCTAAGTTCCCTCACTCCCCCACCATGCAAAACAATGAAGAGAGGAGATGGCCGAACAACCCCTCAGTTCCTTCATCAATACAGAATCATCTAGGAGTAGGACTCGGGGTGAATGTTTTTTTGGCCACTACTCTAAAGAAACACGTCTAAGGTCATAACCTCTCTCTTCTTTGAGCAATTGTCCACACAGACTCCACTCTTGGTGACTAATAAGCAGTTGTCTAATTGTTTGTAGGTGGGTAATAGGAGTCCTACATAAGCAATGACTAGAAATCAACCCTTCCAAAGTGGGCATTCAATCTGGAAGCCTTTACTATGCTATGTAGTACCTCTACAAATTTCAGAGGGGAATATTCTTCAAACGGGTAGCAGAGGCTACCTAAGCTCTGATATTGCTAAGTGAATCTATCCTCAGTAACAGGCATAGTAAGCATCCCTGTTGTGGAGGGATGCAGAATGGCCAAAAGTTTGCACTGCTCCTCTTGCACCATTTCCAGGGGTATGTCCAAGGTTTCTACCATGTACTTCATCAGTTGTGGAATACCTTAGAGTCATAAGCTGAGGCTGACGCATGATAGATTCACAGTCCTGTTAGGGAGGATTACGATACTCATCAGGGATTGGATGCTCTTCTCCTGGTAGCTAATGTTACTCTTCACTTTCCTCCTCCTGCCTCTCAAGTAGTTGTGGCTTGACCAACTGGCTTGCTGGAGGTGGCTTAGTTTGTTCATTTGGAGAATGTGACCTAGCCCTAAAGACAGTAGACAAAGTAGGCTTCCGAGAGTAAGGCTGTACACCCCAGGGGGCCACTACAGCCAGGTCTGGTATGAAGAACTGTGATGAAGGACACATGAGTACTAGGCAGTACTAGGAGTGATCCTGTGAAGCCCATGCCACTTTCTACTATCCATCATAGCCTCCTTCCTAGAATCCCTCCCTGACTCTCAGTGCGCTACACTCAGGAAGGGGATGGTGGATGGCTAGGAGATGATTCTCTGCTGTGCTCAGCAGAAGAGGGGAAAAAAGGAGTGTACCTGCTCTAAGAGAATATGCACTCCATTTTTGTAGCAGGGAAGTCAGCACTGGGGACACCTCCCTAGCCCTGAATAACTGGTGGTTTGGTGATCACCTCTCAGTTTTTCAGACAGAGAAGACTATGGCACTAGGTCCTCTAATAAGTCACTCAGCACCATATAAGGTATCAGTGCTGAGATAGATGGTACCATGGAGGTATTTGAGACTGAGGTGGCAGGTACCAAGACTATTATCACAGAAATACTAGGAGCTGAGGCTCTAAATATCAGGGCACACTGTGCTGGAGTCAGTATCAAAGAAAGTGTGGTCAGCTGATTAAGAGGATAACTCATGTGATGTCTTGTAAGTTGGTACTAGGGTACAGGAATGGGTCTTCTGAGCTTTTGACCCTTATTGTATAAGTCCAAGATGTGGCATGCAGCTGATAAGCCTTCTATCTCTTGCCAAGTGCCAAGGGAAGTGACCTTAACATAGGCTCTTCACTGCAGATGTGCTCCTTTCTGCGGGTCAGACAGATGAATAGGGACTCTGAATAGATATGACCCAGGAGCTCAGAATGGAATCATGGCTCCCTGGGGCAGTGACCCAACATCTGATATCTGGTTGTAGTCTTCCTCTAGGAGTTTAGCATTGACTTGTTTTGGAGGAAAAGTTTCAGTCTCGCCTCCCTCGCTCTCTAGATATGTTTGGGAAAAGCGTGACAGATAGAACATCACTCCAGGAAATATATTTCTCCAAGACAAAATAGGCATCAGGAGCTCCCACCATTAATGAACATTGAAGTATCACATAAAGGACATATCTTATATCTTGGTACTTAGTTCTAGTGTCCTTGTACAGGGGGGGGAGTTAATATATAATGAAAAAGAACTAAACTACACTATAAATCTTTCATTTTTAATAAACAAGACTAAGTAAATCGCACAGCGTGCAGAATAAGTGGACAGCAAGATTTCTATCTTGCTGCCATAGGCAGTAAAAACGGAGACAGCTGGGCCCACTCTGCCCTGTATGCCATTGATGGGGTGCTGCAAGGGAACTTAGGGAAAAGACATGGCCCCAACTGATGCTGGCCAAAAGAATCCATCTCTTGTGCATGCACACCAGGGAATGAAATCAGTGTAGATCACCACTCGAAGAGCCTGGGCATTCAGCCATGCTAAAATGGTCTCTTGTTTGTATTGCCCTGTAATGTGCAAGGAGCATGTTCCCTAAAGAGCCTCTTAAATGACATTAGACTGCAAATCCCAAGCGCTTGTTCATCCCATGCTCATTTCATATCTCATGCTTTGTACGAAATCAGTGTCAATGCTTCCTTGTTTTTTTAAAGTATCACCTCTCATTTTGTAATGTACAGTATGATTACTTACACTCGTACAGAAAATTCTTAATTGCTCAACAAAATACATAATGCTTTCTAAACACTGTACTGATTTGCATTAGCATGCAAAGAAAGCTGCACAGGAGGGTATCAATGGACACTTTTAAAATCTGTAGTTTCAAAGATGTGGCTTCATAGTTTTCTGTTTTATAGAGGAATTTCCTCCTTAGAGCATTCATGAGCCATTAGTCAGATGAACAGGTCTCAGGCTAACCTAGCAGTGGGACCCATGATGCACTTTTCTTTCCTGCCACCAGCTCTAATGGATGAAAGTAGATTGACAGTAGCAAAGAGCAAATCTCAAAGTGTCCAGGAGTTCAGTGAAATACAGGTGAACATCCACGGTTTTAGAGGCATATATAAAGCTTATTTCCACATATTTGACTTGAAAATCTTCAAAAATAGGTTGCTTCTCCTTCATTTCAGACATAAGAAAGTGAACAGCCTTTTTCTTAGGCACCAGTCTGTGCAGAACAGCACCTACAAAAATGGCTACCCTGTACAAATTTGATTTGAGTTTTGGATCAGTTCTTATTGTACTAAAGCTGATTTACCCATCCCTCAATGTCATAGTAAATTGCAACCATTAAGAGATGAAGTATGGATGTGCCTGTTAGCAGGTATACTTCAGAAAGAAACATTGACAGGACAGGTGTGCTTTTGAGAGAAAATCCTCCTCTCCCCCCCCACCATCCACAATTCAATCAAGCATGCTTTTATGCAGTTATCTTCATTGTACTTTAGCCTTTACCCAAACAAAGGAAGAATTCTATGTATTCGGAGGTAAAGTCTGAACAACAGTTTATATGGGATCAATGCAAAAGGCTCCAATAGCCATGTTATGGAAGCCTTTATTATTCAGTTTTCATAACCTCTAAACATCTTGTTTGTTTGAATATAGCCCTCTCTGAGGTAAGTGCTTAGCTCCAGACCTGCCACTGGAGTGCTTAGCTCCAGACCTGTCACTATCTCAGAACAGAATAACAAGTTCTATTAAACATTTTAGAAATACACCTTCCAGAAACATGGGTAGAATACAATCAAACGGCCGCACACCCTATATAACAGGTTGGTAAAAGCTTGGAGTATTAATATGCCAATCCTAGCCATAGGTATTCCATGTTTTATTTCCCAGATGCACCAGCAACATCTCTGTTCAAGTAGAAATTGTAAGTACATGTCTTCAGCATACATCACAAAAATAAAGTGATAGATCCTAAAATATATATTGTCATTGTCGCTTATTTTTTTTAAGAGAATGCACATATAAGGGGGGGATATCTGTTCCTTAAGAATGGATTATAAAATAAAATATGATAAGGAAAAGGATATTAACATCAAATATCCTCCTACAGACGATGTATAATAGGGTTGACAGGAATGACTTTGTTTGATTCTATTTACTCTCTTTCTTTAAAGTTAACCATCCCAGGAAACAGAAACTATTCATTTATAAGCAAGGTCAGGTAAAGAGAGATTGAGCTGACCCATACCACATTGCCCTAACAACATAGTCTTCAACCTTCCCAGAGTTCTCTCTCTAGGAAGATCATTTCTATGACAACCACCACACAGGATTGTTGCATTTCAATTTGCACCACCAGTCAAGCAAAGACAAAAGGAAATACATGGTTTTCAAGACCTTGCACAAAGGGTTGAACATTTAAAGAAAAATACATTTTCATCAAGGAAAATGCTTTTCCTTTGTTCTTTGAAATCACCACATCAGTCAGTTCTAGAAATATACCCCCTCCCCATACAATTTCTCTTTCTTCTTGGTTTGCTGCCTCTCTTTTTTCTCTTTGGTATTTTCTTATATCTTAGTATCAGTTTAAAAAAAAACTTTCTAAAATAAAGTCACTAGCAAAAAAAGTATGAACATGATCAACACTGATAAAAGATTACAGATGGGTCAAATTGTCAGGAAAAACAGAATAAACTTCACCATGATGCAAAAGGTCAGAAAGGTACGAAGAACAATAATTTAGGAACTATGGAGGCAACGTTGGTAAATTTTACTATAGTGGGTGATACATTTCCAATTTTTAAGTTGCACCTGAAATGTATCATTTTTGCTAAACAAAGCATTATCAAACTCCTGATGTTTCAGTATTGCTGTCACTTTTGGCTAATGTTGCTTTTCTGTTTCTTAAATCATGCCCACCACAGACCTTCCTTCCCGTTGGCCTAAAAAAACCTACATATATTCCCCTTGGCCCCTATAGTCAAGACAACCAGGTAACTTAAGGCATAACTTGATCCACTCTACCTGTTTTCTCTGAGCAACCAGTCCTAGGACCAACATAACTTTGTGGATGATAAAGTAACCTCAAGGGAATTAAAAGCGGTCAGCACCCCACAAAATATTTTTTTTACTTAAGACCTGGGGGTCTGAATAATGAAGAATGTAAAAAAGAGCGGGAGGTGTGTGAAGACAAATCATTATTTCCAAAATTTTGCAATTTACAACATTTTGACCAACTTTAATGAGACGACATTAAATCTTTTAGGATATTGTGTACAAGTATGTGGGTGCATATTTTTCCTCCTTTGTGCTTGGGTCTTATACAATTAATATTACAAGTTTATTAACTAAGTATCGGCCCAATTCTGCAAGTGAACTGCAAAGACTTAAAAATGCTTATCAGGATCCGACCCTGGTTTTGAAAAGTTGCTTATTTTAAGCATCTATATACCCCACAATCATACAGTTGATAGTCAAGCAGCAATTAATCTCACTCATAGAATCACCTAGTCAATCAGTCACAGACTTAGGTCAACTAAGAAAACTATTTTATATAATATTTTCAGTCAGTGTCATCCTGTATAAAAGTGCAAACAATTTTTTTAAATTGTGCTTGGACTTATTTATAGACTGAAAAAATTATAAAAAAAACCCTCATTGTTACATCGATACAATAGAACTTTCCAATTGTTGTCCTCTAACTGATGTAAAATTCAATAAATTGTTGCAGTAAAGTTCAGTACAATTAATACAAATGAAGTGCAATAGAGAGGGACAAAAAGAAACACAATTCTCTCATCATCTTGAAATTTTAGTGAATTCCAGATCAATGCAAGCATTGCCACCATGGTGTTTAATTGTTTTATCCTATGCTGTTTCATACACCAGAACTTCAATTATACCAAATTATTATAGCACCTGCACAAGGTTTAAAATGAAATTCCAAGTAAATCTGAAAAGACTACAATTGCTGCACAAAGCTTTGTGAGCAAAGCCATGTAGCTTCCCTTTGCTAGTTATCTTTCCTGGAACACTGCTGAGATGAAGAGAGAAAAGAAGGTATGTGTCAAATATCCACATCAGCCAGTACTTCTTTACCATTTTTTAAATGGAGGGAACATTTTCAAACATTTCACAAAATATAAGTTCATTTGGAAAATATTAACATTAAGAACAATAAATTTTAAATGGCAGCTATAACTCTTCTTCAATAATGCTATTTATCACTGAGCAGAGAGGGTTTTTCAATATATGTCAGACAGCCTCATTTCCATTCTTGCCTCATTAAACATGGATATGAGAGAAAATCATGAAGCACATTTCTCTGAAGAATCAATTTCTTTGGATAAATTAACTAAATGGTAGTAATAATATTGGCAAACATCGACCTGCCCCTCAAAAGTCAAATGCCTGTACTTCAGGGTTAAATAGATAAAAAGTTTGGGTCATTAAAGAACACATTTTTGTATTTGTTTATTTTATATCAAGAATGAAATTTCATAGCATGTGTCTCTAGATAATGGGCCCCGACCAGCCCAGCTGTCTGCTCATACTCCAAGATGCAATACATTCAAGTATCCCTATTCATGCTCACCCAGGTCAAGCTCCAGGAATTAGAGATGAGAGAAATATTGTGCTTGAATCTCCAATGTATTTAGTATCAGTCTTGATTTGTTTGATCTGCACATACGAGCCCTGGTTCTCTCGATTTTTGTATACATTTGAGAACTTTACATTGTAAAGGTTTTGGTTAAACAATTGTGTTCTCTCTTGGCATCCATATGCATTTAAAAATCTATGGACCAGGATTTTTAGAAGTGACTAATGATCCTATATGCCTCCATTTTTGGGTGCCCAACTTGAGACACACCTAAAAGGGGTTGATTTTCAGAAAGTGCTGGGCACTACCCTATGAAAATCAGGTTCATTTACGATGTCCATCCTTTGTATATCTATGTTTTTATGGCTAATGGATTGTAACTTTCAGACAGAAAAAGTGGCCATACAAGTGTAAACTGGGAACACAGCCAGCCCTGTGGTTGTCTGAACTCAAGATTAACAACAACATCAACAAAAAAGGATAAATCAATTTGGAATTTTGGAAAATTCCAATCAATGCTACTAGTGATTTTGGGTGCCCAATTTGAAATGCCTTAAAGGCCACGGATTTTCAAAAAGTGCTGAGCACCTGCTCTATAAAACCTTTTATGATTTTTTTTTAACGATACCAACATATATTCAAGATTAACTGTAGTCTGGGATGAAGACTGTGGTCAACAACTTTGCTCTTCTGGCACAATGAAATGTTCTATCACAAAGGTGAAGTTTGTGCTGGAGACTGAACTTTCTTGGGGGCTGACCGTAGGCCTGTGTGGAACAAACTCCCATAGGAACTAAGGACCATCACAAACCTCACCACCTTTCACTCAAAGTGCAATTATAAAAAAAAATCCAAAAATACCCCACTTGACTACACACACTTCTCCCCTTGGTGAGAGGTTGAGAAAAAATAAACACCTGTCAGATGTTAGTTATATTGCTTAATGCGCTACTGGAATGTGTTCAGATACTATGGTGATAAATATACAAGATCCTACACAGAATACAATTAAAGTATCTGATACTGGACCAGCAATATGTGGGTGTCAGTTTTGAAAAGCATGGCCCTCGGCCAAAGAAAAGCTCAAAAAGACAACTGAAGCAGAGAAAGGCTTCAATATCACTAGATCTCTGTCTTCTCAACCCTACATCCCACTCCCACATCCCCAAACCTCTAATCTGAAGTACTGTCCAGTGGTTCAGACCATGGTAAGAGGCCAATATTAGACAAACAGGAGACAATGCATTGTGAGCTCCTTGGGTACCTACACCACTTGTGGGCAGATTTCCTTATTGTGACACTAGCAGACCAGGTAAGATCTCATGCCAAGAAGTGGTATATAATAAGATGGCTTGCCCCATAGGCTGGAGAGCCTGAGGCTAAACCAACCCTGAATGAGCCCCTTCTTTTTCTAATTACCAATGCCTTCGCCCCTTGTCAGAATATTCATTCACTGACAAATGCATAGCTGGAAACTAGTCTGGCTCACCTGTGTGTTAGTATTATTGAAATAGATATTAGAATTCTAAGAATGTGTTTAGACTTTAAGAGATACTTGTAGGATGCTGAATTCATTAATCCTACTTATAATATCTGTATCCCATATTATAAGGTAATGTTTAAACATTTGCTCTTTAACTATAAAAATGTTTACTAAGACTGTAAATCCCCCATAGTCCGGGGAGAAACATTACCAAGTGTGAAAGGCTAGTTTATCACAAGAGGTTATCTCCTCCCCAACAAAAGAATGTCTACAGACATTAGACAAGCCACTTTGGACAAAAGACTTTGTTGATTGCTTTCCCCACACTCCTGAAGAGGGTACTGGGAAGCCCGCACAAATCCCTGTCTCATCACAACTTGAATGCTGGGGAAAGGAAAAAAAGATGCCTGTCAAAGAGAAATTGAGATCCCTGTGATGCTTGAACTCTGAGGAGTGACAATTTCTAAGCATAAGCAAGGGATCTCCAGCTGTTTGTCTTGAGTTAACCCTAAAGTTTGCTTATTATAGAAGTTTCTATTAACTTTTAGAAACTAATACTGCAACTCATTTGTGTATGCTACTGGTTTTAACCTTGTAAATAACTCACATTTCTTTTTCTTAATTAATCCTTAGTTAGTTTAGTATAGGATTGGCTACAAGCATTGTCTTCAGTGTGAGATGTAAGGTGAAAATTGACCAGGAGTAAATTGACCTTTGGGACTAGGAGTAATCTTATTGTTTTGTGATCTTTGGTGTAAAGTGACTGTCTATCACAGTCAATCTTGCCTGGGTGGCAAGATAAAGCAAAATGCCCAAGGGAGCTGTCTGTGACTCCATGTTAAGGCTGTATAGTACCTGAAGAGCTTAGACTTGTTACTTGGTTTATGAAATTTAAGCATAGAACTCACAACCAGTTTGGGGTTTGTGCCCTGCTTCTTAACAGTCTGTCCTGAGGTTGGTATTTTTGCTCATGAGCCACTCCAGTCAGTGTCACACTTATATTTTACAAAAGCCTAAGAGCTAAAAGAACATGAGCATTTATCCCTCCTCCTGCCCCCACCCCCAATGGTCTGTCCCTACAACCCACTATGTTTTCTTCAGCTCTTCCCTACCAGAAGCCTGAGGCGATTCCCACCTCTCACTGACATTCTCCCTGTCTCTACCAAAATTAGTGACTGATAGATGGGCACTTGAGAACTTCGTAACATGCTACAAATTAAGAGCCCTTCTTCATACCTTCTCTACAGCTGCTCACCCTGTGCAGTGTTGTGGATTCTCTATTGGGTATCTTCAGTATCCCCCTGCTAATGGATTAAATTTATGTTGTAAGAAAAGCAGACCAGATTCTTTGCAAGACTGTAAGCTCTTTGGGACCGGGCCATCTTTTTATTATGCATTTGTAAAGTGATTAAGACAATGGAGATCTGGTCCCTGACTGGGAACATTAGGTGCTACGTCAATACAAATAATAGTATTACCAATATAGATTTTATCTGACAAAGAAAGAAAGAAAGAAAGAAAGATAGTCATTTAAACTAGACTAGGTTTAGGGCAAGTTCGTATACCTTTTTTAGTACGGTAATAAAAACTGAAAATAGAACATTTACTATATGGCTAAAATATACTGTGTGTGAGAGAGAGAGCGCGCGAAGACATCAATCAAAGGTAAAGGTGTTTATGGACATTGATGTATGGAGTAACTAAAATTTTGGGCTCAATAACTCAATCAAAAATTTACTACTTTTTTAATTAAGAGGCATAGATGTGGCCTGAACTCATTTAAAGTTTTTACAGTGTTAAATACTGTACTTGTTTTACATTAGTCTTCATTGATAAATCATCCTGTATATCATCTACTTTATGAAGTTACCTTTGTTTTCCACTGCAACACTTTAAAATTATTATTTTATGCTATAAATGAGATTTGAGAACTCTTACTATATTCAATTTGTAAAGCTGAGTGAATGAATCACGATAGAAGAATTTATTCACCTCTATTCACAGTCAGATTGTGAGTCTCAAAATAATTCATTCAAAATTAATTTAAGTTGCAAATAACTTTCATTCATTTTAGCTTGTTTGATCTATGTTGCTTTCCTGTAATTGGTCACATAAGGCAGTGGATCTCAACCAGGGGTCCAGGGCCACCTGGGGAGGCAACGAGCAGGTTTCAGGGGCTCTTCCAAGCAGAGCTAGTTAGATTCACTTGGGCCCAGGACAGAAAGCCAAAGCCTCACTGCAAGCGGCTCAAGTTTGGGGCACTGAGCCCTTCCAGCAGGGGCTGAAGCCAAAGCCTGAGCAATGTAGCTTCGGTGGAGTCCCTGTGGCTTGGGGCCCCAGACAAATGCCCTGCTTTCTACCCCCTAACACTGCCCTGGCTTTTATATGCAGAAAACCAGTTGTTGTGGGACAGGTGGGCTGTTGAGTTTTTATAGCATGTTGGGGACCCCTGAAATAAGGCATACAATATTGTTTCTTTACAGCAATGGGATGGCTGTAACTCTTGTAGTCAAGTCTCTGGTCTAAATCCTTACAGAAAGGGATTTTAATGTTCGGGGAGTAATAGAGCATGTAATCTTTAAATTGTCTTATCTGTGCTAATATTAAATCAAACCACAAGTCTGTGGAAAGTAAACAAAAAAGGGGCATCAAACAAAGACAAAATGACTGTGATATTGCATACGATTTATTCAGAAGAGGAATTCAAAATACCATCTTTGCATTGGGTATTCTAGCATAATTAATTACTTTTAATATTAAATGTCAAGATCTCAGTGGTGCCTGTTAGATTGAAGGGAGCAGTTCTCATAGAATCAAACTGACGCAAGGCTTGAAAAAAAAAAAAGAAAACAAATAAAACCCCTTTGTTTTTTATGTCTATTCAATGCAGCCCAATAGACTTTACTCAGGTAAAATTGATTACACTTTGTAAGGGTACGTCTACACTACAATAATAAACACCTGCAGAATCAAGTCTCAGAGCCAGGGTCAGCTGATTCAGGCTCACTGGGCTCAGGCTATAGGTCTTTAAAAAAAGACAACTATGCAGTGTAGACATCTAGATTCAGGCTAGAGCCCAGACCCTGAGACCCCATGTGGGCAAGGGTGAGGGTCTCAGAGCCTGGGCTCCAGGTCAAGCCCAAACATCTACACTGCGATTTTTAGCCCCTTAGCCTAAGCCTCATGAGCCCAAGTCAACTGACCTGGGCCAACTGCGGCCATGCTGTGGGTCTTTTATTGCAGTGTAGACATACCCTTAGGCCTTGGCTACACTTACCCGCTAGTTCGACAGCTGGAAATCGAACTTCTGGGTTCGACTTATCGCGTCTAGTCTGGACGCGATAAGTCGAACCCGGAAGTGCTCGCCGTCGACTGCGGTACTCCAGCTCGCCGAGAGGAGTACCGCGGAGTCGACGGGGGAGCCTGCCTGCCGCGTGTGGACCAAGGTAAGTTCGAACTAATTCGAACTAAGGTACTTCGAACTTCAGCTACGTTATTCACGTAGCTGAAGTTGCGTACCTTAGTTCGAATTAGGGGGGTAGTGTAGACCTGGCCTTAGTAACTATACGGTGAACAAATATTTCATAATGGGCTTTTCAATCTATCAAAGAAAGGTATAACATGATCCAATGGCTGGAAGTTGAAGCTAGTGAATTCAGATTGGAAATAAGGTGAACATTTTTAAACAGTGAGAGTAATTAACCACTGGAACAGTTTACCAAGGATCATGGGGGGAATTCTCCATCACTGACAGTTTTAAATTAAGCCTGGATGGATTTTTTTCTAAAAGACATGATCTAGGCACTATTTGGGGAAGTTCTATTGCCTGCTTTAGACAGGAGAAGGGGACAAACTTTGAGGATGCAGTGAAAGTGAGTGTTGCACCCACAGCACTCAGCACCTATTGCAGCTACCAAGATGTGCCATACAGCACTGGAAGAAGGGGCTATAGGAAGCCTGACCTCTCTGGCAGAGAGCTATCAGTGAAAACTGCAAGAAGGCAGGCAGTTGGCCCTGAGGGAAAGGGAAGTCTGAGGAGTGTCAGGCATCTTGACAAGCCATCATGGTGAGCAAACTGAAAGCAAATTGAGCTAAAGTACTTGTGGCACCTTAGAGACTAACAAATTTATTAGAGCATAAGCTTTCGTGGGCTACAGCCCACTTCTTTGGATGCATATAGAATGGAACATATATTGAGGAGATATATATACACACATACAGAGAGCATGAAAAGGTGGGAGTTGTCTTACCAACTCTGAGAGGCCAATTAAGTAAGAGAAAAAAAAAATTTTGAAGTGATAATCAAGATAGTCCAGTACAGACAGTTTGATAAG
The DNA here is from genome assembly GCF_013100865.1 of Trachemys scripta elegans. Classification (NCBI taxonomy): domain Eukaryota; kingdom Metazoa; phylum Chordata; order Testudines; family Emydidae; genus Trachemys; species Trachemys scripta. Next base: position 132,869,298 of record NC_048299.1, on the reverse strand, counting down.
AAGTGTGAGAATACTTACAAGGGGAGATAGATTCAATGTTTGTAATGGCTCAGCCATTCCCAGTCCTTATTCAATCCTGAGTTGATTGTATCTAGTTTGCATATCAATTCCAGCTCAGCAGTCTCTCGTTGGAGTCTGTTTTTGAAGTTTTTCTGTTGTAAGATAGCCACCCGCAGGTCTGTCATTGAACGGCCAGACAGATTAAAGTGTTATCCCACTGGTTTTTGAGTATTATGATTCCGGATGTCAGATTGGTGTTCATTAATTCTTTTGCGTAGAGACTGTCCGGTTTGGCCAATGGACACAATGGACACAAATCTGCATGCATGCATGCATCTGAAGAAGTGAGCTGTAGTCCACGAAAGCTTATGCTCTAATAAATTTGTTAGTCTCTAAGGTGCCACAAGTACTCCTGTTCTTTTTGCGGATACAGACTAACACGGCTGCTACTCTGAAACCTGAGCTAAAGTGTTTGCGGAAGGGCAAGGGGCGAAGGCACTGGTAATTAGAAAAAGAATGGGAAAAAATGTTCTTTCAAGTACAACTTGTCATGGGGTGGGCAAGGTTCTAAAGCAGGGGACAAGAGGAGAGAAGGGATATGTAATAAGTTGGCTTGCCCCATGGGCTGGAAAGCCTGAAGCTAAGCCAACCCTGAATGAGCCCCGCCTGAAAGTAATCAGGTGATTTCCATTTAAAAAGAGCAGGAAATTACAGTGAAGGGAGACACTTCAGGAAGCTGTGGCAGAGCCTGCAGAGAGAGTGAAGAAAGCTCTCCAGCAGGGAAGCCTGGGAAAAAGAAGAGAAAGCTTGTGTTATGTGGACTTACAACCCCAAAACATCCATGTGTTTTATTTACAGTTTGCTATTAATAAATTCCAATAAGTGGTTTTGCCCAAGAAAAAACCTGAAGTGAAGTTTATTTGAACAGTCCAAGAGGGAACACTGAGGCAGAATGTCTGCAGCGTGACCATAGGGCACAAGGGAATGCACAGCAGGCAGCCAGCCCAGTTACAACAACCAAATCTGAAGTTACAACAAAGTGCAACAGAGCTAACGTTTTGAAATTGTCAATGTTTTCACACTTCCATTGTAAAACTAAGGCTCTGATCCTACAATTGATACCCTGTAGGAAGACAAGGGCACCAAAATGGAGACATACTGAAGTTAATGGTGCATCCTCTGAGCTCCGCAGTTCACCTGTGTGCTATCAGTTGCAGGATCAGGGCGTGAACTTCTATTTAGCATGATCCAGCACAAAAAGATAGAGATATGTTGTTATGTTAGACAGCATCTTAGTAGCATTCACAAATAAACTCAGCCAAAAATGGCCTCTTATCAGTATTTCCTAAAACAAAAAAATAAGCTTTCCATAGAACACAAGGAAAAACAAACTATGTGCCAATAGGACAGGTTGCATCTGGTTTAGTACAGCATTTCTCAAATGCAGCCACTGTGGCTGCATGTGGCCACCAGGGACTTTTCTTTTGGCCATAGCCTCCTGGGTGATGATAGGGAGAGGGCAAAGCAGCCCCCCCCCCTCCCCCCCACAGGGCTGCCAGCAGTGGTTGGGCCCTGCCCACCTCTGGAGACACAAAAACTGGAGGAGTAGGCAGCCAGTGAGTTCCAGACCTTTTCAGGGCTGGTGGGTCAGGCTTCAGCCCTTGGGTGGCAGGCTCCAGCCCCGGGGCTTCAGGCTCTGTTTCCTGGCTGTACAGTGGTGGGCTCTGGCCCCAAGGCCACCCCCCCCATCCAGTGCAGTGCCCCTGGCCCCCGCTGCTTCCATATCCACCTACCCATCCAGAACTTGCCGGGGCTGAGTAAGTCTGCTGTGAAAAGTGATATCTGTATGTTTGTTAATATCACTTTTCACACAGATTTAGTAACTAGCATGCCTTGGGGAAAAAAAAGCAACCAAAAAAAAGCAAAAGACAAGAACATACAAAGCACCTTATTTGTGTTTCTATTCTGTTTAGGTCCAGTAAAGAATAGAGACAACTGTACATTATTTTTATTATTGAGTCTGGAAAAAAATCCTACGTAAATAAATTACAATGATTTGGATATGGATATGTGCATATTTATTTGTTTTTCCCTAAAGTTAATTAAGTATTTCAGAAAAAATTGTCAGAGTGGCCACCAGCAAGAGATGGTGGCCACACTCTGAGGCCACCAAAAAAATTGTTGTGAGAACCCCTGGTTTAGTAGCTTTCAGAAGCTTTCCCTTATAAAGTATATTAGAAATGAAAAATTTGTGCTCACAGCATACTGCAGATACAGATATGGCATCTTCTGATATTAAAAGTCAGTGCATAAAAAAAGAGGTGAAGCCAGAAATAGCCCCAAATACCCAGAATTTTTCAAGACAAGCATACACCAATTTAGATAAGTGACTTATGGGACATTGCAAGACTAAAATCACATTGAAACACAAGGTGGGGGAGGTAATATCCTCTACTGGACCAACTTCTGTTGGTGAGAGACCACAGAAGTTGGTCCAGTCAAAGATATTACCTTACCCACCTTTCTCTCTGATATCCTGGGACTGACAAGGCTACCAGAATATCACATTGGTCTAGCACAGGAGTCTCAAACACACGGCCCGGGGACCGCATGCGGCCCATGGGGTTATTTTCTGCGGCCCGCAAGCTCCTCGCAGCCCCCCGGCCCTTCCCCAGCGTTTACCTAGAGCGGCTCCAGCCCAATGCGCACTGGGGGCAGGGCATGCTCCCCGCCTGCCTGCCCTGCTCCCGCGTCGCTCCGGGAAGCCGACGGAACTTGGGGAATGAGGGGCGCAGGGGTGTGTGTGGCTGTTGCTTCAGGCACCGCCCCCAGCTGCTCCCATTGGCCGCGGTTCCCTGTTCCCGACCTCCTGCTGCACCCGGCATCCCTCCTGCACCCTGACTCCCTGGCCTGAGCCCCCTGCTGCACCCTGACTGGTCAAGCTTTAAACCACCGTGCACTCCTCCTGCATCCCAACCCACTGCCCTGAGCCCCCTGCTGCACCCCGACCCCCAGCCCTGAGCCCTCTGCTGCACCCGACCCCCTGCTCTGAGCCCCCTGCTGCACCCCGCACCCCAACCCCCTGCCCTGAACCCCCTGCCGCACCCTGCACCCTGACCCCCTGCCGCACCCCACACCCAAACTCCCTGCCCTGAGCCCCCGCCACACCCCACACCCCTCCTGCCCCCCCTGGGGGCAGGGAGGGTGCGGAGTTGGGGGTGGAGATTTCAGGGAAGGAGTTGGAATGGGGGCAGGGAAGGGGTGGGAAGAGCCGGGGCAGGAGTGGAGCCTCATGGAAGGGGTGGAGTGGGGGCGGGGCCAAGGGCAGCATGGGGGAGGTGTCAGTAAATGCGGCCCTAGTCCTCATGTGGCCCTCGTGGTCATTTGAGTTTGAGACCCCTGGTCTAGCTTGAGGCTCTTTATACAGCTGGAACAGCACTTATCACAAACCCCTAATTTAAGCTGCTTTTAATTTGTTTTACTCACGTAATAAATATTTGAGCTAAAATGTCTAATGTTTGTGCTCAGCCAATAGAAGAAATTGTTTGAAGAAAACTACATTTGCCTGTTACTGTTAATTTATCCATATTAAAGTTTTTCAAACTTTTTTGCACTTAGATAATTCGACAATGGCTTGTGTTTTTAAGTTTCCATAATTGCCATGGACTTTATTAATAGATTAACACAAAGATTGGAGTCTTACCTAAACTTTAAGATGGCACAATTAAGAGCAATGGGATGAAACTAAGAATGGGGTCGTGTAGATAGAATATACTTCCAGACAGCATGATGTACTGTAGCAACACAGGACATGCAATCTTAATAATCAATACACTTTATCATATATCATTTATTCCCCCATCCCATTTGGGGATCATTATCATGAGATAAGGTTCATATATTGTAGTTTTTTCTGCTCTTACTACAATTACTGTAACCTTTTCAACATTCCATCATGTTTGTTTCTCACAGGTCGTCAAGGCCATGAAAGGGAAGAACAATAATACCCTGATAGCCCAATTATATACAGAACACTGAAAAGGTCAACACAGCAAGTGCAGTACAAAACTGTCTTTCAATTTCAGGATAATTTTCATCTAGTGATCCTTGGATGTTGCGAGTCTAGACACAGCCAATGTTGTCATTAGAAGAAAGTGTAATATCACTCTGGTATCTCATTCTTTTAAGTTACTGTAATTTTATTTCCATTATTCTCTAGTAACTCAATAGCAGTACAACAAAACTTTATGTAATTTTTTAGAGCTCAAAACAATTTAGCTTATTTTGATTTTGATCATTTGTCATGTTGCGTACTGTATTTTCCTTTCTTTAAACAAATATTGGTATTTGGCTTGTAATGAATTCAGTCTCTGCAATATCTCAAGAATAACATCAGATGTGTCAATTATTTTCAGTTTCCAGTGAGTAAGTTATTTTACTTGCTTGTTTCTATGATAAAAGCCCACATTGCTCTGTTTTTTTATTTTCTTTTTTAACTCACACTCACTCTCATATTGTAGCCAAAAGCTTCTAAATTTTGTAAAAAACTCTTGATGTGGAATTGCAAATTTCAACTGATGTGGTTTAAAGCTTGACCAGTCATAAATATAGCACTACAATGATGAACATATCAAAACTGGAAAATAAACTGCCATCCATCACAGAATTAGGGTGATGTTAGTTAGTCCTTCAAGTTTCCCCATTGGTTTTAATATGTTAGATTATCTAGAGCTGGTGGAAAGTTTTCATTCAAATAGGGATGTGTACACACACACGTTTTGAGTTGCAATGCAAATAGTCTCCTCATTTTTGTATCAAAATCCTGCCCATTTTTTTCTGTAAATGCATAAATGGGAAAACTATACAACATCTTCTCAGCTAAATGCTTTTCCGATGGGATCGGGGGTGCCCCAGCCCCTTACCATGCCGCTTACCCCTCTCAGATGTTCCATTCTATATGCATCCGAAGAAGTGGGCTGTAGCCCACGAAAGCTTATGCTCTAATAAATTTGTTAGTCTCTAAAGTGCCACAAGTACTCCTGTTCTTTCTGCGGATACAGACTAACGCGGCTACTACTCTGAAACAAGTACTCCCATTCTTTATACAGAATAAGATGGCCCTCTTTTGCTCCAATATAAATATTACACACTTAACACATAAGAATAAACAAGAGTAATGTGTTCTTTACAAACATAGGAAACATTCGAACCACAATCAGAGGGGTAGCCGTGTTAGTCTGTATCCATAAAAACGAGGAGTCCAGTGGCATCTTAAAGACTAACAGATTCATTTGGGCATAAGCTGTTGTGGTCAGGGCCGGCTCTAGGTTTTTTGCTGCCCCAAGCAAAAAAATTTTTTTTGCTGCCCCCCACCCGCACCCCCTGCCGCCCCAGCACTGGGCTCCCCACCAAACGTGGGATCCGCTATCAGCACACGGCGGCCAAGCCCTGGCCCAGCCGTGACTCTGTCCCCATGCAGGTGGAGCTGCTGGGTGGTGCGGAGTGGGAGTACTTCCAGGTGGCAGTACGGCTGCGGGGTGGTGCGGAGAACACGGCCCCTCCCTGGGCTTTGCGGCACTGCCGGTGGCCAAGGTGGATCAGTTCGTGCTCACCGCCCTCACCCCTGACATGCTGGTAGCCAAGGACCTGGAGAGCCCCCTGGACCTGCTGCTCTTCAGCCTCACCGCGCCCTGGCCCAGCCCCGGCGGGCGGGAAGGCAAGGATCTCCGGCTGCGGGGCTACCTGCTCAGCACCGACGAGCCCAGCCGGCCGCTCACCTCTTCACACACTCCAGGAGCCCCTCTCACCGCCGCCGCAGCCCGGGCTTGGCTCCAGGGGACCCCACTTCCCTCCCTCCCCGGCTCCTCACACACTCTGGGCAGGGCTGCCCAGAGAATTCAGGGGGCCTGGGGCAAAGCAATTTCAGGGGCCCCTTCCATAAAAAAAAGTTGCAATACTATAGTAACATGTATTTGGAAATGTAAAAAATAACTAGTGAAATAGATTCAAAAATTAATTTGTAATAATTTGAAAATACACTAAATACATTTAAAAACATTAAATGCCTTAATGGTATGTATACATTTGCAATTACATAATGGGCTGTTGCTGGGTGATGGTGATGGTTGGTGCCAATGGGCTGTTGCTGCCTGGGGGTGGTGCTGCTGTTGCCCAGGGCTGGGTGGGGAGCTGGGCTCTGGGTTGGGGGGTACTTGGCTCACAGGGGCTGGGCTCAGGGCTGTGGGGAGATGGGGTCAGGGGGTGTCCGCTCAGAGAGGCTGGGCTCGGCGCTGGGGGGCAGGGGGGGGGGGGGGAGTGGGGTTGGGGGGTGTCCGGCTCAGAGGGGCTGGGCTCGGAGCTGGGGGTCAGGTCTGTGGGGGATGGGATCGGGGGTGCCCCGACCCCTTACCATGCCGCTTACCCCTCTCCCAAATATCGCTGCAGCCGCCTGGTGTCTCCAGCGGGGCCTGAGTTCCCGCCGCTCGGCCGCAGCTTGCAGCCCCGTCCCCTTACTGGCCGAGATGCCGGGGGATGGGGGAAGACGGAGGTGGGGGGAGCCTTGGACATACCCGGGGTCTAGGGCAAATTGCCCCACTTGCTCCCCCCCCCGAACGGCCCTGACTCTGGGAGCCCCTCTCGCCTCCACCGCAGCCCGGGCTCGGCTCCAGGGGGCGCCGCTTCTCTCCCTCCGCGCTCCTCACACACTCCGGCAGCCCCTCTCGCGGCCGCTGCAGCCCAGGCTGCGGCGGTGGCTAGAGGGGCTCCCGGAGTGTGTGAGGAGCAGCGGGGGGGAAGGGAAGGGAAGACTCAGCGCAGCAGGGGCAGCAGGACCCCATCTCCCTCCCTGCATCCCGGGTGCCGCTTCCTCCCCCCCAACCCGCTCCTCATACACACCGGGAGCCCCTCTAGCCACCGCCACAGCCCGGGCGGCAGCGGCCGCGAGAGGGGCTCCCAGAGTGGCGGGGGGGAAGGGAAGCGGCGGCCAGGATGCAGGGAGGGAGATGGGGTCCTGCTGCCACTGCAGCGCCGAGTCTCCCCAGGGCAGCGCTGTACAGGGCGCCGCCGGGCTGGGCAGGGGGCACGGATCCCAGCTCCCGCTGGCAGGGCGAGTGGCTGGGCCAGGGCCGGCTCCCGGCAATGCCGCCCCAAGCAAAAAAATAAAATAAAATAAAAAAGGGGGGCCGGAATGCCGCCTCTTAGAAAGTGCCGCCCCAAGCACGTGCTTGGAGGGCTGGTGCCTAGAGCCGGCCCTGGTTGTGGGTAAAAAACCCACTCCTTCAGATGCATCTTTACCCACGACAGCTTATGCCTAAATAAATCCTAGTCGTTAAGGTGCCACCAGACTCCTCGTTGTTTTAGTACTGAGTGTGGAGCACTGGTGCTATGTATTTGGCCTGTTCTGCTTGAGAGGCACCCAAGTGAAGGACAAGTTTCAATTTCCATATGGCCTCTCTCAGTCCCAAGTAGTCTAGTCTGAAGCTAATGTAAGCATGGTCACCATGGATAGGATATTTATATGAGTGGCAAGGGGTGCAGCCTACTTGCCAGTAAAAGATAGTGAGAAAAGTTTTCTAGATACTGTTGCTTTGGGTTTATAAGTGCAACCAGTATATTCAAGTGACCCTGAGACTGTCAATCAACTCAGCTCTTTACCTTTCTCAAAATACTTTCCATTTCACTATCTCCATCTTTCCTGAATTTAATAGAAGCCAGCTATCATTTGTCTAGCATCCAGTTTCCTTTAGACAGTGGGATAGCCATTCTCGGTGAGGGATGAGAAAAAACACAAAGCTGAAAATTGTCAGAATACTGATGGGCCTACTCTGTCCTTGGTCTTTCACTTGTTTCTCATGTATTTGTAAAATGTTTTCTTATTACCCTTTATGCCGCTAGCTAGTTTAATCTCATTGTGTGCCTTGGCCTTTCTATTTTTTTAATTTATTCTAGCTTCTACTTTTAGTAGGATTCTGAGTTTCAGGACATTGAAGATCTCCTAGTTAAGCCAGGGTGGTCCCTTACCATAATTCCTTTCTTTCCTACGCATTGAGATATTATTAAGGGCACAAGAGCAAACTGTGTCTTTAAAAAACTGCCCACTCTCCTTAACTCTTTTTTTCCCCTTAGATTTCCTTCCCCCAGAATCTTACCTACCAATTCTCTGAGTTTGCTAAAGTCTGTCTTCTTGAAGAACTTGGTCTTTATTTTGCTGTTTTCCTTCCGACCATTCCTTAGAATTGTGAATTCCATCATTTCATGATCACATTCACCCAATTTGCCGTCCATCTTCAAATTCTCAAGTAGTTCCTCCCTGTTTGTTAGAATCAAATCTAGAACTGCCTCTCCCCTAGTCTTAAACTCCAACTTCTATAATAAAAAGTTGTCTCCAATGCACTCCGAGAACTTGTTGGATAATATGTTTTCTGATGTGTTATTTTACAAATGGATGACTGGGTAGGTCAAGTCCCCCATTAGCACTAAGATCTGTTCTTTGGATGATTTTGTTAGGTATTTAAAATAAGCCTTATCCATGTCTTCTTCCTGGTTAGGTGGTCTACTGACAACCCTCTACCATGACATCACCCTTGGTTGGTTGGTTGGTTTTTTTTTCTCTTTTTATCTTTACCAAGAGAGATTTTCAATAGGTTTGCCTCCCACTTCTCTCTCAATAGCAAATATATACATCTTTGATATACAAGACAACACTGCCTCCCTTTTTTCCCTGGCTGTCCTTTTGAACAAGCTGTATCCTTCTATACCAATATTCCAGTCATGTGAATTATCCCACCAAGTTTCTGTGATGCCAGCATTTTAGCAGCATGTTGTCAGTCTCCTCATGCTGTGAACATATTCACAGTAGCCCCATGAAAGTTCCAAGACTGCTGGTGGAGCAGCTGTTCACTACCCACAGAGACCTTGCTATTACAGAAGATTATTCTGTTTTAAGTTCCTCAGTTGCCCCTTTATAAACATGGGTCTCCATGCAACAGGAATATTTTATACATCAGGGCTTGCTCTCATACACAAATGCACAAGCACACCCATAGTTAAACAGCTGACAGGTTATGCACCAGAAATACCAAACTCCAATTAAATGATATACTCAGGATAAACAGGGGATTCCTAGCCGAAGAAGTTATGCACATCCAATTAAAAATGTACATTTCTCAAGTGTGGGAGTGGGAGGGTAGTTGTCAAACTGCAATCCTAGGATAGAAGGAATTTACAGATTGTCCCTCATGCAGGGGCTGGATCTGTGATTATAAGTGTTATTTGAGGGTGCTCCCTGTCCAATCAGAGCCAGTTAACAATTACAATATATTCATATTCCCCAATATTTCACCATCTCTGGAACTCAGGTAATAAAAAGTACCAGTTTACTAGCTCAGTATATGGAGCCCCATTCTGGAAAGCACTGAACAAATGTAATCCTTATTAAGCATCACCGCTTCAGCCTACTGTACCATAAAGGACTCCCTTGTGGGTCCTGTAAAGGGTGCACCGACTTCAGTGGGACTACTCACATGGACTAGGGATTTGCAGGAACAATCCTATGGTTACTATTGGAACTGAGTGAATAATTCACAATGATGCATTTAAATAATTTAGCTTCTCTTTGTGGATATTCTGTGAGCACAATCAGATCATGATTTCTGCAAATCCATTAATTATGGAGCAAATCCCTGCCCTACACCTCTGTGTCTCAGGGCTTCCTAAGAAAAAGCAACCAGTGTGGCTCCACCTGTTTCATGCAGGATTTGTTGCACTGGTGGCTGTGAAGGAGGGGCACGACTTGAGGAATTTCTGCTACATGGATCCTCCTGTTCTTCATAGATACATAAAGGGCAACAGCAACTACTCCAACCACTGGGCTGCAGTAGCCTTTACAGAGCCACTTCACTGCCTGAAGGGATGGAGAGGGTGGGAGAATTCTTCCCCTTCCTGCACATCCACCCCTGGCCTGGCCTGTGTGCTTGATAGGGTGTTGTACTCTGACTCTGACCTTATGCTATTTAGATGACTATTTTTGAAGGTATTTACTGGATGAACCAATGAACATTCTCGTTATTGAGAAATTCCTCTCCTGGAGTCAGGTG
>NC_048299.1:132819204-132856704 GCF_013100865.1 Trachemys scripta elegans | reverse complement strand
GCATATGTTGCCTGTTACCATGACCTTGACTTCCAATTTTATAATTTACCCTTGGGTGAAAGAGAATATGCAGGGGGCATATTCCCTTTATGTCAGGCTTTTTACATTGTAAATTAGATTAGTCTGTCTTACCCACCAAAGCAGCGAATCCAGTTCTGTATTACATCATCATCAGAGAACTGCTGTTATATGCGGTCTACAGGATTATTGATTTGGAAATCTAACATCTACAAAAAGCTAAACTGGCCTATTTAGATAAGCACAGGCTTTAAACATCAGTTCATCTCCCTAGTTATCTACCAGGGGTAACAGTACCTAACAAAATGACTTCCAGACAGTCTGGAAAGATGAGAGGAGACTGGTGCATGTTTGCAAAGATATTGCCAGACACTTAGATAATAAAGTTCTTAGAATCTGATTATGCTTCTACAGATATCAATGGTCATTTTACAATTGACTTCAGTGAGAGCAGGATTGGGCCCATAGCCTTTTCTCTTTCAACCTTTCTGCTTGCAAAATAATATTTCTGTTAAATAAGCATATTCAGTGTGCCACGGAGTAGTAAATTAAGAAAGGAAACAGTCATCCCACAATTAATGTCACTTTAGCATTAAAAAATGGAAACGGGGTGGGGGGGGTCACTGTGCTATGATAAACTGAGCTTCAGGAACTTAAACAAGGCTGGCTGGTGATCAAGGTCCTCCAAGGCTCTCAAAAGCCTGGGCGACTGCTTTAAAAAAGAATTCAATTAGATGAAAATGGTGAATTTGCTTTAATGCCACATTCAACCCTTTATTTGTTTTCTGTTTGCAAAAAGTTATAAATAAAATGAATAATTGTGTACATATGTGGCAGAAATGAGATTCTTGCTGGAAATGTTAATATAGCCATCTTGATATTAACCGATATTCCACTGGTTTATACAAGCACTCCTGTTTATCAAAGAAGTTTTGGTCACACAACTAGAAAACAAACAATAGCATAATTTGGGTGACCATTCATTCAGCACAAATAGCGAATTGTTGCTTTAATTATTCATAACACATACAATTGGTTCATGAGAAATTCATAGGCTGTAATACATTCAAAAACAACAAGAAAATTTGTAAAAATCAAAGACCATGCCCAGATCATTCAAATTAAGAGCGTTATACTTACCAGTTAGGTTACTCACTCCAAGCCAACTATACATATAAAATGATGGGGTCTAAATTAGCTGTTACCACTCAAGAAAAAGATCTTGGAGTCATGGATAGTTCTCTGAAAACATCCACTCAATGTGCAGCAGCAGTCAAAAGAGCGAACAGAAAGTTGGGAATCATTAAGAAAGCGATAGTATCAGGGGGTAGCCGTGTTAGTCTGTATCCACAAAAACAACAAGGAATCTGGTGGCACCTTAAAGACTAACAGATTTATTTGGGCATAAGCTTTCGTGGGAAAAACTCACTTCTTCGGATGCTTGGAGACTCTTCAGATCCCACAAAAGCTTTTTACTCACGAAAGCTTAATAATAAATAAATGGAGATATCCTATCTCCTAGAACTGAAAGGGATCTTGAAAGGTCATTGAGTCCAGCCCCCTGCCTTCACTAGCAGGACCAAGTACTGATTTTGCCCCAGATTCCTAAGTGGCCCCCTCAAGGACTGAACTCACAACCCTGGGTTTAGCAGGCCAATGCTCAAACCACTGAGCTATCCCTCCCCCAAAATTATTCCCAAATAAATCTGTTAGTCCTTAAAGTGCCACTTGACTCCTCACTGTTTTTAAGAAAGGGATAGATAATAAGACAGAAAATATCATATTGCCTTTATATAAACCCATGGTATACCCACATCTTGAATACTGCATGCAGATGTGATTGCTCCATCTCAAAAAAGATATATTGGAACGGGAAAAGGTTAGAAAAGGGCAACAAAAATGATTAGGGATATGGAACAGCTTCCATATAAGGAAAGAGATTAATAAGATTGGGACTTTTCAACTTGGAAAAGAGCTGAATAAGGGGGGATATAATAGAGGTCTATAAAATCATGACTGGTTTGGAGAAAATAAATAAGGAAGTGTTATTAATGCCTTCTCATAACACTAGAAATAGGGGTCACCAAACAAAATTAATAGGCAGCAGGTTTAAAACAAACCAAAGGAAGTATTTCTTCATACAACATACAGTTAACCTGTGGAACTCCTTGCCAGAGGATGTTGTGAAGGCTAAGACTATAACAGGGCTCAAAAAAAGAACTAAATAAATTCATGGAGGATAGGTCCTTCAGTGGCTGTTAACCAAGATGGGCTGAGATGGTGTCCCTAGCCTCTGTTTGCTAGAAGCTGGGAATAAGCGACGGAATGGATCACTTGATGATTACCTGTTCTGTTCATTCCCTCTGAAGCACCTGGCATTGGCCAGTGCCAGAAGACTGTATACTGGGCTAGATGGACATTTGGTCTGACCCAACATGGTAGTTCTTATGTTCAGGCCCTGATTCAGGAAAGCACCTAAGCATGTGTTTAGATCATCACGATTCAAAATACTTAAACACATGCTTACAGTTAAAGATATTACTAAGACCCAGTAACTTCAATGGGACTTAGGCATGTACTTAACTGCTCAGCTGAATAGGGATGCTTTCCTGAATTAGGACCCAAGAGAAGTTTACCTAGATTAGAGTTGGCGCAAAAACTCTTAAGGTTTTTGAACATACTATCAAGACTCTCACAAATTTTGAATAAAAAGAAACAAATCAAGATAATCAGATACACAGCACCACAACAAAAATAGAGAGCATGTTCTCCTGTTTTCTGATCCAATGTGATACTGAAATGTCATTTTGCAGCTCCCTGAAAACACATAGGGCCAGATTTTTAGAAGTATTTAGCCACTCAACTCCCTCACATTCCTATTCTTCAAGCTCTCCCATCCCTCAAGTTCACACCTCTCTAGCTCCATCTTTTCCTATACTGATCATATCCCATGGTATATATTAGAGTATTAGATACTGATAATTATTAATGGCCTTTGCCAAGGTGTAATTAGCTAGAGAAAGAGATCAAATGTCATTTACTCAATATTACACACAAATATAATTATTTACAGCATGTATTGCTTATGAAAATGAGATGGTAAAAAAAATCAGTAGATATTATAGATCCAATTCGATGAAGTATTGAGGGCATCTTGTAAGGTGCCAACTGTCTGACTTACTGATTTCAGGATAGGGATGTTAACTGTTAATTAACAAAAAAGTTAAAATAGATTGATTATATGTCATGTTAAAGAAACACTGAAATTCAATTAATTTGTTCATCTACGGCTATTAAAGTTATTAAATTACATTTTAAAGAGTGCCAGAAATTGAACTAGCTATAAGCTATACAGGTGGAGTGATGGAATTATATAATATGGTACTTCCATATTATCAATTCTATGCACTTTTAACAAATTACATCAGTATCTAATATAACTTTATTAATTGTAGACTGACCATCTGGTTGTGCAACAAGATGTATCACAGTTTGTTACAATACATGGTTCCAGAAACTGGGTGTCAGATTTATAATTGCTAGGGCCTAATTCATGAATATCCACCATGAACCTTCCAAGATGTGCAAGTTTGTGGACAGGTTCTCATGCAGTGTAAATAAGATGGAAACAAATAAAGTGTTCCACATCAGGGTTACCTAAGCCAGGCTCTACCAAAATATTAAGCCCTTCCCTGAACACTAGAAAGTTATGGGCCTTCCATTGGTTCCCCTTTTCACATGATTTCCCTTCCATGCCCAGCAATTACTCCCTTCTCCTGAGCTGCATTCACCAAACTCACTTCAGTTTTCTCGTCTCTCAAGCTCACCCATCCCCCAAGTTTCTATTCTCTCTGGCTGCAGCTAACTCCAGTTTCCCCTTTCCTGATCATCTAGTTTAGGAGAGCAAATATTCTCCCCGCTACTCGTTCTGCACATTTTTATTTCCTCTGCCATTTCAGTTTAGAAACTGTCAATCCTTCCTCTGATACAGTACTGGATTTCGTGACAAAATTTCTCTCTCATATGTTGGGTCCACTCCAGGATAAGGCACTATCAGCCTTTCAATTTGGCAATTTTTAAACATCCTTTGTCTCACTATATTGTTTTTATACATCAGGGTCCAAATTCCCTTCTCAGTGAGCACTGCCAACCTCTTGATTACAGTGCTGTCATTCTGGGTGCCACACTTTAGGAAAGATGTGGACAAATTGGAGAGCGTCCAGAAGAGAGCAATTTAAATGATAAAAGTTTTAGAAAATCTGACCTAGGACCAATGGTTAAAAAAAAAAAACCCTGGGCATATTTAATCTTCAAAAAAGATGACAGAGGGGGGAGCTGATAGCAGATATGTTAAGGTCTGCTACAAAGAGGAGGGTGATCAGTTGTTCTCCATGTCCACAGATGGTAGGACAAGTAGTAACAGGCTTACTATGGAGCAAGAGATTTAGATTCAATATTAGGAAAACTTTCTAACTGTAAGGGTAAGCTCTGAAATAGGCTTCCAAGAGAGGTTATGGAATCCCCATCAGTGGAGACTGTTAACAACAGGCTGGACAAACATCTGTCAGGGACGATTTAGGTTTAGTTGGTCCTGCCTTGCTGCAGGGGATTGGACTTGAGGCTGTCTTGAGGTCACTTCCAGCCCTACATTTCTATGGCGTTGCATGGGTGTGACTGAGAAGAGACTTTAGCTCATGGTATTAATGTGTCTTAATTGCTGTGTGTACGCATAGGGGATATAAATCAGAGCTGGCTGGAAAAAACTTCAGTGAAGCCATAGTCCCTCAGAATATGCAGTTCCATTAAAGTCAAAACACTTCATGTAATCGGGTCATTTCACAGGAATTTTGTTTTGGAAGAAAATCACAAAAAGGGTTCCGATAAAGTTGAAATGTCCTGTTGCAACATTTTCAGGGGTAAATGTTTTGAATTGATTTGTTTAGAATTGGTTAAAGTTTTAGATTATATATCATACCAATCAATATTTTGTCTCTCTCTCTCTCTCTCTTCCCCACTCCTCTCCACCAAAAGCCTAGTTGATAGTAACCCTGAATGTAGCGTGTCGCCCAACCACATCAACTGTTTTTAATGACTCCCAAACTCTAAATGTAAATGTACTTTAACTAAAATGCCCTGAATTGTCAGAATACAATGAGGTCTGGCCCATTCAGTCAACTCTCTTTGCTCTCCAAGAAATGCCAGTAGACAGCTCCTGCCTCTCTCAGGCTTCAGGCCACAGGGCTTACTTCACAATACTTATTCAGGATACAGGAGAGTAGGGTTCTATTCTTCCTGTGCCTGATGTGACAGAACTATCTGAACTTGGGTCTCCCACTTCCAAGTGAGTGCTCTAACCAGTGGGCTAAAAATTATAACACACCCTAGTTCAAATCAATCCATCCATCATCTTAGGAGGTGGCATGTAAAGAAGGATTTTATAAACAACCTTCTCTTCTTCTGGCATTTTGTGAAAAACTCTTTCTTAACTTCAAGAGGGGGTTCATGGCAGAGAATCCCGAGCAAAAAGTAGGTGCTTAAATCCTGTTTGGGAGCCAGGGCTTGGACCACATACCCCCTCGCCTTGGCATTTCCTACAGGCTATCTTAGGCAGCTCCCCAGTCCACATATTGGCTTTTTTAGCCCTGGTCTACACTACAAGTTTAGATCAAATTTAGCAGCGTTAGGTTGATTTAACCCTGCACCCATCCACACAACCAAGCCTGTTTTGTTGACTTAAAGGGCTCTTAAAATCGATTTCTGTACTCCTCCCCAGCGAGGGGTTTAGCGCTAAAATCGACCTTGCTGGGTTGAATTTGGGGTAGCGTGGATGCAATTTGACGGTATTGCCCTCCGGGAGCTATTCCAGAGTGCTCCATTGTGACCACTCTGGACAGCACTCTCAACTCAGATGCGCTGGCCAGGTAGACAGGAAAAGCCCCGGGAACTTTTGAATTTCATTTCCTGTTTGGCCAGTATAGTGAGCTAATCAGCACAGGTGACCATGGAGTCCCAGAATCGCAAAAGAGCTCCAGCATGAACCGAACCGGAGGTACTGGATCTGATTGCTGTATGGGGAGAAGAATCCGTGCAGGCAGAACTCCGTTCCAAAAGACGAAATGCCAATATATTTGCCAAAATCTCAAAGGGCATGATGGACAGAGGCTACAACAGGGACAGACAGTAGTGCTGCGTGAAAGTTAAGGAGCTGAGGCAAGCCTACCAAAAAACAAAGGATGCAAACAGTCGCTCCGGGTCAGAGCCCCATATGTGCCACTTCTATGATGAGCTGCATGCAATTCTAGGGGTGGCCCCTACCACTATCCCATCACTGTCCGTGGAGACCTGCAAGAGGGGAGTCTCGTGCAACAAGGATGAGGATTTTGTGGAGGAGGAAGAGGAGATTGAGGATAGTGCACAGCAGGCAAGCGGAGAATCCCTTCACCCCAGCAGCCAGGAACTTTCATCACCCTGGAGCCAATACCCTCCCAACCCTCCCAAGGCGGGCTCCCGGACCATGAAGCTGGAGAAGGCACCTCTGGTGAGTGTACCTTTGTAAATATAATACAGGGTTTAAAAGCAAGCGTGTTTAATGATTAATTTACCATGCCAAGCCAGTAGCAATAGTCTGGAATCATTGCAAAACAAAACATTGCAGCGAATGGGCCCAGGCTTTGGTGGCATTCAAGCAACATCCCCGCTGTTAGCCACGTGGTGGGGGGATGCCTGTTCTTGCTGAGCTGTTCGCGTTTGGCTGACAGGGATCTTCCCTGATACTAGCCACATGATGGTGGGGGGGTGGAGGGTGAAGCGGTCATCCCAGAGAATTGGGTGGGTGGGTGGGTTGGATTGCACTGCACATTCACCCTAAAACCGCAGCCCATCCTTTTAAATGGCCAACCCAATGGGCTTTGCTTGGTATGGGAAAGGAGGGCACTGCTGTTTGAAACCGTTCCCACATGTTATGAAGGTTGAAGAAGCTGAAACCCTTTGCCTTACCATGGCTGCCTGCAAGCCGAATTCTGTTGCTCAGCCGAGTGTGTGTGATGTCTCACACCAAACCAGCAGGCACTCAATAAAAGAGGCAAAATGCAACCTTGTACCAAAAGCACATGTGCTATGTAATGTGAATCACGTGATTCAGTGTGAAATAGTCTTCCATTTGTTCTCTAAAATGTATCTTTTTGAATACTACTCTCCCTTTTTTTCCTCCCGCAGTTGCAAATGTTTCTACGCTCCCCCTATCATCTCCGTCCCAGAGGCTAGCACAGATTGGAAGGCAAAAAAACTGCACTCACAATGACATGTTCTCAGAGCTCATGCAGTCCTCCCGCACTGAAAGAGCTCAGCAGAATGCATGGGGGAAAACAATGGCAGAGTCCAGGAAAGCGTTAAATGAACATGATGAGAGGAGGGAGGAGCATGCTGAAAGGAGGCAGGATGCAATGCTGAGGCTAATGGGGGAGCGAACTGACATGCTCAGGCATCTGGTGGAGCTGCAGGAAAGGCAGCAGGAGCACACACCGCCGCTGCAGTCCCTGTATAACCGCCTGCCCTCCTCCCCAAGTTCCATATGCTCATCACCCAGACGCCCAAGAACGTGTGTGGGGGGAGGCTACTGGCACCCAGCCACTCCACCCCATAGAATTGCCCAAGCAACAGAAGGCTGGCATTCAGTAAGTTTTGAACTGTTGTGTGGCCTTGTCCTTTCCTCCTCCCCTCATCCACTACCCCACCCAGTGTTTCCCTTCTCACCCATCCCTCCCGGGCTACCTTGCAAGTTTTCACCCTATTTGTGTGATGAATTAATAAAGAATGCATGATTTGGAAACAGTAATGACTTTATTGCCTCTGAAACTGGTGATGGAAAGGGAGGAGGGCATTTGGCTTACAGGGAAGTAGAGTCAACCAAGGAGGTGGGTTTTCATAAAGGAGAAACAAACAGAACTGTCACACTGTAGCCTGGCCAGTCATGAAACTGGATTTCAAAGCTTCTCTGATGCGCAGGATGCCCAGCTGTGCTCTTCTAATCGCCCTGGTGTCTGGCTGCATGTAATCAGCCTCCAGGCAATTTGCCTCAACCTCCCACCCCATCATAAACATCTCCCCCTTACTCTCACAGATATTGTGGAGCACACAGCAAGCAGCAATAACAATGGGAATATTGGTTTCACTGAGGTCTAACCTAGTCAGTAAACTGCGCCAGCGAGCTTTTAAATGTCCAAATGCACATTCTACCACCATTCTGCACTTGCTCAGCCTATAGTTGAACTGCTCCTTACTACTGTCCAGGGTGCCTGTGTATGGCTTCATGAGCCATGGCATTAAGTGGTAGACTGGGTCTCCAAGGATAACTATAGGCATTTCAACATGCCCAATGGTAATTTTCTGGTCTGGAAAGTATGTTCCTTCCTGCAGCTGTTCAAACAGACCAGAGTTCCTGAAGATGCGAGTGTCATGTACCTTTCCCGGCCATTCCACATTGATGTCGATGAAACATCCCTTGTGATTCAACAGTGGTTGCAGCACCATTGAAAAGTACCCCTTGCGGTTTACATATTGACTGCCAAAGTGGTCCGGTCCCAAGATAGAGATATGCATTCCATCTATTGCCCCACCACAGTTAGGGAACCCCATTGCAGCAAAGCCATCCACTATGGCCTGCACATTTCCCAGAGTCACTACCCTTGATAGCAGTAGCTCAGTGATTGCGTTGGCTACTTGGATCACAGCAGCCCCCACAGTAGATTAACCCACTCCAAATTGATTCCCAACTGACCAGTAGCGGTCTGGCGTTGCAAGCTTCCAGAGGGCTATCGCCACTTGCTTCTCAACTGTGAGGGCTGCTCTCATCTCGGTATTCTTGCACTTCAGGGCAGGGGAAAGCAAGTCACAAAGTTCCATGAAAGTGCCCTTACGCATGCAAAAGTTTCGCAGCCACTGGGAATCATCCCAGACCTGCAACGCTATGCGATCCCACCAGTCTGTGCTTGTTTCCTGGGCTCAGAATCGGCGTTCCATGGCATGAACCTGCCCCATTACCACAATGATGTCCAAATTGCCAGGGCCCGTGCTTTGAGAGAAGTTCTGTGTCCATGTCCTCATCACTATCGTGATTGCACTGTCGTCGCCTCCTCGTCTGCTTTTGCAGGTTCTGCTCATACTGCAGGATAATGTGCGAGTTGTTTACAATGCTCGTAACTGAGCTGAGTGGGCTCCATGCTTGCCATGGTATGGTGTCTGCAGGACAGCAGGAGAGCAGAGTTGCATCGGAAGCAGTGAAGGATGACGGTTAGCACCACGCACATTTCCCGAGGAAGAACACACATACCTAGGAGCACATGACAGACAACATGGAGAAATTCATTATTGAGACAATAGCAGCAGAGCAGAGTTGCGGCGGAAGCGGTGTACGATGACGGTTAGCAGTCCTACTGCACTGTCTGCTGCCAGCAACATCCAGGACAAAACAGCGGTGGTGTCGGTGAGCTGAGCTGAGCAGGCTGCATGCTTGCCGTGGTATGGCGTTTGCACGGAAAAAAGGCGCGAAACGATTGTCTGCCGTTGCTTTCACGGAGAGAGGGAAGACTGACGACGTACTCAAAACCACCCGTGACAATGTTTTGCCCCATCAGGCATTGGATCTTAACCCAGAATTCCAATGGGCGGTGGAGACTGCGGGAACTGTGGGATAGCTACCCACAGTGCACTGCTCCATAAGTTGATGCTAGTCACGGTAGTGAGGACGCACTCTGCTGACTTAATGCGCTTAGTGTGAACATACACAATCAACTGTATAAAATCGATTTCTAAGAATCAACTTCTATAATATCGACCTAATTTCATAGTGTAGATATACCCTCAGGCACCTAATTCTCCCAATGCATTGTATAGGGAGCCTGAGCACCTAACAGCATTTCAACACATACGACCCTTTGTGACTCTAGCCCATGGTGCTTTTTTATCAAGGAAATCTGCTTCCCAAGCTGCACTCAGAAATGTTCCACAATAATTAATATGGATTACAATTTACGTAACTCTTAAATACAATGATATTTTAGATGCATGAGGCTTTCCCCCCAGAAAGTGCTGTGTAACAGGTAAGAAAATTCTTCAAGTAATACACAGTTAAAGTTTTTAAAATATACTTTATGTAAATAATTCCATCCAGGTTTGGAAAGTAAACTGATCATTTATTCAGTAAATGATTCAACTGAATCCTCCCCCATCCCACCCACACACACTAATTAGCACTAACACATTCAGCAGAATATAGTAATTTTAAGAAGTTACAGATTTTGAAGAAATCTAATATAGAGAGAGAGATGCTTGTAAGAGGTCACACATTGCCAGGTGAAACAATTAACTTCCACATTCTCTTTTGGCTAGAATGACTTTGTCAATGTCATTTATTGTGACCCACTGTATATAGGTGAAAAGAATCCCTACTTTGACCTTCTGGTGATCTTTGCAGAAAGAGTGAGTAATTAAAAAAAAGAGACCCCCAACCATTCAAGTTTCCTTTTAGATGTATTAAGAGCAGCAATTGACTCAGTGATTTCCAGATTCTGTGACCAAAATACAACTAGGAAGATGTAGAGCTGGTTGTTAAAGGAAACAAACTCAGCTGGGTATCTAAGAGTCAAGTTAAAGACACACAAAAAGGAAAGAAGTCAGTAATACAGATTCTGATCACCTGATCATCAAAATTATTAATACATAGCTAGAAAAGAATTCAATTCATTCTGAGCCATGGTAGTTCAGCAAGGCAAAAGCAGATCTGTGTTCTAAATTCTGTTGTCTATGGAATAAGAACACATATATTAGAAACTTAGTGGCAAAGCTAAGTCCATGATCAAACACACCCTAGTATAGGGGTCGGCAACCTCTGCACACAGCTCGCCAGGGTAAGCACCCTGGCGGGCCGGGCCAGTTTATTTACCTGCTGACGCGGCAGGTTCGGCCGATCGCGGACCCCACTGGCTGCAGTTCGCCGTCCCAGGCCTACAGGAGCGGCAGGAAGCGGCGCGGGCGAGGGATGTGCTGACCGTGGGACGGCGAACCGCGGGGCCGCAATCGGCGAACCCATGGGGGCCACAATCGGCCAAACCTGCCACATCAGCAGGTAAATAAACTGGCCCGGCCTGCCAGGGTGCTTACCCTGGCAAGTTGCGTGCCAGAGGTGTCGACCCCTGCCCTAGCATATGAATCAATACATTATCTTAGATGGTGTCATGTAAAGACTTATTTTATCAATAATAAATAAATGTGTTGACATTTTTGGCTACAATCTTGATATATAGAATTGATGTCCTCAGGAGATTTTCATTTTTCTAACCTGGCAGCCTCATACAAAATGTGGCTGGCTCAGAAAGATAAAGTTAAGTTTTACACTCAAGCACCACTAAGTAAGAGTGGCTTCTGGTTAGACGTGCTCTCTGTGTAAATTCAGAGATGTATGTTTATATAAAGAAAAAAAAAAGCCCACCACTTTTTTTTTTTTAAACACAGTGGCCCAAAATTACTTTTCACACTCAGTGCCCTATAAACAAACAATATTGCTGTTGTGATAGGACTTTTTTTTTTTTTTTACTATTTAAATGGTATGGCAAAATTATTTACTCCTGGGGGGATTCTGCACCACTGCACGTGCGCAGAATTCATGTCCCCACAGATTTCTTTGCTTCCCCGCAGAAAAATGACTTTCTGACAGGGAAGCTGCAAGAGCAGTTGCGCACTATTCTCTAGCTGTGCAGGTACATCATTTCAGGCACTCAGAACAGCTGGCAGAAAGGTAAATCACCACAGGGCTGGGGACACCCTGGCCAGTGGCTCCTACCCTGAACCGAGATCAGTTGCTAGTCCTGGCTGGGCTGGAGGTAGTGGGGAATGGGATTTCCTCTTCCCCTGCAAGGAGTGGCTAGGGCTGTGTTAGACTCTCCCAAGCTGCAAGAAGCTCAGCATCCTCCCCTGCTTCCTGCCCCCATCGCTCCTCAGCTGTGGGAAGAGGGGTCACTGTACGGGAAGCTGCTCCCCCATCCTCCCACCCCCATGCATCTGGACCTCTCATACCCGGACAGCCCTGCCAAGCCTCACCCAGTACTCCCAGAACCCCCCTAGCCCTCCATACTCAAACCCACCCCACTGAATCTCAACCCCTGAATCTGGAGGCCCCCTGTGCTCAGACCCCCTGCCTCTGGACCCCCACCCCTGCACCCAGACCACCCCCCACTGAGCTCTCTGCACTCAAGCCCCCACGCTGAGGTGTCCCACTCTCCTGTACCATGCTAAGCCCCCAAATCCATACCCTCATGCCACTGATCCCCAAATAGCTGAAACCAGACCCCCTTGCTGGGACCCCCACACCTAGACCTCTCCGCTGAGCCCCAACCACTTTCACCTGGAAGCCCATGCAGAGTCCCATTGCTCCTGCAACTGGAACCCCCCCCATGAGCCTCTGTGCATCCAGATCCCCCCACACCTAGACCCCCCCCACACACTGAGCTGCCTGCACCCAGATTGTCCCTCACAGAATCCTCTCACCCCACACTTGGATCCCCCACACTGACCCCCTCCACACTTGGATCCTGCCTGGTTGAGCCTGCCTGCCCCACACCTGGTGCACCTGATGCTGAGGGGCAGGGCTCCAGGGTGTTTGGGGTAGGCCCAGGCCTTGTGCTATGTCAGGGTCTGGTGCAGCCTCACCACTGAATCTGTGTCCCAGGGGTGGGGAGGCTGCAGGATGATCTCCCACCTTCATACAACCAGTGGCCTGTGCTCCCCACTGCCATGCTGGAGCCTCTGCATTTATTTATTGACAAATAAAGCATGCAGAATTTTAAAATGTTGTTCACAGAATTTTTAATTTTTTTGGCACAGAATGCCCTCAGGAGTAATTATTTAACTCTATTTCTACCACACATAAATAATAAAATAGCGTTACTAGGAGCCTGAAGTTGCATACTAATAAACAAGCAATAACTGAAGGTGAAAGCATCCTTCACTCTTCAATTCCTTTAAAATGTTTACCCTAAACTCTGCAATGTTAAGACACTAGAATTCAAAGGCAAGTGTACTGCAGACACTGACATTACATCACACCATCAACAAGTATTAAAAGTGAAGAATTACTTTTTTCTTCTATTAAAGCACATTGAAAACCAAAAGCCCATTGAAGGAGACTGCAGACTACACACTGCAGAAGGCACAACTGACATCATATTCCAGCAAGATAGATACCTCCAGAACCATACTATGAATGGCAACTGTAATAGAGAAGAAATATACATTTCAACTACTGCTGTACATTTGAAAGACAGTAGATTCAGCCTCATGCTATTTCTAGGACATTTATTACGAGGTTTTCTATATACAAGTGTTTTCTCAAAACCTAAAAAGAGGGAAGCAGAACTGAAGATACAAGCTTCAACTACACAGTGAAGAAATAGCTTGAATTTCATACAGAAAAAAAATTGCTAGAAAGAGCAAAGTTTAAGAATCAAGATCTGTAAGATACTACACAGAAGACTGGATAGCCATTAGAGCCCCTTCTACACAAGCAAGATTAGAAGTATTCCCATAGATGGTTAAAATGACTGATACATGTTACAATGTACATGTTACAATGACTCAACATGTTACAATATATCTATTTACTGATTAATCCCCATGAAAAACAACCAAATGTGGAAAATATTTTGCCCAGTCCCCTTCAAACAAAAACAGAATCATCTGTCCTTTGAGTCAAAGATAACCTGAACTTGCATTGGGAAATGGACAGGTTTTCTACTTTTGGAAAGCAGTTCATAGAATTGACCATTTAAAGGCCCAAGTGGTCCTCAGCCTGTTCCTGGGACAAGTTTGCCCCATTTATCTTATGGGAAGGATGGAATGATCTGTTTTACAGATTGATTCCTGCTTGTAACCACCATATTGAGAATATATATAATACTCCACCTCAGGAGATAAGCATTCTGCAAAGGCAGTTCCACACTCAGCAAGGAAAATATGAGCTGAAATACAAAATTAAAAAACAAACAAACTTTGCAATGGCAACAAACTTTGATGTGAAAGCCGAGCTGCTGATGTCAAGTGCCCATTTCTTCACATGGGATAGTGAAGAGTTGTTGATTGGAGGGTTTACATTTAGAAGTTCACAACTGTACATCCCCAAATACCTTTTTCAGTTCCACTGGCAACATCTTCATTCATTCCTCTAGCAAGCTTTAGAGCAATGTGTCAAATAGCTTTAGGTGCCATAGTCTGGATTCTAATCACAAGGCTTCAGTATTTTCCCTCAGATTCAGGCCAGTAGAGCAATGCCAGTCCAACCTAGCTCCAAGAACTGATTATTAGAAACCTTCCAAGATTTCCCCCCCTGCAGCACATCCCATCAGTGGACAGCAATTCCTTACATATGGATCCTTCCTACTCATATTGGGCAAGTATTGATCAAGAAGTTGATCAGAAAGAGATTCATCTGTAGTTTCCTCCAGTTGTGCTTAGAAGTGCTGGCAGTCCTGATCAGCTGTTCTCAAGTATCTTTAGCCATGTCATAAATTTGTCAGTTGATCAAGTCACTGGAGAAGGGAATTGCTTTGACTTGACTTGTGGCAGCATATATCACTAGCAAAGTTGTGTCCTACATCTCAAATGAAAGTTTCCCCAATTTTGATTGGTTTGACAGCTTTTGCTATCCACAGGTATAACAAGTAAATGCTCAGAGGGCTTTCATGTCCACAGCATTGTCATTAGTAACACTGTCTTCTGACTTTTTAAACCCATATAGCTCTCACTTGAAAACTTCGATGGGTTTCTTTCATGAAGTTGATGGCTGTCATCCAAATGGCTCAATGCTCCCTTCTTTTACTGGAAACATGCATGTCCCAGAGTCCTTTGCCACTAGTGTAACACTTTTGAAGGTCATGGTAACTGACAAGCTTTCTGGTGCATATTTTGGTCCAAGTCTGCCAGGAAGAAACAGCAGGCTGTAAGTGGCAGGTGCAAGGAAAAGGGAAGAAATGGAGGGTGGTCTGGACTAACTTGCTCCTGGGCTCCATGGAAGAGTGCAAGGAACAAGGACTGTAATCCTAATCCTAAAATACAGAAAAATGTAATGGAAAAAATTCTTTGTTCCATTGCACCATGAAAAAAATGCCAGACTTCTTGACCAAAGAATCACAGAGTCCATGAGACCCTGATTGAAACAAATAGGGCAATTCACCCCTCTTACAGCTATTGTGTCAGGCTATCTGCAGATTCAGGCAGGCATCACCACATCACTTTAGAAGTTCTCTGCAACAACAATGTCTAAAAAAAAAAAAGGAGAAAAGAAAGGTGGTTGCAACCCCTCTGAAACCTGTTCATGACTCACAGGGGACCAAGAACCTCAGTAGTTTCTGTATCTCCTCTGAATAAACTCCAATCATGGTAGTTGAAAAATAGCATAGATTCCATCAAGAGAAACACACACCATTTTTAAAAGCCTTCATTAAAACCCTTTGGATCTTAAAGGCTTTTATCAGCCTTGAAATTGAAAATTCCTGCAATCCTGTTTAACTTCTTTGATCCTTCATTGCTGAGTTGTGACACTGCTTCTTTAGTCCATGTCATTTTTTCACGTCATCTTGATTAATGTGCCTATTAATCCAATGTGGATTTCACAGTCACATATCTAGTGAAGGGCCCGGCTAATCTCTGGTAAACATACAGGAAGATGTCCTTCTACTGTCCCTCTCTCCAGTCTCAGGGAATGCCTTACATCAGTCCAGTCTCCACTGCCTATATAGAGCAGCCCTTCCATATGGTTCTATGATTCACACTGTCAGATAAGGGAGTAGGAAAAAAAGGAGCCATGCAGTCTCATTTTTCCCCACTGAGAGTCCTGACAGTGGAGCTCTTTCCTGTTCTGCATATCTGACTGGAAACCCTCTCTCAAAGCCACTCCTTCCACTGCGCTTCTATGTTCCCATTCTGAAGGGAGCAGAGAGATAACCAATGGCTTCTGCACCCCACCTCACCATCACCATGGACTTGATGCAGAAAACCCAGCCTTGCTTGTTGGTGATCAGCATTTCTGAGCTCCCTTTCCTCTGACTTACTTTAACCACTCCATAAATCCTTCTGAAACTTACATATGTAGACAACTTAACTACTGCAATGGGAGTTGTGGAGACTTAACACCTCTCAGGGCAGAAGTGTTCAATAAATACTTCTGTTCTGTATTTAGGGCCGGGGGGAACAGATGCTATAGTCCTATCATATGATTATAACAACACTTCTTCTGTTCCACTAGTATCTCTGGAGACTGTTAAACAGCAGCTACTTAAGTTAGACATTTTTAAATCAGCAGGTCCAGATAACTTGCATGCCAAGAGTTTTTTAAAAAGCTGGCTGAGGAGCTCGCTGGACCATTACTGTTGATTTTCTAAACATTTTGGAGTACTGGGGAAGTTCCAGATGACTGGAAGAAAATGTTGTGCCAATATATAAAGAGGGTAAACAGGATGGCCTAGGTAATTATAGGCCTGTCAGCCTAACATCGATCCTGGGCAAGATAAAGGAGTGACTTCTATGGGACTCAAACAATTAAAGGAGAATATATGTAATGCCAATCAACATGGGTTTATGGAAAATAGATCCTGTAAAACTAATTTGATACTTTTTATTTATGAGATTACTATATCAATGCTATACAACCAAACTTGTAAACAGACTTCTGTAAGGAGTCTGTTTCAGTATGGCACAATATTTTGATTTAAAAAAATAGAATGATATAAAATTAGCATGGCACACAGTACATGAATTAAAAGCTAACTGATAGGTCTCAAAATGCAAGTGTCAACAGAGAAATCATCATGAAGCAGATGTGTTTCTAATTGGGTCCTACACGGATCAGTCAAATAAATAATATGCCTTTTAATATGACTAAGAGTGTGTGTGTGTGTGTGTGTGTGTGTGTGTGTGTGCATAAACAAACAAACAAACAAACAAACAAAGAATGTAGGTGATACTTATAGGACGGGGGACTCTATCCTGGGAAGCAATGACTCTAAAAAGGACTTGAGTGTCATGGCAGATAATCAGCTTAACATAAGCTCCTAGTGCGCCGGTATGGCCAAAAGGGGTAAGCAGGGGAATCTCCAGGAGGAGCAGAGAGGTTATTTTACCTCTGTATTTGACACTGGTGCAATTGCTACTGGAATGCTGCATCCAGTTCTGGTGTCCACAGCTCACAAAGGACGTTGATAAATTGGAGAGGGTTCAGAGAAGAGCTACGAAAAATGAGTAAACAATAAGAAAAAACATTCCTCATAGCGATTGAGCTCCCCGAGTCCTTTTAGATTTTAAAAAGAGAAGGTTAAGAGGTGACTTGATAACAGCCTTTATGCACCTACACAGGGGACAAAAATATAATGATGGGCTCTTCAATCTAGCAGAGAAAGGTATAACACAATTCAGTGGCTGGAAATTGAAGCTAGACCAATTCAGACTGAAAATAAGGCATACATTTTCAACAGTGAGTACAATTAACCTTTGGAACAATTCACCAACAGTCATGGTGGACTCTCTCTCATTGAGATTTTTTTAAAATCAGGATTGGATATTTTTGTAAAAGACAAAATTATCTAGGAATTATTTTGGGGGAGTTCTATGGCCTGTGTTATACAGAAGAACAGACCAGATGATCACAGTGGTTCTTCCTGGCCTTTGAATCTATGAATCAATACACTCCGTGACAAATGACCTAAGACCCTTCCAGTTGTCTTTTCCGAGTCTTGACAAGACACCCAATGCCATCTTAGCTTCCAGCGTCCCTCCGAAGTGTCCCAACACTCTTTTCCTGCCCACAGATATCCACTCTCATCTGACCTGCCTCCCAACTATGGGGCAGGTACCCGCAGCTGAAAGGCGGTCAGGTATGGAACAAATATGCCGGAGATCAACGAGGGTTTCTAGCAGAAATGTCACAATCTGCCTTGCTTCTCAGTTCCTGGAAACCCTCTCAAGGGCCCAGTACACATATGTCCCAAGCCATTAAGCATTCTGGGGTTGATGTTGCAACACCACATAAAGCTCATATTATTGAACTTGATGTCATATCAATTTAAGGAGGAATTTGAGGCAGCAGGCAGGCAGACAGGAAGCAACTTATGCTTTGGAATGCGCATATATACTTGTTCTCTCTTGGTTGTCTTCTCTTCCAGCAGGGGAAATATTATTATTAACATGATGTAAACTAAAAATTATTTTCTTTAAGTGAGACCTTTTGTGCTCATATTCCAAATTATATTCAATAAAGCACAGAAGACCAAGACTGATGAAAGAGTCCTCACTTTAGAAATCATCCAAGTGTATAGTTTGCAAGCTGCAGCAAGTTTTGTGATGCTATTAAAGCCATTAAAACAAACAGTGCAGTGTTTGGCACCAAAAACCTTTTGAAACACGTTCAACAGGAAAAAGATAGGCTGGGTTAAATTAACCCAAGAGAAGACTCTTGTAAGTGCTTACATTCCATATAAACAGTACGCTTTATGTTAAATTTAAATATGAAGTGGTTTTGAAAGTTACAGTAACTGCATTAGTAAACAAAAAGAAAGTCACAATTTGAAGGAATAGTTGGAGATGCTATGATAAGTTAGAGACCATGAGCCATCTACCAGATCCAAGTGAAACCTCTTTATAAAAAGTTTATTTTAACAGACACAAAAGAAAAAGGATGAAAGCAGATCACCATAAGTGATCACACAAGTGGCCTAATTTTTGGAGTTTTGAGCCTCGTGTCCCATGAAGTCAATGGGAGCTGCTGGGTGCTCAATACTTTTGAAAGTCTTATTTAAGACTCCAACTTTAGACGTTATGTCCTGCGAGAACTTGGTGAGTAAGGCTTCCTTAGAGGCATGAAAATCCTATTTAAAAGTAAGATCCAGTTCTGCTGTGAAGATTAAATAACTAAAAATGGCACCTGCTTAGATATTTCATTCCCGTGCAAACAGAAATGCTTAATTTCTAACTACGTAGCCATTTAATCCTGTAAACCTCCACTGAAAATAATGGGGCTGTGCAGTTGTCACTCAGGGTACAATGGATCACACATCATACTCTGACCTGCAAAACCTTTACTGCTGGTGATAGTGTGCAAGAAAGAACCCACAA
Source organism: Trachemys scripta elegans (assembly GCF_013100865.1). Lineage (NCBI taxonomy): Eukaryota > Metazoa > Chordata > Testudines > Emydidae > Trachemys > Trachemys scripta. The sequence continues at coordinate 132,837,534 of NC_048299.1, read as the reverse complement.
TGGCTATTACAGCTTAGGCTGAGTTTGCGGAGATGACTGTAACAAAAACAAAAACAACAACAAAAAAGCAGCACAATGTTTTCATCCTTGTGTTTTTCTTCTCAGCCATTTTAATTTATTTTAAGCTATGCACTGAGCAGATTTGTTGCACAATTTAAGCAGATTTGTTGGAGAGACAAACAAACACCATTTTAACAGAGTAGTACTCTACCTCAAGGCAGTGGTTTTCAAACTGTGGGGCATGCCACCCTAGGGGGAAGGGAGACATGGCTGGACTGGGACAGGGAGGGAGTGCCACGCTTCCAGCCCTGCTCCACCACCAGACCAGCTCTGCCTTCAATCCCATTCAAACCCCAGTCCTGCTCCGCCTCCAGGCCCAGCTCCAACTTTACTCCCTCTCTGACCCCAGCCCAGCTCCAACCCCAGCCGCACCTTATCCCCCCCATCCCCAGTTTTGCCCCCCAGTCCACTTTTAGCCCATACTACACTGCTGAGGAAGCCTTGGCTGTTCAGTAATGGGGTGTGGGGCATGGACAGATTTCGTTCATTGTAAGGAGGCGCAACTGAAAAAGTTTGAGCCTTTAGGTGCAAGATGCTGCACCACTGAAAATTCCCAAGAAATTCATTTGATTGTCTAGAAGTTTTGGTTTTGAAAATTCTTTAAGCCTCAACCCTAGCATTGTGATTTCATGCTGCATTTGTTAGTACCTGTACCTTTACCTTTAATCTAATTTTAGGATGGTTTGACAACTTTACTTCTTATGCACTTAGCATTTTCCCCACTCTCCAGTTTTTGTGTATGCATGCGCACACATGCCATTTTCTGTGTTCTGCCAGTGACACCAGTTCATTCATAGAGCTACACAGGGGCTTTTTGAAACAACTGCTACATCACATTTATTGGCCCAGCCTTGACAACCACGCACATACCTCCAGTCCACTACTATGCCTCAAAAACCCTGAAGCGAGATCTGATCTAAATAGTGTGACAGACCCAGACCAGTGGGGTACAGGAGTCTGGTAGAGGGCAAATATACTGGTCACCGGATGAGTAGTTTTCTGTTCCCTGAGTGACCAGAGCAAGGACTGCACTAGAGTAATCAGGAACCTGCTAGAATCAGTTAAGGCAGGCAGGCTAATTAGGACACCTGGAGCCAATTAAGAAGAAACTGCTAGAATCAATTAAGGCAGGCTACTCAGGGCACCTGGGCTTTAAAAAGGAGCTCACTTCACTTTGTGGTGGGAGTGTGAGGAGCTGGGAGCAAGAAGTGCAAGGAGCTGAGAATGAGAGGGTGTGCTGATGGAGGACTGGGGAGCACAAGTGTTTTCAGACACCAGGAGGAAGGTCCTGTGGTGAGAATAAGGAAGGTGTTTGGAGGAGGCCATGGGGAAGTAGCCCAGGGAGTTGTAGCTGTCATGCAGCAACAGCAGGAGGCACTATAGACAGCTGCAGTCCACAGGGCCCTGGGCTGGAAGCCGGAGTAGAGGGCAGGCCCGGGTTCCCCCCAAACCTCCCAATTGACCTGGACTGTGGGTTCTCCCAGAGGGGAAGGTCTCTGGGCTGTTCCCCAATCCACATGGTGAATCTCTGAGGCAAGAAAATCTGCCAATAAGCGCAGGACCCACCAAAATAGAGGAGAAACTTTGTCACAATAGTTATTAGGTACTTACAAACTATGCAGGCTTATGTGTTTAGATATAGTTTACCTATGCCAGAAGTAACAATTAGAATCCTTATTTCTTTTCTTTACCACATATCCTGCCTGGATTTTGTACTGATCTCTCTGGCAACAAAAGCCATGGAGGAAGAAGGGAAGTTTCTTCAGGAGGCAGCTTTAAGAGTTTGTTCACTCACAGAAACCAGTGCTTCTGGAGACTTGTGCATGCCTTCTATCCTTAGTACATGTTACTGTTTTGGGCACTACTAGGTCAAAGATCTGGGAAATAGGCTAATGTAGCTTCATTTTATTTTGGATAGAGAGAAAGTAGGTAAGAGTGGCAATTTCATGCATGCTATGATACTCTTACATCAAGTTGTTCATTGTACCTATAATTGGCCTTTTTGTTTCATTTTAAAGCGAACATGAAGTGGTTTTGTTTTTGTTTTTTTATAATCGCTATGAAGCTGGACCTCAAAGCCCATTAAAGCCTCAGGACAAAAGAGGAATGAAATAATGCAACATTACAAATTTTGCTCACATTAAGTGGATTTACAATCACTACACAAATAAAATATTGAGACAGGAAATACAAAAAAATTTAGATTGAGCAATATTTTAAGAGGGAGAGGGGTTTGGAGAAAGGGAGCTATGTTTAAATGAAGGCAGTCAGAGATTCCTCACATGAAAAGTTGTCAGTGCAAAGGAATTCTCACAGAATACATATTCACTTTGTAAATTTCCTCCTTGTCTAGCACCTCCTAGGAACTCCCTGCCCACATAGCAGTCCCAGCCTGGCCTCATTTACTGAACAGAACTCCTGCTATAAGGCATTTCAACTATTCACCAGAGGGAAAAATAGTCTGAAACACCGAGGAAAAAACAGACAGCAAAAATTAAGAGAAAAACATGAAATACAGATCTGGGGAGTACAGATGTAAATTTAACAGAGAGCAATGGGGAGTGAGAAGCCCTGAGTTATAAAGTAATTGCCTGATTTTTTTTAAACTAATGCACCTCTCTCAAATTCTCCTCATTAGTACAGAGTGAGCAGTTAGAATTACACCTTACATTTCAAAAGGTAGCAATACAGAGCTAAAACTGAAGACAGGTTAGGGGGAACTTGAATTCAACACAAATCTGTTTAGGGTAGGAATATGTCAGTTCCTTAACCCCAAGCTGATTCAAACAGATATCCATAAGTCTCTAAACAATTGATACATACAATGACCTGCAACACATGATGACAGCCATTTTAAGTATGGGCTGGCCCTATTTTCCTTCCTTCTTGTTTCCCAGCCTGTTTCACACACACTCCCATCGCCAACCTTCGTTCCCACCCCCCATGCAAAGACACTCAGACATGAAGCAAGGATCCAGCAGTAAGAAGAGTACAAACACTTCTCAATGCATCCCATAAAAATATGATCAAACCCCTAACTTCACTTATTTCAATTCAATTCAAGTCCTCCTATGCTCCCTGCTGTTCTGGTAAGTCCAGGGAAGTTTGGGCCCTGCTAAGGAATGGACAGCCTCCTTACCTAGCTCTCCAAGTTCTCAGATGGAATCAACCACTGTCATCTCCAAGCACCTCTGCGTGACTCATTCCTTTCCACTGACCCTGCAGAAACCTCCCTGCAAGGTTTCAGTTAGGTTTAATCTGCGTGCTTCGAGAAGCAACAAAGTGGAAGAGCCAGCATCTTTCTGTATTTTACCTCCCAAGCCCATGGGTCACAGCAGTATATATTTACTTTAGATTAAGGCTACCTCTACATTGAGATGCAGTTCAGACTGCAGGGGTGTGAATTGCAGCATGCACCAAAGTTCTGCATTGTAACTGCCCTGTGTGGATGCTGCTGGCTTGAACTAAAAGTTACCCAGTTTGTATTAACATATTCCTATTTAAGCAGATCTATGTTAACCCAAAGTAGGTACCTTTTAGTTTACACCAGCAGCATCCACACGGGGCAGTTATAGTGCAGCGCTGTGTTGCCTGCTAAAATTCACACCCCTGTGTGCAGTGCACTTTAGACCAGCCCAGAGTCTTCAGTAAGTTACTCCCTTCCCTCTTTGCTCTATGGAATCTATCAGGTTCCCTGGGTAGCTATTGGTGGCAGGAGGCACTGGAAACATGCTTTGCAGCCAGAGTTTATAACAAAGCAGGAAAATCAACAGCAGTGCCTTGGCAGGTCCTCTCACATAAGTGTCCCAAGATTCATGGTGATCTGCAGAATCTCTGGCCTCTTCCAGAAGCGTATATGGAACACACACTCTGCTCCCCCAAGAGAATGTCATGGAAACTCCTTGAGTTAAGAACAGTTTCTCTTCACCAATGCAGGTTATTCCTGCATAAGGGTGAATAGTATTTAAAAAAAAAACAGTATTCATGAATAAATGAAAATATGAACTTACTGCTCATCAGGTGATTGAGCCATCTGCATTTCCTCTGCTTCTTCTATCTGAAAGAAAAAATGATGAAGCTAATTAGGCACAGGATTGAAAGTCTTTCCAAATACTTTCTAAAAGTCTGGCCCCAGCCTTGGAAACACTTATGCATATGAATAGTTTTATGTATAAGAATAAGCCATTGAAGGGATCTAAATGAAAAAATATATATATTGGCTCATAATGGAATGATGCATCAGAGCCTAGTTCAGTCATTCTTACCATTATTACCCTTATGTAACACACATAGGCACTCCCTTCCCCCAAGTAAGGATACCATATCAGTGAGAAGAGGTAGCTATACGGTATTGACTCCATATGAACAGAATTAGGCCCTTGGTTATTTTTCATAATCCTGAATTGCAAGACCCCCTTTTATTAAATAAGCCAAGTTATTCTTAACACGGTGTACTTTTTAGTCCAAAAGCTCAACATAGACACAACCCATGCTTTAAGATTGAGCACTAAAACTATTTGCATCATAGGTTGAATCACTCTTCATGCACACAAGCCTGAGTTTTGTGGGGCATCATAAAGCACATAAACAAGGAGGCAGAAATTGAAAAGTGCTTTGGGAACCTTGGGCCAGATATGTCAGATGTGCAGAGAATCTCCAACTAAAGTTGAAGACAATGCAAGCTGTAGCCCCTCAACACTATATCAGCATCACCAACTCTGCCAATTATATCGCAAATCTTGCAATATGAGAGGTTCATCATAAAGCCCTACAGCTACATGAATACAACAGAATCTTAGCTTTTCTTTTAAAGAACATGCATGTTTCTATCCTTCATGATTGTAGAAAAAAGCTTGATAACACAAATCATAAGAGATCAAAAGTGAAGAAAAATGTCAAGTGTATTATTTAAAAAAAATCTCATGATTTTGGAGATGCGGGGGGATTGAGTCATGATTTGAGCATTTGGGGTTCGCAATATTGTCATGTTTCCTGAAGTTTGAAGGTTTAGAATATTATTTTTAGTGTAGCATACACGCTGTACACAAAGGCTCATTTAAATAAAACATTTCAGTTCTGAAACTAACCAGTAAGAACTAGAACAATACTATGGCAAAGCCAGAATCAGAGTAGGTAACAAACGAGCTTACTGAAAATCCAGGTTTATGTAAACAACAAGTTTAGAGATTTGTTATATTCCCCAGGTTCTAATTTAACCAAAATACTAGCAGAGTCTTTGGATATCTCTCTTCATGCAATCTACAAATAATAGACTTGAAGCGCAAAACAGAAGAATACAAACCAAGTAGGACGGAGTTCCCATTTTTGCAATCAGTATTAAACATGCTCATTCTCTGCTGCCCAGCCCTCTTTACGGTGCTTAGCCTAACAAGGCTGAACTGCACATAATTAACTCCCAGCTAGGAGTGCCTCCTAAGAAATAAACCCACCACCATTCAAACTACTGTCTGGCTTAGCAGTATTTCTTCCTATGGCACTGCAAACAGTGAGATGCAAACAGGGCTTGGGGTTTTCTCCAGGGGGCACCAAAAGATCTGTATAACCATCACACGTAGAAGAGATCATTCCATTTTATCTGTCTAGGTGCTTATATCTCCTAGTTTCAAGTCACCCTGAAAGACAAAAATAATGGCAGTATGTGATAAACAGTATATCAGCTTTATCTTAGCATGTTGGGGTCCTGATTTTCTACCGCCTTGTACATTGTGTAGACATTTATTTCTGTGCAAAGCAAGTGTAAACTGCTTCCAAATCAGAATGGGAATATTTTACATTCACTTTATATCTTCTGATGTGAATTATACCAGTGCAAAGCAATAAAGTATCAGGCCCTCTGACCGAGATTAGGGTAGTCTCCACTGGCTTGAAAGTGGACCCGAAACAAGACATATCTGTGGACACAATTACTGTGAATGCAGAACAGCAACTTCAGACAACACAAGTAGAGGAGCTACTCTGAGCTCTTACTCACAGCATCAAACTGATGGCAGAAGAAGCATTGTAATTAATGTCATCAGGGCAAAATTAAACATAAGCCCAAGCTATGGTTGGTACAGCAGAGAGCCAAACCCCCTCATTCTTATAGCCCACCTTAACCCTCCTCTGGGGGGAGAAGGGGATGGTAAGATCCCAGCAATGGATTTGCTGGAGGGTCCTGGATGGAAAAAGACGGGGAGCTGGTTAAAGCCCCCGGGTAATTACAGAATAAAATAAACATGGGGTTACCTGCACAGTACGCTGTTACCTGCTGGGTAGTCCAAGACATCTAATAATAAAGTTGTGGCCTGATTAAACTGATGTCAATATGTCTCCTATCCTTCTTTTGGCATAGCCAGACAATGGTGGTAGTTCTAAGATAATGAATCTGCCATCTGTATGCTTAGTGGGAGCTTAAAAGCACGTAGAGATGATTTTTCTACCGTTTGGCCTTTAAACATCTAGAAATCTTGACCCCTTGAAATCTCATGTTCAAGAAGTTTTTATATATATATAAAGGCCAGGAATGTCTCTGGATGCAGTAAGTTCCAGCATTGTGCTTTATAGCTTTTACAAAGACTCAAATGTCAAGAGATCCTCTCCTTGAAAAGAGGAACTTCAGTCACAACAATAAATATGTCCATTGTGAAATACAACATGCCCACAAATTTGTCTGGCTTGCTGTCTTTCAGAATGTTCCCAATTCAGGCTATACCAGCCCCTGACTCCGATACCGCCACGTGTTTCAAATGTGCAAACAGCAAAATTCCTTTTTTAACCCGCTTATAACTTTCACCTGTCACAATTAATTTTCACCAAACTATCCAAAGGTACCTCTGGAACCCAGGAACCATCGCCCTACCAAGATGTCTACCATTACAGTTGTTCAAAAAAGATTTTTTTAAATAATTGGGGGAAAAGGTATTTCCCCCCACTCACAACCTCCATTTTTTCCCCTTAACATTTCAAAATAGATTCATTTCTGGGCTACCAAGCTTCCCAGATTGCAGCCTGAAAGATTTTTTAAAAATTGCACCTGAAAATGATGTCTTCAAATGGCAACACTTTGCCACCTTAAATATAGGGTAACTACACCTTGTTTATTATTTAGACCACATCTTGCAAACACTTAAGCAGGTGTATCTTTACTCAAATGACTAGTCCCTGTGATTTCAACATTACCGTTTATGTGAATAAAGTGGTGTTTGTGCTTAAGTATTTATAGGATTGGGACCTTGGAAATCTTCTTTATGAGATGTAAAATATTACATTATTTACTTATACATCTTATATTACATTCCTTTCAGATAGCTCCTTCTGATCAATGGTGCACAGACTTGAGGATACTAGCCTAGGTGGGACAGAATGGGCAGTAGTTTATTTTGATTAGGGAAAATGTACTCTCTATCACAGGTGTACAAATACAGAATGGTAAGAAATATCTTGGCTTTCTTCGGGATGATACGGCACTCACCCAGTACTGGATTTGGGCTTGAAGTCTGAACATTTATTAGTTTGATCATTTTAGTATAGATTTTTACATTACTTCTGTGACGGTACCGCCCATAAGGCTTTATGGAAATATGCTTAAAATGTGTTTTATGCTACATATGCCATGTAACATATCTCAAAGGTTATGATCTATTGAATGTATTAATCCTATTTGTATGCATGTATCATTTTTGTATTCGAAGTTATGAATGTTATGAATGTTGGCTGTGTACTGGCTTGATTTCTAAATAACCTTAATAGAGCATTTGGTCAGTTCCTGGAGAAAGGAATGTTTAGGGTTATCATCCGTCCGTATTTCCCCAGACATGTCCAGCTTTTGCATCTCTAAATAGCCATCCGGGAGGAATTGGTAACAAGGTTAAAATGTCTGGGGTTTTTTCTCCCTCGCCTCCCTCCCTCCCTTCCATGCAGAGTGCTGCTGCTGATTGGGCAGCTGGGCCAATTGAGCTGCTCCCATTAGCCTTCAGCAGCCAGAGCCCTCCCCTGCTCCCCCCTCCCTCTGTCTGCAGCCGTGTGTAACACACAAACCGACACACCGGGCAGCGTGTTTTGCAAATATGTGGAGCCAGAATGGTAAAGGGAGTCGGAGGGGGGGGCAGTCAGGGAGCAGGGGAGTGTTGGATGGGTCCCCGGCCTCCACCTAATCCCCAGCCCAGGACCTGCACCCCAGACCTCCTCCTCCCACCCAACCCCCCTCCCAGAGCCTTAGGCAGGTGCAGGGGGGCACGGTTCTGGGCACCACCAAAATTTCTACAACCCTGTGACCCATGCGAATGGATAAGGGTCGGGGCAGTCAGGGGACAGGTAGGGTCCTAGGGGGGGCAGTTAGGGTGGGGGGTTCTCAGCAGGGGGCAGTCAGGGGACAAGAAGCAGGGGGGTTGGGGTTCTGAGTGGGGCAGTCAGGGGGTGGGAAGTGGGAGGGAGTGGATGGGGGCGGGGCTTCCCCCCCAGTGTCCTCTATTTTGATTGTGGAAATATGGTAACACTAGGAATGTTGAAATTAAGTACCTAATCAAGAAACACTTAAAAGACAATAAGAACAGAAGTACTTGTGGCACCTTAGAGACTAACAAATTTATTTGAGCATAAGCTTTCGTGGGCTCAAATATTTATACTCAAATAAATTTGTTAGTCTCTAAGGTGCCACAAGTATTCCTGTTCTTTTTGTGGATACAGAATAACACGGCTGCTACTCTTAAAGGACAATGGATCTTGGAATGCTCCAATCCACATAAGAAGTCTACCTGAGGACATTCAAGGTAACATGTAAACAATGGATGCTACCTGTAAAAACTGAGTCGTGCCTGGACATGTGACTTACCCAGGTGACTCCTAAACTCCATCTCGGAGCTGGACTTTGCATAGGAGTGAGGAGAGGGTCTCCACCCACAAGAAAAAGTCTATTTAAACCCCTGGGAGACTCCTCCATTTTGTCTTCAGCTGGCTAAAGAGAGAGCAACTCCATCCCCCAGCATACTTAGAAGAAACTGGAACAAAGGGCAGTGACTGCAAGGGGTGTGAGTGATTGCTGGACCCAGCTAAAAGGAGATTAGTCTGTAAAAGGGAACATTCTGGAACTGGTGAGGATCTTATCTGTATTCAGTTTGATTAGACATAGATTTGCGCATTTTATTTTATTTTGCTTGGTGACTTACTTTGTTCTGTCTGTTACTACTTGGAACCACTTAAATCCTATTTTCTGTATTTAATAAAATCACTTTCTACTTATTAATTAACTCAGAGTATGTATTAATACCTGGGGGAACTTTATACAGGGTAAAACGGATTTATTTGGGTTTAGACCCCATTGAGAGTTGGGCATCTGAGTGTTAAAGACAGGAACACTTCTGTTAGCTTCTTTCAGGAAAACCTGCAGCTTTGGGGCAAGTAATTCAGACACTGGGTCTGTGTTGGAGCAGATGGGAGTATCTGGCTCAGCAAGACAGGGTGCTGGAGTCCTGAGCTGGCAGGGAAAGCAGGGGTAGTAGTAGTCTTGGCACATCAGGTGGCAGCTCCCAAGAGGTCACAACTTCCCTGTAGGCAGAGTGTATCAACTACTCAGGCACTGGCAAGCAAGCATTTTTGATTATTTTTCCTTATTTCAAATACCATAGGATTCATTGTAATTAAATTACATTCACTTTATTAAGGAGAAAAAAGAAAATAAACTTAAAATAAAGACTTATTTTGAAATATTTTTTCCACATAATTTATACTGGAGAATGTAATGAGGGCTTAATCAGAGAAAAAATGGATTGGTTTTAGAAGGGCAGACAGAGTTCTGACTAGCCTAGGGCCAGGTTTACTTTATGTTAAGGCAATTTGTGTTTTATTACCAGCATACTTGTTGCAGCATAGAACAGAGACCCAACACGCACAAATGAAAAACACAGCTTATATACATCAAAATCAAATGGAAATGGTTTACTGCTGGTGGCATAAGAGCCAATATATTTGCTGGGAAACAGACAGTTCTAATCTGCCTCGTGAAACAATTAAGAAAGGGCTAATTAATGGATCTATTCTCCAGTTGATGTACATGAATTGTAGAACTCCCACTACATATTATATGCAGGCAATTCTGTACGTAACACAGAAATGCTGATTTCAGGTTCTGATGACTACTGATGCTGATGATATAGAATGCCAAAAGAACATAGCTTTTTAAAAAAAGAAAAAAAGCTAAAGTTATGCACGCCAGGCCCATTCTGAAGAAAGGGCAGTTACAAAGAAGTCTTAGTTTGATTTGTGAAAAGACTGAATCTGGAGTCAAATCCCTTTATCTTATTCACAGGTATAGTCCCCATTAACTTCAAAGGATCTGTTTGTGGTCTCGATCTTGTGAGGTGCCAGACATGCTGGCTCCAATGCAGCAAAGCATTTCAGCACCTGGTTCATTTTAAAACAAGTGAATAACCCCACTGAAGCCAGTGGGACTGTTCATGTGCTTGAAATTAACTATGTGCTTAAGTACTTTGCTGGATTGGGGCCAGAAGACTCATCAGTTTATAGGATCGACTGCTGTATGAATAAGATGAGCAGGATTTATTTAGCCTTTGGTGTACAAGACTTTGAGCTTGATTCTGATCTCACACTGGTATAACACAATTAACTTCTGCTGTCACTCATGCCCGTCACCCCAATCGGGGTATGGGCCGCCAACCACAGATCTCCAGAGTCCTCTATCCTGGGCCATTTGCTCTAGCTGGTTCCAGGTATAGCCCATTTTTATGCTATCAGCCTGAAGGTCGCGTCACCAGGTGTTTCTTGGACGGCCTCTTTTCCGCTTGCCTTGGGGGTTCCACCTCAATGCCTGTCTAGTGATGTTGGTTGGCTGCTTGTGTAGTGTGTGTCCTATCCAGCCCCACCTTCTCCTTCTAATTTCTTCCTCTGCTGGAAGTTGACGGGTCCTCTCCAAGAGGTAGATGTTGCTGATGGTCTCTGGCCAGCGGATCTGGAGAATCCTTCTAAGGCAACTATTTATGAAGGTCTGGATCTTCCTGGTGGTTGTTTTAGTTGTCCTCCAGGTTTCAGCTCCATACAATAAGACTGATTTCACGTTGGAATTGAACAGTCTAATCTTTGTTGCCAAAGACAGCTCTCTGGAGCTCCAGATGTTCTTGAGCTGTAAGAAAGCTGCTCTCGCCTTACCGATCCTTGCTTTGATGTCTGCGTCCATGCCATCCTGTTGGTCGATGATGCTGCCTAGGTAGGTGAAGGACTGCACTTCTTCCAGAGGGCTTCCGTTCAGTGTGACTGGGTCATTACTGATGGAGTTAATCTTGAGGGTCTTGGTCTTGTCCTTGTGGATGTTGAGGCCAACCTGTGATGACGTGGCTGCCACTACATTGGTCTTCTCTTGCATCTGCTGTTTGCTATGCGAAAGGAGTGCAAGGTCATCGGCAAAGTCCAGGTCATCAAGCTGGGTCCACAACGTCCACTGGATTCTGTTCCTGTGCTCATAAGTGGATGTCTTCATAATCCAATCAATGACAAGGAGAAAGAGAAATGGTGACAACAAACATCCTTGTCTGACTCCGGTTCGCACCTGGAAGCTGTTTGTAAGCTGCCCTCCATGGATCACTCTACAGTGTATGCCATCATATAAGTTCTTAATCAAGTTAACCACATTTGCTGGGATGCCATAGTGCCAAAGGAGCTTCCAGAGAGTCTCTCGATCCACGCTATCGAATGCTTTCTCATAGTCAACAAAGTTGACGTACAACAAGGAGTTCCATTCCATAGACTGCTCGACTATGATGCGGAGCGTTGCTATCTGGTCCGTGCATGATCTATTTTGCCGGAAACCTGCCTGCTCATCTCGTAGCTGTGGATCGACGGCATCCTTCATTCTCTCTAAGAGAACTCGGTTGAAGACCTTCCCTGGCACCTACAGAAATGTGATTCCTCTGTAGTTGGCACAATTGCTGAGGTCTCCTTTCTTGGGGATTTTAATAAGGTATCCCTCTTTCCAGTCTGCCGGAATCACTTCTTCTTCCCATATCTTCTCAAAAAGGGGGTACAGCATTTCCACTGAAGCATCCAGATCTACTTTCAGGGCCTCTGCTGGAATATCGTCAGGTCCAGCCGCCTTCCTGTTCTTCATCATAGTGATGGCTTTTCTGATCTCATCTCTGGTAGGTCTATCACAATTGATTGGAAGGTCTTCGTTGGCTGGGTCAATGTCTGGTGGATTTAGTGGTGCTGGTCTATTTAGAAGTTCCTCAAAGTGCTCCGCCCATCTATTCATCTGTTGTTCTATTTCTGTTATAGACTTTCCCTGCTTGTCTTTGACGGGGCGTTCTGGCTTGCTGAACTTTCCAGACAGTCGCTTGGTGATGTCATACAGCTGTTTCATATTACCATTGTATGCTGCCTGTTCCGCTTCTGCTGCCAGTCCATCCACATCATCTCTCTTATCCTTCCTAATATTCCTCTTCACTACTTTATGGGCTTCAGCATACTCTTCTTGCGCTTTAGCCTTTGTTGCTCTAGTCCTGCTGTTATTAACTACTGCCTTCTTCTTCTTTCTATCTTCTATCTTAGTCAAGGTCTCTGCTGTGATCCACTCTTTCTGCTGGTATTTCTTGATTCCAAGCACTTCCTGGCATACTGACCTAAGTGTCTCTCTCACTTTCTGCCATCTGTTGGGTACACTGTCTTCCTCTTCCTCAGACCGATCCTGTAGTACTGAAAACTTATTCTTCAGTGTCAGTCCAAAATCTTCCTTGATCTTATGATCCTTCAAAAGGCTGACATTGTACTTCGCTCTTCTATCTGACGCATCTATCCAGTTCTTCTTCAGCTTCAGCTTCAATCTGGCCACCACTAAGTGATGGTCGGACGCTACGTCTGCTCCTCTTCTAACTCTAACGTCCTGCAAAGAGCTTCTGAACTTCTTACTAATACAGACATGATCAATCTGGTTTTCTATCGTGCCTGCTGGCGATACCCAGGTACTCTTGTGGATCCACTTGTGAGGAAAGATGCTATCTCCTATGACCAGGTTGTTAAGTGCACACAAATCTCTCTCCATTCTCACTCATCTCTCCCAGAGCGTGGGTCCCCATGACTTGTTCATATCCTGTGTTGTCAGGTCCAATTTTGGCATTAAAGTCTCCCATAAGGATGGTAATGTCTTTGTCTGGGAGAGTCTCTAATATTTTCTGAAGTCTGTTGTAAAAATAGTCTTTGTCCCCCTCTTCACTGTCATTGGTTGGAGCATAGCACTGTACAACATACATCTTAATCCTCTTCATTTTAGTTCTGAAGGATGCTGTAATGATCCTGGAACCATGTGCCTCCCAACCAATCAGTGCTCTCTGTGCCTGCTTGGACAACATGAAGCCTACTCCCTGTGTGTGGGGTGCGTCACTCTCTTCATGTCCGAAATACAGCAACAGCTCTCCTGTCAACAATCGTCTCTGTCCAGCTTGTGTCCATCTTATCTCGCTAATACCTAGTAGGGTGAGGTTGTTGCTCCTCATCTCTGCTGCGACCTGCACCGTCTTTCTTGACTCGTACATGGTCCTCACGTTCCATGTACCGATGGTAATCCTCCTAGTTGCAAGAAGGGTAATCGGCTTAGTGGCTTCCTCACGACTTTCACCACCCAGCGTCATGCGTCTTCGAGTTGAAGGCCCTTCTTTTTCCAGGCTAAAAGTCTCTGTTATCTCTATTGTTGGCGTTTCTGTAGCAAATTAATTTTTTTACGGGGTGGAGTTGCTAGCCCCACACCCAACCCTCCTCCTTTATCCTGACTTGGGACAGGCAGATGGCCCCAAAGGACTTCTCTGGTGGAGTTAACTTTTGCTGTAGCTCAGTGTAATTGAAATATTCTGGACCACCTTTCTCATCCATTATAACCTCCTCTTAAGGGAGGAACTTTGGCATGTTCTTACAGATGGTGGGGGAAGAAAGGGGGACAAACCTCCCTCTTCTTGACACACGAGCCAGGGACAACCTCCATCCCTGTGCTCCCTGCTAATTTTGCGAGTCACATAATCCAAAGAGGGGCGGGAGAAGGTGAGGCTGGAGGAGAACATGAGTCTGTCCCTCCTCCAAACTGGCCCCCAAGAAAATACCAAGCTTAAAGGCAGGTAAAGTGAGCACAGCTTCTCTGCACACTGCAGCACATGGGGCAAGATTGTGCAGATGATAGTAAGGAGGCCCTACTTCAGGGATCGGCAACCTTTGGCATGCGGCCTACCAGGATAAGCACCCTGGCGGGCCGGGCCAGTTTGTTTACCTGCCACGTATGCAGGTGAGGCCGATCGCGGCTCCCACTGGCCGCAGTTCGCTGCTCTAGGCCAATGGGGGCTGCGGGAAGTGGCGGCCAGCACATCCCATGCCAAGCTCAGCTTCACACCACCACCTTTTTTGCATCTGTTGCAAGGAATATTGAAATTAGGTCCTGGATGCTCAGCACCTGGATTCAAGTGGAAGGAAATATTAAACTGCAGCATTAACCACATGATAACCATAGTAGGTGAATGAGTGGAGAGAGAGGGAGAAATGGATGCACAAAGAAACAATAAGACAACCTGGACCCAATGGGGGTCTGAATGGAGGCCACCTTCATCTCTGCATCTTGTGCTTACAATTGTCAGAACTACAACTGAACTATGCTGCCTAGCTCTTCGTGGGTAGGCCCTGCACAATTAAATATTTAAATGAGATTTCAGAGTTAACATCTGGACCAGTTCACAGCTGTAAGAGCTGTTTCAGACTTTCTGCAGATTCAGAAAGACAATGCCGCATTTGTTACATTTGTGAAGAAACTCTCTTCCAAATGTAAGAGCAGGAAGTATTTTTGCTCACACTTCATATTAAAATATCATTTATAAATGACTCAATGCTGTAAGCATGTTAGACATGAGTACAACTGTTAATGATTACTATGAGCAACCTTTTGATCGAACTCTAACAACTGATTAATACGTATCTAATTGTAGCAAAGTATCCCCAGACATGCCCTTTCATTACTCATCCATCATTAGATAAACCGCCACAGACAGGGGATTGCAATTACACTCCCTTTCTCTTCTAGGATTTGGTTTATTACTGGTTTAATTCAAAACTCCCATCCACCTTCAGGCTTACCAGTTCTTTATACCACTCATGGGCTCAGTAATCCTTTGAAAGGGTATTTGCACAAAGATAACTCCGGTCCAGCCTTGTCCTTTCACTGATCCAAGAACTTCTCTTCCCAGTCCTCTGCCTGGAAGCCGCCTGATTTTTAGTCACATGATCCTCACCATGGGTTCCTTGCACTCATTCTCTTCACTTGGAAGGGAAGGGGTGGGGCAGGTGGGAAGAGGGACAGTAAGCTTGGTATGGGATGCATCAAGGCCCTAACCCCCTTAAAGGGGCAGCTCACTCTGTGAAAATTATCTATTAACACTTTATAAACAAAATGTATCCTTAATATAAATTATAGCATAACCATACTTTTTAAAAATTGAAAACTTACATTTTGGAGCACAATTCTGCAGAAAAGGAGTATATTCTACAGCAGGGATCAGCAACCTTTGGTAAGCGGCCCGCCACGGTAAGCCCCCTAGCGGGCCAGGCCAGTTTGTTTACCTGCCGCGTCCGCGTCTGATCGCGGCTCCCACTGGCCATGGTTCACCACTACAGGCCAAGGGGGCTGCGGGAAGCAGCGCGGACTGAGGGATGTGCTGGCTGCCGCTTCCCGCAGCCCCCACTGGCCTAGAGCCGTGAACCGCGGCCAATTGGAGCCGCGAACCGCAGCCGGTGGGAGCCGCGATCAGTCGAACCTGTGAACGAGGCAGGTAAACAAACCGGCCTGGCCCGCCAGGGGGCTTACTTGGTGAGCTGTGTGCCAAAGGTTGTCAATCCCTGGGCTAGGGTGTCTCCACTCCTGGATGCTCTCTCTGCACTGGATGCTTCCCCGACCCACTGATCATTACATACAGTTCAAAGCAAATACAATTTAAATAAACAGCAACCAATTTTTAAAAAATAAGGAAAAAATGGGAAAGGTTAAAGGAACCTTTATGGCATGAGGACATCACAACCAGCGTCTCTGGAATGTAAGGGAAGTTCAGTCTGTTCCTCACAAGTTCCAAGCCTCCTTCTCAGGCCCTAGCTTCTTCTGAGGGTCGGACACTTGCTCTGGCGCTGGCCACATGCCCTCAGGCTCTAAGAGGCAGGACCTTTCTTCCCAGCGTCACCACCACTCTGTCGGGATTACAATCCCCCTCCAAGTCTGGCTTGTAAGGTGTCTTGGCTGGGGGCAGCCCCCTCGCTTTCCCCAGCTGCTCACCATACCCAGCTCCGGACTGCTCCAGCCCCAGCTCCACTCTGCCTACGCACTGCTACTGTTGCTACTCTCCTTCCAGCTCCCTGGGCTGCTGCTCTGGCCCCTCTGGCTCTGGTTGCCTCCCAGCACAGGTCTGCTCTGTGGGCTGCTTCTGTGACACTGCTCCAGCACTGACCTGCTTCCTGGGTTCCTGTTCTGGTCCCTCTGGCTGGCACAGCTCTGCTCCCCAGCTCAGCTTGGCCCCACTCTGTCTGACCCAGACAATTCCAGCTCACACAGAGGACGGGACCCCACTGGCCTCCTGATTAGCCTGCCCTCCCTGTCAATCAGGCTGACCTGGAACATTGGCCTCTCCCCATTGTTCCTGGGGACTGTCAGACTCAGGGTCCTGATTTCCCATCAACCCTTCCCCTTTCTTTTGGTACTGGGAGCTAGCCAACCAAAACACCCCCACTGAGTTTTAGGAAGGATACAACAGTCCCCTTACATTATATAAGGTTAGTTAAAGTTAATGGGGAATATTAGGTATTGGATAACACCATTCAGTTACTAACTACATTTAAGTGTGTTCCTTTTTTCTTTGCACAATCCTACGTTCTTTTTGAAAACAGAACTCCCACTGAGCTCAAAGGACTGGGTCACTGAGGTAGGATGATCCAGTGGACAAGGGACTAGCCTAGAACTTGAGAGACCTAGGTTCAATTCCCTGCTCTACAACAGACTCCCAGTGTGACCTTTGGCAAATCTCTTGAGCCCAGCCCTCAAAGGCATTCCATGGGTTTCAGTGAAAGTTAGGAGCCTAAATACCTTTGAGAATCTGGGCTTTAGCCTCTGTGTGCTTCAGTTCCCAGTCTATAAAACCAAGATAATAGGACTTCCCTACCTCACAGCCAGGGCAGGCTCTAGGCACCAGCAAAGCAAGCAGGTGCTTGGGGCAGCAAATTTGCAGGGGCGCAAGAATCCAGCATGGGAGCTAAGAACCAACAGGGGGCCCTGGGAGCTGTAGTTCCTTGGTTAGCTCCCTGCCTATAAAGCCAGCACTGGAGCAGGGAAAGAACTACATTTCCCAGCATTCCCTCGGCTGCAATTAACAGGAAAGGGAGGGGAAAGGAGTGTGGAACTGAAACCTCATGCTGCAGCTTGCTGTGTATGGTAGGGACAGAGCCAGCTCTAGGTTTTTTTGCCACCCCTGTGCTGCCCTAGCCCTGGACTTTCCCCCGCCCACACCCCCTGCCGCCCCAGCTCTGACCCCCACCCACATCTCCTGCCACCCCAGCCCTGGGCTCTTCCCCCACACACACACCCCTCCTGCCACCCCAGCCCTGGGGTCTCTCCCACACACACACACACACATCTCCTGCCACCCCAGGCCTGGGCTCTTCTTCCAAAGAAAGAATTGGGTGGACTAAATGAACAGTGCACCTCTCTATCTGAGGCCTAGCAAGGGAGGTACGTGGATGCTACTAGAATTTAAAATGAAAAGTAAGGGAGGGGAGGCTCTACTAGACTGGGCAGCTTTAGATACAGTACCAGGCACGTAGGAGGATTTACACTTCTGAGCCATGGAAGCAGAAATTGTCTTTTCTTTTCCAGATTTAGCTAATATTCAGAAAGGGAATCTAGCATCTGCCATCCAGATTTGAACACCCTCAAAATTCAGGAATGCTCAAGCTCAATTTGGGCAGCTGTTTCTTCATTTCTCCCAAATCAAATATACTGATCCACTGTAACTTGCTGTAGAAAAAGTAGAATAAATTGAGCAAGAAATGCTTCCCAGTGGTTATTAGGACTGGAATTGCTATTTTCAACAGCCATTGCTTTTATTAATTATTGTTATGTTTTAGTTTTATTTGTTTAAAAGGAAGACAGTGATATTGCATTGGCAAATTCCCCATAGAAACAAAGAATGGAACAAAAGAATAATAAAGGCACCTCAACTTTTCCTCATTTATGTAGGACAGTCTTATAATATGCAT
>NC_048299.1:132797288-132814698 GCF_013100865.1 Trachemys scripta elegans | reverse complement strand
CGCCCCCAGAACCTCCACCCCCTCCAACTGCTCCCTGCCCAGCCCCTGCCTTATCCAACCCCTCCTCCAAGCCCCAGCCTGGCCCCTTTACCATGCTGCTCAGGGCAGCGTGTAAGGATGCCGTGCGGCCCGCTGGAGCTCACAGCCCTCCTCCCCCCCTTACCTTGCCGCTCAAAGCGGCAGGAGCTGCAGAGCTGCCCAGATCGCTGGCGCCGGTGGCTTGGCACACTGCGGCTCTGCGAGGGGGGGGAGCGGGCCAGAAACAGGATGGTCCCATGGGCCGGATGTGGCCCATGGACCGGAGTTGTTTGCCCACCCACCCACCCCTTTAACAGCCGGTTCTACACCGGCTTCTAAATTTAACCACCGGTTCTTGTGAACTGGTGGGAACCAGCTCCAGCCTACCACTGCCTGAAGGGAACTTAGTTTATTTTCAGCTCAAAGAGCTAGTATAATGTTATGGCCCTAGAGTATCTGATTCATTCATTAGAAGATACTTGCTTTGTCAGAAGTCTTATGAAACACACTTGAAATGCTCTGTACTCTCAATAAAGAGCTGTTCGTTCTATTTTTCATCATCTCTGGAGCTATGACTTTAAGATGGTGCTCTGGCTTTTCTTGAAACGTAAATAAAACCACCACTTAGTGATTGTTTTCCAGGTTGGGAGGTGGAAAAAGATAAGTTGCCAGCATGAAGCTGTGGATGCAGTGTGTTAAGTACCATATATCTTATGAATACGTGTCAAATGAAGAGCCTCTTCACTTTTGCACTCTGTAAAATGTGGGAAATAACACTACAAAAGCAGTGTTGTTCTCAGCTCAGATTGTGCCCAGCCTAGGAGAGCCCACACAATTCCTGTTCAGCCAGCCATGCAAAAAACGAAGGAACCGTATAAGTGAAGGTGACCATAGGTGGCATATGCTAAAACCTGTGTACCATGCCTCTAATCCCAACCCCTTGTCCTCACCACAGAAGGATATGGGCCAGTACTCACAACCCACTATGGATTTTGTTTGTGGTTCCAATGTCAAATATAATGTTTGTTTGCGGGGAACTTATCCGCAGAATGTAGTAGAGAATACACTGTAACGTTCTGTGGTATTAGAACATACCACTGTTAGGGGGAGGGATAGCTCAGTGGTTTGAGCATTGGCCTGCTAAACCTAGGGTTGGTTGTGAGCTCAATCCTTGAGAAGGCTATTTAGGGATCTGGGGCAAAAATCTGTCTGGGGATTGGTCCTGCTTTGAGCAGGGGGTTGGACTAGATGACCTCCTGAGGTCCCTTCCAACCCTGATATTCTATGATTCACTGTACTTACCATGATGCTGAAAATATATGTTCTGTGTTTTAATTTTTCTGGCTATGCTGACTGGTTCCGTACATGGCATGGAGCCAGCTAAGAACCCTATACCAAGGTACCTTGCAGCCCTCACCACAGGGGAAAGTTGTGGCTTAGGCATGGATATTTTGAGGGAGAAAAGGAGTGTGGCCAGAAGGAATGTGGCCCTGGGGCTTCCTTAGATTATGATGGACTATAACATACAGCAGCCTCCCCATGACAGAACAACTACAGCAGCATGCTCCATAGTCCTGCCCCCTACACTCCCAGCATGCTCCTTCCTACTTCTGACCTCCCGTCCTAGCATATTCCTTATGATCAGAGGGAGCAAATCGTGTATGAGAACTAGAACTGAAAGAGGGGAGAGGAATCTGCCACTCTTAAGTGCTGGTACATAGTCCTTTCTCTGTAAGTCTGTATTTAGTGCTAGCTTTTGACTGCTCCTGCACAAGTGTGCTGTGGGAACTTGCAGAAGGAACCACTTCTTCCACTAGTACATCCACACAGGAGCCAGCCAGTATCTAGTCTTGTCACTTCCTGAAGCACTAGACTTGAATTTGCCAACGTACCTGCTGCTGCCTCTAGTAAACCCTAAGGTTTACCATGCCCCACAATCTTGTTCACCATTTTACATGACACATCAGGCCTGAAAGCAATTCACACACTTCCTTTTCAAAGGAGTAGTTGGAAGCGAGAAGATTGACATTCTGCATGTGTCTGCCAGGCACAGAAATAATGTCTCAGGGCACCACCACACTTCAGACACTACAAGTCCATATACCCCTAAGGCAACCCCTTTGCAACTCAGAGCATTATCTGGCCCTTTGTCTCTGTGTCCCCACTTCTTCAAGTGAGGTACACCAGTTTATTCACACCATGTACTATCTTTATCAGTTACCACCTCATACGGAGTATGGACTATGTCTTGCCATCACTTTATAGGCAGAAGTTCAGCTGAAGTGGTCACTAGTTTCTCGTCTGTATTCATTCATATCTTTGCTGACAACATCCTTCACTAGACACCAAGGCTCCCCTTCAGAGGGGGAATTCAGCCTTTTCCATGCCTCTTGTCTGATGCACTTTCAAATTTATCCCCACCCTTTTCTGCAACTTTAGCAGACTAAGTTCGGTTTTCCTCGAAATCTGCTAGTCAGCAACTGCCTCCAATAAGTCATGCTGAAATGAGCTGAGAACCTGACTAAAAGCAGCTTTTACTGGCAATTATGCCAAAATAAAGAGAAAACACATTTTCCCAGAGGAAAACTATCAAGAGCATTACTAGTCTGGCACTAAAGTTACAGATTATAGTAAAATTACTTGAATTACTTGGCCTTCAAGATGCTACAAACTTGTCATGTTTCTCTGCTCATTGTCTGAGAAAATAGCACTGAGACAGGCTTTGGGAAGAAGCAAGCTCCCAAAAGGTAGTGTGTTGAGAGCTTAGTCCCACTCCCCTGTTCAAGTCAATTAATGGTTGCATCTGCTTTACAAGAGGTAAACAAATACTATTGTATTATGCCACATCACCTTTCAGTCAACAGATTAGCCTTCTATTTAGTCATAAGGAATGTTAATTTTCCAAATCCACAAAAAAATGATTTCTTTTCAGATCCCAGGGTGGACATACCAGGCTACAATCCAGATTAATGCGTAACTGTCACCCCTTCTCTCTAACCCGGGGTGACCTTCACCATACCTTGTTGCTTGTAGCCTCCAACTTGGACTGCTCATATACAGCCTCCAGCAAGTCACTTCCAGCTATGTCTGTGTGTGTGCTGCAGTCAGCTAGCCACACCTTGGCTCTTACCAGCCTTAGTTATGCTGCAAGGTGACCCCAACACAGTCCCAGTACAGGATCTTCCCCCAAAAATGTATGTTCTGTACTACCCAGCCCTCTCCTGGACATACAAGTAAGTTCATTATTTGTTTAAGGGAATCATATACACACACACATACACACACAACTTGTTACCCCAAATGGAGTTACCCAGACACTTCAACTTGAACACACTGGATTAAATAATACAAGTTTAACAACTAAAAAGAGAGATTTTAAATGCTTACAAGTAATGAGGCATAAAATCAGTTACAATAAAAATAAAAAACAAAACACTTACTGGTGCCTAAATTAACAAACTATATTATATTCAAAGCATAGTTTTATCTCCACATGCTCCAGCAGATCACTGACCAGACTGTCACGTCAGGAACAACCCTCCAGAGTCCAAGGGCTGTTTTCATTTGTCTTCTTAAATGCAATGCCAGAGGCAGACAGGGAGAGAGAGGGATGTTGTCTTAGTGTGTGTCTTCCCCTTTTTATAGTCCTGTCCCTCCTTTGAGAAGCATCTCCAGTGATGAGCAGGGCAACAAGCAGTCTATGTGTGTGGAAGGAAAGTCCATGCTGTTTCTTTGTTGAGAGGTAGATTTTTGCCTCTGCCCCCTTTCCTGACAATGAATGACTACTTAGTGGGTAATGGTCCAGCAGACTTGTTTGTACCTGGCTGAGTCTCTGAGGAATGGGTTTGGCTTCTCCTCAAACTTATCTGGAAAACATACTTTTAGTCATTGTGACAGAGTGCAAACAGGTACGCCTGCACTCTGATAACTCTAATAGAAATTAGTTCCCCAGTAGGAAGCTGACGGGGGTAATTACTCAATCAGGCTGCCCAGCTGAGCCCTGGGCTGACAAGAGACGGCACAGGAAGGAAGTTTGAGAAGGTGATGAACAGGTGAAAGGACAGGTTAAGGACTATTTAGAAAAGCTGGACATGCACAAGTCCATGGGGTCCAGATCTAATGCATCCAAGGGTGCTGAGGGTGTTGGCTGATGTGATTGCAGAGCCATTGGCCATTATCTTTGAAAATTTGTGGCGATCAGGGGAGGTCCCAGACGATTGGAAAAAGGCAAATATAGTCTCCATATTTAAAAAGATGGATAGAAAGCTGGCTAGATTGTCAGGCTCAAAAGGTAGTGATCAACGGCTCGATGTCTAGTTGGCAGCCGATATCAAGCAGCATGCCCCAGGGGTCGGTCCTGGGGCCAGTTTTGTTCTACATCTTTATTAATGATCTGGATGATGGGATTAATTGCACCCTCAGCAAGTTTGCAGATGACACTAAACTGGGGGGAGAGGTAAATATGCTGGATGGTAGGGATAGGGTCCAGAGTGGCCTAGACAAATTGGAAGATTGGGCCAAAAAGAAATCTAATGAGGTTCAACAAGGACAAGTGCAGAGTTCTGCACTTAGGAAGGAAGAATCCCATGCACTGCTACAGGCTGGGGACTGACTTGCTAAGCAGCAGTTCTGCAGAAAAGGACCTGGGGATTACAGTGGACGAGAAGCTGGATATGAGTCAGCGGTGTGCCCTTGTTGCCAAGAAGGCTAACAGGATATTGGGCTGCATTAGTAGGAGCATTGCCAGTAGGTCGAGGGAAGTGATTATTCCCCTCTATTCGGCACTGATGAGGCCACACCTGGAGTACTGCATCCAGTTTTAGTCCCCCTACTATGGAAGGGATGTGGACAAATTGGGGAGAGTCCAGTGGATGGCAAAAAAAAAAAATGATTAGGGGGCTGGGGCACATGACGTACAAGGAGAGGCTGAGGGAACTGGGGTTATTTAGTCTGCAGAAGAGAAGAGTGAGGGGGGATTTGATAGCAGCCTTCAACTACCTGAAGGGGTAGTTCCAAAGAGGATGGAGCTAGGCTGTTCTCAGTGGTAGTAGATGACAGAACAAGAAGCAATGGTTTCAAGTTGCAGTGGGAAGGGGAGTCTAGGTTAGATATTAGGAAACACTATTTCACTAGGAGGGTGGTGAAGCACTGGAATAGGTTATCTAAGAAGGTGGTGGAATCTCCATCCTTAGAGGTTTTTAAGGCCCGGCTTGACAAAGCCTTGGCTGGGATGATTTAGTTGGTGTTGGTCCTGTTTTGAGCAGGGGATTGGACTAGATGACCTCCTGAGGTCTCTTCCAACCCTAATATTCTATGAAGGGAAAAGGAAGGAGAGAGGGAGGAACAGGACTAGCTGAGCCTAGCCAGACAGAGGCTCAGAACAGGGAATCTTCTATTACTCTCATGCCATGGTAAGAGGGCCAAAAACTAGTTGAATATTGTAAATAGGCTGTTGCATGAGGACTGTTGTGAAATTTGTGGAGGGATCACAAAAGAAAAAGACACTGTGAAGGCACAACCCTGGGAGTCAGTGCAGTTATTGCAGGGGAAAAGGCCACAAAGGAACCACACCCTGTGACTGTCATGATCTCAGCTTATGTTTATAACTTCACCTATGATGCTGCCATGTGCATTTTACCATGATATTATTGATCACCAAATTATGAGTTTTTAAAATTATACCTCAAGGCATATCTTGTACAAATCTTATTACAAGAGTGTGTAGGGTGTGCACACAGGGTATAGTTTATCACACACACTCTCCCAATTACCTGATCTCCGTTGATATTTCTTCTGAAATCCACCTTTTGCTGTTATACCCAAATTAGTGTAGGATTCACAATAGTTCAGACAACCGACTGATCTTTATTACTGAAGTAATGTGGTGCCTGAAGGCCCCAGCGCCCTAGGCATTGTACACACACACAATGAAAAGATGATTCCTGCCCCCAAAGAGCTTACAACTTTAATACAATTAAGCACAGGTGCCAGCTTTTTCCTTTGCCTGGGGGTGCTCAACCGTCATTCAGCCACAGCCCCAACCTCACACCACCCCTTCCCCCACAGATCCACCCCCGCCCCGCCTCTTCCCACACAGTTCCAGCCCCTCCCCCAAGCACACCTCCTCTCACCCCAGCGCCTCCTACACACTACAGAAGAGCTGTTCCCCTGCAGCAGGAGATGCCAGGAAGGGGAGGAGTTGATTGATGGGGCTGCCTGTGGGTGGGAGGCACTGGGGAAGAGGAGGGTGGCTGTCTGCCAGTGGGTGCTAAGCCCCCACTAATTTTTTTCCATGAGTGCTCCAGGGCTGGAGTACCCACAGAGTCGGCACCTATGCAATTAAGCACAAGGTAATAGTGAAAATTGTGATAAGAATAATCAATAGTGATCATGGCATACCAACTTCCTAGCTGTTGTTGAGTGGTCTGTAGGCAGCACGGCAGTTTAAAGTAGAGACTTGAAGAAGGATAATGTGGGGAACTCCTTTTGTGCATAAAGGTCCACCTGAGACCAAATAAGGTACTGGTGGGAAGGTTAACTAATGGGCAGTAAAGGCTTGCATTGTAGGTGGAACAAAACTGGGGATTGACAGCTCGGTAGCATATAAGGGGTAAGTCGGGCCTTAAAACTGAAGACAAGTAGTTTGTGTTTGATGTAGTGAAAAGGGGGAAACAGGGAAAGGGATGATATGGTCTGAGTACCATGGAGATTATCTTTCCAGCAGGGTTTTGAATGGATTTAAGGCAGTGATGGGGGAAAGATGGCATTTGGCAGGCCAGAAAAGACAAATGTCACAGTATGCTGGATTCATTAGTTTTAATTTTGTTGAAAATATAAGAAGCAGCAGAAGTATTGGACACCTCAGGCATACAACATGCTGTAAACTACAATTTGCCAAGGACAACGAAAGCTGCATGAGTTATATAGCCAGTAGTGAAGCCCAAGTTCTAGTCACTTCATTCTTTAATTACAATAACAGAAATACTGCCAAGACTTTGGTCACCTTCTTGGTTGAGGCCAAAACATGAAGTACTATCCTGGTTAAAATAAATATGGTAGAACATGGCCTGGGAACATGCAAGACATGTAACAGTCAGCAAGTCCTAGGGGCACATGTGCACATCCCTGTGCTCTGTATCAAGGCTCTGGCCTAAGGATCAGTCAGGTGGCCAACAGTCACCTGATGATGGCCATGTGGTGGTGCTTCTTAGAAGAGAAAGCCTGGTGCAGGGTTGGATGTAGACTTTCTGTACGAATCACGTGGAATGCTTGGTAGAAGACACCCAACAGAAATCCTGTCTGGAAAAAGATAGGATATATACCAAGCAGGAGGCATGATTCTGAATTATGAAACCTGCTTTGGAGGAACTGTTGAGCCTGGGGAAGAGGGCCGGAAGATGTGTGTGAAGTTGAAGTGCTCTGTTTTGTTAAGTAAACCAAACCCCAAGAAAGGCTGTACTTGAACTACATGAACCTATGTGCATTGGTTGGGGAGCCGATTTGGGGAAACTGATGCGGCAGATATGACCAGATGGGGCAGTTGGCCCCATTACAAGGAGGATGCAGTAGTTGAGATGCAAGATCAGGCTTGCATGAGTGTCATAGTTAAGTGAAGAGAGAATCCCTGTCCTACTAGATATTGTCTTAATGAGTTCCAGTCAGAAATTTTCCCTTAGTATTTTAACAACTCTTGGCTCCCTTGGGTAAAAGAAAGATATAGCATAAAAACCATAAATGCAGATGGTACAGTGAATCTGTTGGATTAATACTGTCCTACCATAGAAACTGTAAATCATACATACTAATTCAGTTAATTGTCACAAGTTACTAGAAGTTTTTTTGGGGCGGGGAGATAAATACAAAATCAAAGCAATGATAGGCCATGGACCTTCATCCAAAATAAGATTAGACCACAATAATCTTGTTCTGGATGCTTTGATTTCATAAACTCTGTTGGTGTTTCCACCTGGATCAGTCTTTTCTGTGCAAGCCTGACATTAAATTAAGCCTTTTCATCTTTTAGACTCAATCATCTGTGCAAGCAAAACATTCAGGTTCACAAATGAAGAGCAAGCCTGCTGAGTGACTATCAGGAAGCTTGAAAGATGTATCTCAAATAAAACTTTGAAGACTCTGTAACATAGAATCCTCTGTTCTGGCAAACATCTCATTCAGCTCTTGTCAAGACCAAAAGTTTAAAATTAGAATTCTAAGAGTAACTACACTAACATTTTGTATTCCATGGAATAAGGTGTTTACATACTCCTCTTCATTTCTCCTGGCTGTTCCAATAGATTGTTAGTGTACTTTTTTAACGTAGTCTCATTCTGAATTAAAGGCCTCCCCTGTACATTGCTAGACCATCACACCTAGTAGGTTGCAACAATATCAGATGTTTCATTTCATTTGGCTAGTTATGAATCCTAAATTTTGAAGCATGCATATAAGAGTACAGAAATCTCATGAAGTCAATGAAGTTATATCTTACTGTATTGCATTAATACAATATTAACTGTGTGCTCAAAGGTTATTTAACTTTACATGTAAATCAGTGACTAGTACTGTATTAGAGTTTGCTAAAGTCTATTCAAAAATTTCCTTTTTTCCTTGAAAGTTTTCAACAAAGCCCTAAAATATTTCAGTGGCAAATTGACAAAAAATGAAAAAATCCTTTAGTTAATTTTTCACAAGGGAAAAGGCATCAGCTCTATTTACTCATACTTTACTTTCTTCCACAGAAATTGTTAATTCACATAGAGAATTTTTTTTAAGTAATCTCCTATCTAGTGCCCACATCAATTTCTATATGCAAAGAAGTGCACCAGCACATGGAAAACTGATACTTGCATACACAAATGCCAATTTTTTACACATTTTTGCACTCACACATGTTTGTTTGTTTTCAGACACAAGCTTGCTCCCTCCAAATACTGACTGGATTCCTCTGTACTGAATCCTGACTCCAAACAGACAAATCTTGTTAACTGAAGTGATAGAGATCTGTGAATCTAGATCAGAACGTGATCCCCAATTTGTACATGCGCGGCTGGATGTAAGTAGGTAGCTAGAAATTCATTATAGCCTGATTTCCATATAGGTTGGCAGTTCTGTCTCTTCCCCTGGCCCAGCCTTTAGAGTCAGAGACTCTAACATCCTATAGAAATGAGTCAGAGAGGCTATGGTCACTAGTCTAGAAATGGCCTGGAAAAGCAATGCAGGTGTTTGTGGTTAAGGGTGATGGGTGTCACCTCTATTTATTTAATTCATATAAAACCCAATTAGTCAAGCTATATGCAGGTGAAGCAAATGGCACCCTGTAAACAATATAACATCTCTGAAAATCAGATTGCAAAGCATCCACAGCTCCCAAGGAACTCAACACAACTGCAGCTGCTCAGCATCTCTGAAAATTAGCCCATTAGTGGCTCCAGTGATTCTCGGGTTCAGATAGTCACGTGGTCACGCAAGTAAACATAGGAGCATGTCAATGATGGTGTGTCTCTGTACCTAGCATGTTTTACCTTAATACATTATATTTTAATACTAAACACAATACAAAGTAAACTAATTGTAAAAGAACTAAATTAGCACAGTTATGATAGAAGTTATTAAAGCCCCTGTTCAATGAGTCATTTGACCTAGCGTTCCAAGTATTCTCACATAAGAGACATTTCTGAAGGCTCTTGAGAATGTCACACTCATTTGGATGTCAGTTTGATAGACTCTCTCTTTCTGATGCAAGATTAGTGAGTCATTGATATCAGTACAATTGATTAGTACATCTGTAAAGCATGGGCTGCCCCAGAACTGTTGTGTCTATCCCTAACGCATCATAAAATGTAATACAATACAGCAAATACTTATCAACAGTGGGATAAATTTAAAGAAAGTCACAGAAGGCCACAGTAATAGAACACTAGACAGGAGGAGGGAAAAGTCTTATCAAACAACACACTGCACAGCACAGCATTAGAATACCACTAACAAACCAATAATCACATATAAACTGCAGCTGCAAAATTAAAAAAAAAAACTTAGAAAAGAAAATCAAAACCTGAAGCCAGCTCAGAGGAAAAAAAGCAATCTTAGAGCAAATACCAAATGAACCTACAGAACCCAAAGCAGTACTTAACAGCACTACATCATTGTTGCAATCAAATTTTAAATTAACAGCTCAAGCCATTACCACAGGGAGGTGAAAATGGCCAAATAATAGCTTTTCCCACCTCCCTCAGAGATATAAATAAAAAGCATGATTGAAAGGGTTCATGCAGGGAAACAGAACCAGACAGTCTGCAGCATGGGCATTAACTCATGAGGGCCTAGGAAATAAGACAATCAACATAACCTAGAATCATAAGCCATATCACTCCCCTCTGCCAACCTCAGTCAGAGGGGACGAAACCCAAGAGAATCTACTGAAGACCCGCTAAATCGACCACAGATTGCTCTCCTGTCGACTCCAGTACTCTACCAGATCGAGAAAGGAAGGGGAGTCGACGGGAGAGCGTCTCCCGTTGACACAGTGTAGTGTGGACCCCGCGGTAAGTAGATCTAAGCTACGTTGACTTGAGTTATGTTACTAACGTAACTCAAATGCTGTACCCTTAGTGAGACAATACTGCCAAAGAGGATTCCTTGCTGAGGTCCTTGTCCTCCACATAGATTAACAGAATCCTGTTGGCTTTATGGGCCAAACCACCACCCAACCCCCACTTCGGCAGGGAAGAAGCCCACTCTCTTCAAGACAAATATGAAGTGCAAGCTTGTACAGTTTCTGGTCCCCTACCATACATGGCCATAGCCAGCATCTAACTTGGTATCAGTTTAATCCAAGGGCTGAAGTAAAGGGGAGTAGAGCAGCTAAATGCAGAGAGTTCTCCCTCCACTCCCTAGCCTAGCTGAGCAGCACTCCCTCATCCTTGGCTAGTGTGGTAAGAGCTCCTCTATTATTTCCATCTATTTTAACCGCTGATTTTATCCATATAATATTGTTAGAGTTTACTAAGTTTGGTGACCCAAGTTCAAGGCCGGCTCCAGGCACCAGCAGAGGAAGCACGTGCCTGGGGTGGCACATGCTAAGGGGCGGCATTCTTGGGGCGGTTCGGGCGGCCTTTTTTTTTTTTTTGCTTGGGGTGGCAAAAATGGTAGAGCCGGCCCTGTCCAAGTTGCTGCCAGGATAGTATGATCTGCCGGTTATTGCTGATGCCTGCCTATTTGATTCAATGTATTTTGAAGTTTAACAAGGGTACTCTGAGCTACTTTTGTTTAGTGTAGTATAAATCTGAATAAATATTCTGTCTAAAGTCTTATGATACACTCAGCACCGTGGCATCTGATTGCATGGGGGATGATATGGTCCATACTGAAGAGAGAGGGAGAAGAACTGTTAGCTCATCCATCCTGTTACCAGTAGATTGTTCCCCATGTATATTTCACAGTATTTTGTCTATTTTGGTTTTAAAATTAGGTGATTAACTGTGGATGCATAGACATCCATGCAGAGTGACAGAGAAGGACTTTTAGAATCATAGAGTGCCACTAGGACTTCTACAGATGAAGGAAGCAGTTTCTTTCCATTTGTCAAAGAATCAACACTAGCCCTGGTATGAAGACAGAGCCAGTGCACAGCGCTTACTAACACCCAAGGTGTGTAGCTTTTCTAAAATATATAGTTCACTGCTGCTATTGAGCCTGTTTAATTCGTTGCACCATGTGTGCGTCATGCGTGCGTACATGCTTTCCCTTTCTTCCTTCCTTTCCATTCCCCTTTGCACTAAATAGGGTTTTGCAGCATAAAGAAATCTGTGAAGCTATTTGTAGCTTCAGCATTCAGGCTGACAAGGCTGCTGTCAGTTCAAAGCACATTCTTTCTCTCAAGGCATTACATAACCAACGACAGAACGGATTTTGTTTTCCACATTTACCAGAAAGCTGCCAGCAAGAAAAACAATTCACTGAAGGTTACGGCAGTTAAAATACAATGGTTTAAGATTTTATTTTTCCAACCATTACTTGACAAAACAAAAATAGATCTTTTTTGGAAGAAAGCTTCTTTTAATTGTGATTTATACCCTTTACTTTTGGCTCTATACAATAATAAAAATCTCTCTCGTAATAAAAAAAGAATAATTTGGAACAATGGTAGAGATTGCACGCAAAAAACATGCAGAAGTAGTCCTTGGCCAAAAGAGTCCTAGTATTTAAGGATGTCAGATTTAAAACCAAGATCATGCTGCTCTTTCATTTATTTTATACCTCCAGTTAATTTGTGACACAAGATGAAGTGAGCCTCTGCTCTCAAAAACTTCCAATCTAAAGTGCCAGTCCTTCAACCAAGTTCTGTTGAGTGAACCATTACACCTATGCAGAGCCCAACTAATGTCCCTTTAGGGGAAGAGGAGCTTTACACCAAGAGAAAGGGGAGATTCCCAGCTTTCCAAAAGGGATATACAGCACTTGCTTCTACCCTTACATTGTCTCCAGTTATCAGAGTTTTTAAAAGGCATTTACATGAACGAGTCTTTAAAGACATTTCTATATATTAGAAAAGCTATTCTGCATCATTTTAGGGGTGTTTTAAGTACATTTCTCTTCCACCAAGGCTTGTGGTTGGACTCATGGTAGCTAAAGCACCTGACTTCACAACAGGGATATAAAGCACTAGATCAGCATGAACAAGATCAGCTGTGTTACAAACATTTTCAATTCAGAGCCAACACTGATGCCATCAAAAATGGCAGTTTCCTGAGTGCCCTACATCCACCAATTTCAGGTTATTTAATTACTTCTTTTCCCCTATACGAGATATCTACAATTGTAGAACTATTGAGGGGTTCTGTATTCAACAAAATGATAAGTTTCATGAGAAGGTCCTTCATATTTAGATTGCAAACTCCCCAGGCCAATGTTGTAATGGCTCCTTATGAGGTGTATTCCAACTTCATAGTGAAGAGCTATTTAACATACATACAGTTTTAGCTAAAAAACAATTATATGGAATACTATTGTACTGAACATACACCGTCCATTGTTAAATGTTCAGCTATTTAAGAAAACTAAATGTTAAGTTTACATCTACATTAAGCGCTAGGGATGGGATTCCTCTGTTCATGTAGACACTCACGCAGGCTCAAAGAAGAGCTAGTGAGTATAAATAGTAGTGTAGCCGCAGTCCACAGGCAGCAGCAGAGGCACGGCTGAGCCATGCTACGTACATACCCAGAAGTTTCAGGGGGTTTTGTGCTCAGTGTGACTCGGCCATGCCTCCACTGCTGCAACCCATGTTACGCTGCTGCTTATACCCCTGCTAGCTCAATCAGAGCTAGTGCAAGCCGGGGTGCTGGAACAGCTTTTATAGCAGGGGTGCTGCGAGCCATTGAACCAAACTGCAAACCCTGTATATAACGTAAACCACTTTAAGTCGGGGGTGCTACAGCACCCCCCGCATCCCTGGTTTCAGCATCTATGAGTGCATGTGTATTTGAGGAGAAGGATCACAGACCTAGCTCATAGTGTAGTTGTAGCCTGAAAGAAGCTAGTAATCTACATTAGAGCTGGTGGGAAAAAAAAATAAAAAAAAAAAATTTAAGTCTAAACTTAAATGCTTTGTGGAAATGTATCAGTTCTGACTGAAATTTGTAGACAGACCCACCCACCCACCCACCCCTCACTGCTCCCTCAGAATAGCCTGGTGGTCAGGGCACTCACCTGGGATGCGAGAGACAATGTTAAAGTTCTGTCTCTGCATCAGACAAACTGGGATTTCAACCTTGGTTTCTTGCACCCCAGATGAATCAGTCTCTTTTTCTCCCCTTGTGGTGCTGTTTCACTTTGTGCAAATATTTCAATATTCATGCTCTAGCGTGACACTTACTCTATATCATGAGGTTAGGGCACCTGCCTGGGGTGTAAGAGACCCAGGTTCAAGTCTTCTCTGGCTAATTCATAGCAGGACCTTGAATCTGACTCTCCCCCTTCATAGGTAAATATGTTAACCACTGGGATCTCTTGTAAATTTATGAAAGGTGTCTGTTTCATGCTGCATCAGAACAAAACCAAATTCTAAAAACCTGACATTTTTCATGAAATGGAATTGTTTTCCACACAGCCCTACTCCACATGCAGTTATTGGCATAAATGACTGAAACCTCAGGCTCCAGGTTTTTTCACATTATCAATCAGCTTTTCACAAACACTGGTGCTAGTAAAGCTCTTTTGCTTAAACACTCATGGAAAGTGAATACACAAGGGTAATGAGTCTGGGTGAATTGAGATTTGCTTTCATATCAAATATTCACCACAAAATTATTGCACCATTTGCTCAGCACTACATGATGCAGAGTTGAGCAGTTCTGAGTCCACCCAAAAGAGGGCAGTGGAACACATACACACTAGCAAGTTTATTACACATTTTATACATATGCCACTTTTTGTGCCCAGTCCTGCATTTATTTTCCACAGAGGTTAATGGAAGTTTGCAGCTTGAGAGGAATACAGGATAGATTAGGCCTATGTAGTATAACATCAGTCAGTAAATGTGTTATGTGTAGGCAGGGCCGGCTCTGGCTTTTTGGCTGCCTTCCCCCCTCCCCCCCCAAAAAATGGGGCGGCCAGAACGGCAAAGGAAAAAAAAAAAAAAAAACCTGCGGCGCGGCTGGAGCCAGGGTGCAGGGGGACTCCCTGCGCTGCAGATGTGCCCCAGCTAGCGGGGGATGGGGGAGGGAGGAGGGGAGAGAGAGAAGGGGGGCGGCCAGGGCTTCAGCGGGGTGCTGCCGGGGCCGCCTGTCGCGAGGGCTCCGCGCTGCTCTGGTCGGCTGGGAAGGAAGGATGCGGACTGCCCTGTCGGGCTTGCTGTCCTCCGCGCCGCCGCCCCCTACAGGGCGGCCAGAGCGAAACAACAACAAAACAAAACAAATCAAAGAAAAGAAAAAGTGGCCGTGCCGCCCTAGGATTGGGTGGAATGCCGCCTCCTACAAGCTGCCGCCCCAAGCACCAGCTTGCTCTGCTGGTGCCTGGAGCCGGCCCTGTACATAGGGACCATTCCAGCATTTCTTACTCATGCAAAACTCCAACTGGGCCCACCCCAGAGATCTTAACGCAATCCTTAGTCAGACAAAACTGACTTCAATAGTTTTGCCTAAATAATGAAAGAGTAAAGAGCTGCAGAATGCACCCCAATGGGAGTTTTTCCTGAGTTAAGTACGTAAGAGCCCTATCCTGTTATTTCTGTATTTATCCCATCTCAGGGGCTGGAATATATTAAAACAATATACAGTTTATAAGCTAAAAGTAAATGTATTTTAATAGTACCAATAGCAGCTTCTCAGGGCACTGCAATTTTTCATGCAGCTTAGGATAAAATACTGATTAGGTACTGTGAAAAGTATGGACCTAATCCAACTTTTATTCTGCCTCAACATATAACACTTATTTTTTGTCTTGGCCAAAAAGTGTGAAATTTTCTTACCCACGAAAGCTTATGCTCCCAATACTTCTGTTAGTCTCAAAGGTGCCACAGGACCCTCTGTTGCTTTTTACAGTTCTCATTAAGTTGTTTCCAATGTCAGCTGGTGCTGATGTTGGTTTCCCTAGACTGTTCCTCAATGTTAAGAGGCAGTAATATAATTATTGCAGGAAAAAACCCCATAGCTTTGACATACAATATTTCTTCCAACTGAATCTTGGTCTTTAGATCTCAGAAGCAATTCCAGAGGCAGCTACCCTTCATTTCATTTGTTTTCATTAGCAGCAGGAACAAGACGGAATTGAAGCACTTAATTTTTTCTTCTCCTGATTTTTTGTTGAAACTTCCCCCCACCCCAACCCCCGCCCCAAGTTTAAGACTTGGCACACAATGGGAAAAAACTTTATAATAGTTCTGGGTCCATTAGTCATCTTTAAAGACTGAGACAGTCTCCACCCTTTTTTAGCTCCCGAGTGACACAAATGGAAAGTAATGTGGGTGTGACTGGCCACGTTATGAGAGCATGCTGCACCTTCTAAAAGGAAGCGCAGGAGGCACTTCACAGCATGCTTTCCTTAGCTTAGCACACTCAGGGGCATGTTGCCTGTCTGTTCTGCAGGCAGGATGCCTCTGGTACTAGTGGCCTTCAGAGATTAAAGACTAATCATGATAGCTAGAGCTGTGAATACATAAGGCCTTATTGTAGTCTTACCCCAGTTTTACACCAGTGTAATGCCATTGATTTCAGTGGAGTCACTTCTGATTTAAGCCACTGTAACAGGGGGAACAAGCCCTTTTTGAAAACAGGAGTGATTTTTTAAAAATTTTTTATAAACACTGAAATTAGGAACTGAGATAAATTTGCCTTACAGGAAGTGCTATGACAGGACTATGTACTGTGCAGCATATTTTGCGTTGTTGAGAAGTATTTGCATTTCTGAGATTATGCTATCTGGTCCTTTGCATCATTTGTCTATGTTTATGATTTCTCAATTGTGGAACAAGTGATTCCCTCATTAAAGAGGAGTGAAAAAGCCTAAATTTACTTCAATCATCTTTCCATGAGCTCATTCTGAACACTAGTGATTGCGTGTGAAATATATATTTATTTATATATTGCATTTGTCCACATTTCCCCAAATTTATGGGAAATACTGTAAAACACTTGTCTGGTGTGGTGTATGTGTTTATATATTGGGACAGAATTGGATAAATTTAAACTACTATGATATCCATGATTTGAAAGAAATAGATGTAATACACCCTGGATAAAATATATGACTCTTATTATGACTGTAATATTGTAACTTTTACAATATTAAGCTAGGCAGCTTTGTTAAATAACATATTTCATGTCCATAATTATTTTAGACTTATAATAAATACAAATAAATTTTAAAAGCAAGAAAATGATAAACAATTGAGATAGAGTATCCTCTGAAATTTGTAAAAGAGATTAAAGGCAAGCAACATAAAACACACTAAAGAAATGCTCTAATCTCTAGTATCAGAGGGGTAGATATGTTAGTCTGAATCTGTAAAAAGCAATAGAGGGTCCTGTGGCACCTTTAAGACTAACAGAAGTATTGGGAGCATAAGCTTTCGTGGGTAAGAACCTCACTTCTTCAGACCTGGTTCAGTGAGGTTCTTACCCACGAAAGCTTATGCTTCCAATACTTCTGTTAGTCTTAAAGGTGCCACAGGACCCTCTGTTGCTTTTTACAGATTCAGACTAACATATCTACCCCTCTGATACTAGAGATTAGAGCATTTCTTTAGTGTGTTTTATGTTGCTTGCCTTTAATCTCTTTTACAAATTTCAGAGGATACTCTATCTCAATTGTTTATCATTTTCTTGCTTTTAAAATTTATTTGTATTTATTATAAGTCTAAAATAATTATGGACATGAAATATGTTATTTAACA